>NC_138723.1:21120006-21720006 GCF_965113295.1 Leuciscus leuciscus | reverse complement strand
CGGTCTCAAAACACATGCACAGAGTCCAAATTAAAACAATTCCCCGTCGTCCAAATTAAACAATTCCCCATCGTAAGTACACATTGATGGCCTAAGACACGAAACGAGCGGTTTGTGTGAGAAAACGAACAGTATTTATATCGTTTTTACCACTTATACGCAGCCATGTCGTGCTCTGATCTGACGTGTGCGCAGACTGGTGCATAGACATATACACACTAGATGTCGCCTTGTCTACGGCAGTTCATTGGAACGAATGTCTTTAAGGCGACATCTAGTGTATATATCTATGCACCAGTCTGCGTACACGTCAGATCAGATCACTTGGACATGGCTGCGTATAAGTGGTAAAAACGATATAAATACTGTTCGTTTTCTCACACAAACCGCTCGTTTCGTGTCTTAGGCCATCAATGTGTACTTACGATGGGGAATTGTTTAATTTGGACGACGGGGAATTGTTTTAATTTGGACTCTGTGCATGTGTTTTGAGACCGTGACCATAGACCTGCATTATGACTGACAGACAAGAACGGTTTGACCTAAAAATATAAAAATTGAAACTACTGCGGAAAAAAAGACACCTACATCTTGGATGCCCTTGAGGTAAGCTAAAACATACCAAAAATTTATTTCAAAGTGAACTATCCCTTTAACGTAGCCTACTGATTTTACTACGTAGTAGACAAGTACGCATACAACTTTAAGTTCTTTGTCCAATGAAATTAGAGTGCGAAACTGGTTAAATAGCTAAATAAACCCGGAGCATCTGAAATCACTCCTGAAGGAATAGCTTGTGGTCGACAATGTTTATGAAATATGACCTTCTTTGGTATAAAGACACGCCATACTTTTTTGCACCCTAATGATGATGTATGGCCCGCAGTGAGTGTCCTCTGCCTTTCATACTTCTGTGTCTAGACGTGTTATTCAAATGGCGTGGATCAATAGTTCCCTTGAGACTCTCTCGGGTTCTGCAGACCCAGGAGAAAACACAATCACATCTATTTACTGGCAATGTTGTTCATAAGCCATTGGATAGTTCTTTGACCTCTACATTTCTAAGTTTTTGTTAGTACTCAAACGTACCTGCACACACGACGCCAAGCATCCAATGCTACTGTGGTGCATCCACACTGCCCTCTGGTGGTTAAGCCTTTTTATTCAGCCTTGTCGATTCGTTGGAAGTGATTTTGTTAGATCCCATTGTTGATTTACATTACAATGTTTTGAGAAAGTTACGCTATATTTAGGACACGACTATTGGACTGCCAACAAGGCAAATTCAGTCAATACAAAAAACAAAACAAAAATGTGTTCAAACAAAATATGTCCCAAACACAACAAATACTGAAAACAGTAAAACATTATTGCATTGAGGTTTTATTTTTCACATTTCCAAATGATTGGAACTTCAACCACCCTGTTAACTGTTCAAAAACTACCTTTGGAGCCACAACATATCATCCTCCTCCTGCCACCGAGCTCAAGTCAAACCCAAATACACAGTTCCCATCAAAACAGCACTGAACAAGCCAGCTGATTAAACCAGCTTGCAATGATATTTCAAGCAAAATATTGATATGATGAGGAAAATAACTGAGCATAAATGCAGATAAACCTGCCAATAAGCCTCATTTTTGTACAAAATTTACAACTGGAATTGTATCTACACATTTATACACAAACACACACAAATGTACAGCTTTGTGAATAAAATAGACATGCTTCTCAGAAGCAGTGAAATGAATTCATGTCCCAGACATTGTAGAGTGTGACACAGCAACATATAACAATGACAGCAATAATAATAATAATAATAACAATCCATAATTGCAACAATCACTAGCATTGCCTATATTATTTACAACTTTGTTTGGTTTTTCATCTTAAATCATATTGCATTGTCAGAAGAGCAGAGTACTGGTGCATTTATCATGATAATACATTATTGCTTAACAGTGAATGAAATCAAAGACTAATGTAACGATAAACAACATATTTCAACAGAACTTATATAATATGGGCTTGTCAGTAAATACTTCACAACAATACGTCACCAGGGTACAATCTTAAGTTTAAAAATATAGTCACTGTAACACTAGCTTCATTCAAATGAGGATAAAACTATGGATAAAACACCTAAATACAGAGTTTTAAATAATGTTTAGACAATAAGGTACCTAAATTTGAAGTGCTTGGTAAAACTAAACCAGACCTGCTGTGTTTTGATTAGCATGAGGTGGCTTGTCATCCACATCTGTTTGTTGTAAGCGAAGCTCTGAAACTGCTAGTTAAAGCTGTCTGCTGTGGTAAAGACTGGACAACAGGAAGCAGCATTATGACTTTCTTTTATAGGCATGGCTTTACGGCTACGCTGGAGTCTGTCTCTGTCACTTTCTCTGTCCATCTTTTCTCTTCTCTAATCACATGCCCCAAAACACAACAAATGCCATTTCAAAAGTGGCAGTTTTGAACAGCTGCATAAATTTATATGAAATAAACGGACTAAATCAAATGCCCTATAAGGGGTAAAACACTCTAAAACGAATCCCAATGATCCACAGTCTATGAAACCAACAGGACATGGCAGTTTGTTGTTGTTTAGGGGGGGCTAGAAACACAAATAACTGTTTCATTTGCTCTCGTCTTCCGTCGTGAATCTCTCTAAGTTCGTCCTCTGTGACTATCTGCCCTGACGTCGAACTACATCCCAGTTCCCTCACGCCTGACTCCACGTAGCCCGGCTCAGATTTTGGTCTCTGGGCCCTCGGGATCCAAAGCCTGGAAGGAGTTGCGGATACGAGCGGCCTCGCTAGCACAGAGATGGCCGAAAGCTTTGTTGTACCACTCTGGAGACTTTCCTCTGGAACAGCAAGCAAATATACAACATTTAGTGAAGTGTAAGTGTACTCAGGTGTCATTTTTAGGACAATTAAGAGATGTACAGCATTCATAACACATGCTTTGAGAAAGTATTTCACAACAGTACACAAAGTACTTTCTAATGAACCTGAGGAATAATTCTGTTTAAATAAAACAAACTATTTAAAGACAATAACAACCATGTCTGTTTTATTAAAGAACAAATCATATGTGCTATTAATATATATATAATCTTATTACACATATTTAATTTTTTTTATGTTGCAGCCTTTCACTAAAATGCTTTAAAATAATATTTTTTAAAAATCCCACATCATTCTGCACTCCATACCCCATAATGACAAAGCAAAAATCAGCTTTGTAATAACTTCGTTAAAAATGTATAAAAAAAATAAATATATACATATATTAAAACTAAAAAGCTATTGTGAAAAATTATTATACTTAAAAAAAAAAAAACGTTCTATTTCAATTTATTTTAAAATGTAATTTATTCCCGTGATGGTAAAGCTGAATTTTCAGCATTATTACTCCAGTCTTCAGTGTCACATGATCCATCAAAAATCAATGCAATATGCTCATTAGGACATTTCTTATTATTATCAATGTTGAAAACAGTTAACATTTTTGAATAATATTTTATGGAAACCCTGACTCATTTTTGAAAGACTCTTTGATGAATAGAAAGTTCAAAAGAACAGCATTTATTTTATATTTTATATCATTATAAAATATTAATAAAACTATTCACTCATCTTTCTGACTCCAAACATATGAACGGTAGTGTCTTCAATGCACTTACTTCAGATCAACTCTGCATATATGTGTGAGTCTGGACTTGCCAGAGCCACATGGTTCTAGCAGATACTGTGATTCCAGAACGACCCCTCTCACTCCGGCCAGCTGTGGGCTTTCCTCATGGTCGACCGACAACGACACCAGTACACACACCCCTTTTGGCATATCAGTCCTCCACGTCCTAAACAGAAAAGAAAACAACACCAATATAAATAACAGCAAACACTCTTGATATTGACATTCCTGACACAAAAGATGTAGGTGTCAATCTGCCAAATGCAAATTTGATTAATTATCAAATAACATGCAATATTCCTACGATCAGATTACTGTTTGCACGTCACAGCTGCGTATTTGTCAAATGATGTTAAACTGTAATCTTACAGTGATATTCAGGGCATGACCTGGGTGGTCTAATTTGCTTAGTTCAAAGCATTTTATGTTGAAGTAACAGAAGTGTGCTCAGAGAGTCTCTTTCAGTAATACTCCATGAATGCCCAGCTGCTCAGCAGGGGAATGCTAGATCTTTTTAAGACCTCAGCGTTCTGAGAATCACAAGAACCGAATGACGCACAAAAAGCTCTGGCTGCAGATGCTCAAATGAAGCACATGCCTTTATTACAGCTTTAATGGTGTAATCAGTTAAGCTTATTCAGATATTTGATAATGGGATCAAACATAAGCACACGGATCCAACAGTAAACAACCCTTTTCACATTTCCGGGTTTCTCAGAAGCGGATGTCGTCATAGTTGGGTAAACTTCTATAGAGGTGAATGAGAGATTACATGAAATATATTTTTTGGTGTTCCCATTTGCTCAAATAACAAAAGAAGAGGGAAAAAATAGAGAGAGATTGATAACGGCAGTCAGAATTGGGTACTATAATACAATAGCCTGGCAAGCCAGACCTACATCAAGATGTTGGGTCTGGCAACTCACCATAGACACAGCTCAATCCGAGGGGCGGGATAAACGGCTGTCTTTCAAATTCCCTCGGCACGCAATAGGACAGCGCTTCAACCAACCAGAGCGTTTTCCCAACAGCGGAGCTAGTTGATAGATTCAACTTTTGCCATATCTGGCCGGCAAAACTACGAACACATCTTCCTTTTTTTAAGAATGACTTAAGTGCTGTTCTATGCTCTTTTCTCAAAGAAAAACTTAACTCCAAGTCCTCCAGAGTCGCGGACAAAGCCGATTCGAAAGACGTTCGCCAGCAGCCGCCATTCTTTGTTTTCAAGTAGCAGGTAACCGTCGCAACTCTGTCGTCGTCATCATGTTAAGCCCGCCCCGCATACTCTATACACGACGTGATTGGCCTGACCCAATTAAGGTTTTTGTAGCTCGAAAGTCAATGGAGAGTTGCTAGACTGCCCTGGCTGCAAAATACATTTTGCTGCCGCTAGGGTGCGTCTAGATTTCTAGGCTAATAATACAAAGTATAGGGCTATAAATGTACATACATTAAAAAAAATGAAAATATAAAAATCTTTGCAGGATTTACATCACACAAGCAGGATCAGATGATGTTTTTGTACTCACCTGAGGACCACAAAGTCTCTGCTGGGGTGAGGGGCCATGCTGTTCAGCTCATACTGGTACACTTCTGTCTGCTTGTCCAGAGTTTCCAGAACCTTCCACTGCAGCAGGTTACTGTCCCACAGGTGGCGCTCTCGCAGTATACGGTACAGCACCACTGATGGAGGAGCCTCCACCTCTGCAGAAACACGCCAGCGTCTCAACGGGGTCCCGTCTCCCACCTGTGCGGGACAACAGACTTCCCTCAGACTTTTAATTATGTTGTAGGCTTTTGTTTTTTTTATTGGATAGGATAGACCATGAACTACTTCCCATGCCATGTATCTGCCTATAATTTCAATATTCACATTATGTGTCCAAACAAATTTGATCCGACATTCCTAATTCACTAAATGTAATCAAAATGTTAAAGAGAGAATTTAATAAATACATTTAAATAAAAAAACAAAAAAATAAAAAAATATTTTAATTTATAGTATTTCATTTATTACAAAAGTAAATATTAAAAACACAGTCTTTGCAACATGAATGAATGAATAAAAACATACATAAATCTGTATCTAAAATTCATTCTTACCTTTTTGAATGATAGCTCAATATTGTCAATGTTTGATCTGGCCACCCAGCCTTTGGTCTTGTCTTTGGCTTCTTTCATCAAATTCTGTATCATGCTCTCCAGATAAGAGTGATATGTACTTTCTTCCTCTTCTTCCTCTTCCTCGTCCGGTTGTGACTGTTTTTTACAGAGCTCGTCCAAAGAGGGCGCCAGCAGCTCAGCTTCCATGTACGAGTTCCTGGACTGAGAGAGCATCTCCTGAGGAATCTGGACAAACCACATTAAAAGAAAAAAAACATTTCAAAAGAATGCTCCTTTTGTCCTCCAACACTGTTCTTTTAAATAGAGGTCAGTACTTTTTTATGTTTTTGAAAGTCTCTTATACTCACCAAGACTGCATTTATTTGATCAAAAATACAGTAACAAATCTTGAAATATTATTACAATTTAAAATAACTGTTTTCTATTTGAATATATTTTAAAATGTAAATTATTTCAGTGATGACAAAGCTGAATTTTCAGCTTTTTTTCAAGATTCGATGAAAAGTAAGTTCAAAAGAACAGCCTTTATTTAAAAACAGTGCAAACGTTTTTACTGTCAATTTTAAACAAATTTAATGCATCTTTAAATAAAAGTATTAATTTCATTAAAAATAAATAATAATTATAATAATAATAATAATAATACAAATTCGTACTGATCCCAAACTTATTAGTGGTAATGTATTCCAGGATATATATACTGAAAAGATTACAATGATCAGCTAAACATTTTGTACTTGTTCTGCACACAATTTTACGTACTGTACAACTTCTCATTGCAAACATGACAGAACTTGTATCTCGTACCTCAAACAGCTGATTGCACTCAGCAATCATGTGCGAAAGCCCCTGAGTAGCCGCAAGGTTCTCATTCAGGTCCTTCTGGTCTGGCCGCCCAGTGGCATACTTCCTCTGAATAGACCTGAATGCAATAAAAGACATCATGTGCTTGAGCTTCCATGTGATCCATTATATTTTCACAATATTTGTGGCTATAAGGATATAAAACAAATGATTAAACCAATGAAAAACATCGGTTACACTTCATTTTGATGTGTCCCTGTTACAGTGTAATTATACATTTAAGCACTGAGGGTAACACTTTATTTTACAGTGTCCTTGTTACATATGCTACATGTACTTACCATAGTAATAACAGTAAATTATGCATAATTACATGCAACTAACCCTCAACCAAACCCTAATCCTACCCTAACCCTATAGTAAGTACATGTAGTTGCTTAAAATTACTCAGTACTTAAATATATAATTACACTGTAACAATGACACCTTAAAATAAAGTGTAACCGCACTGAGTAATATTAATTAAATACATGTACTTACTTACTATAGGCTTAGTGTAGGCTTAGGGTTTGGTTTGGGGGTAGTTGTAAAAGCATGTAATTATGTCTAATTTATAGTTATTACTATAGTAAATACATGTAATGTGTAACAAGGACATTAAAATAAAATGTTACCTAAACATCTCTCATGGTACACTTTGTACATTATGAAGAAGTCTCCTAATACCCCCATCCCACTTCGCCCAGTCTGGGTAAGTCTGAGGTAAAGCTAAACTACCCGTCTCTTTTAAAACGCCCTCCACACCTCCTGTCTCTGGCCCTCAGGGAAGTGTGTCTGCTCTGTGTTCATTAGGGAGCATTACTCGACACAATGATGTGGGAGTTGTTTGTACATTGAGTTAATAAAACCCTTCACGCCTTCTCACGACACCTCAGGGCCAGGGAGTCGTAATGACAAAGCACACATATCATCCTATAGCTCCTATACAATAATGAAACCCAAGTTTCACCCTTTCTAAGTAGAGCACATGTGTTGGAATGCACTGAAAACGGAACTCTGTTACCTAGGCGACAGGTTATCATTCTTCATGATGTTGAGGTGGAAGAGAGAAGGAGCGAGGCACACTGCCAGGTTCATGGGGGTCATCTGGTTCTCCTCAACAGAGGAAGTGACATCATTTAGGAAGCACAGCAGTGTCTGCAGGACATCACGGTTTTCGTCGGCCATTAGCATGATAGCTGCCTGCACAGCCTGTAAGCGTTGTTCTTTAGGGACATCTGGGTAGAATGAAAGCAAAATAGAAAGTGTTAGGGATTTGAAAGTACTGTATGTAGCATTTGTGCACATGAGCTGGTGACAGACAGGAAATGCTTACACTGGTATATGTGGAGGATGGTCTCGCCCATTTTGCTTGTGAGGAGAGGCTCAGGAAGGTCTCTGAAGAACTGTTTGACCATGTCCGCCACGTCATACGCGGACTGATCCTCGTAGTTCACATTTTCTGGGGAGGTTTCACACATTTGCCTGAGAGCCTGAATACGAGACTTCACTCCAGATTTGCGGAAAAGTCCCACCTGAAGCACAACAAGAAAAGCAAATAATTTTACTTCTTATAAAGAAAATGTGAGAGGTGGCGTTTTCTATCTTTAGAAACACGCAGTCACTGGACTAGACCATCAAGATTTTTTCTGAGTTTGCAATATCATAGGCTACGTTCACAGTCAGTCCAAATCCAATTATTTGTGTATGCGATTGGAATCAGATCTAAAAATTATTGATGTCCACACTGTGTATCGCAACTGTTCAAATCCGATTTGTGTGTCCATGCCGCTCTTTTATTTTCCGTAAAATCCATCTGCATTGGTTTTAATGGCAATGATATTGCGTTGGTAGGCATACGCCAACAACAACCGCAACAGCGAGGGGTTTGCAATACAACTTGATAATATGTAGCCTCCGCGCTGGACTACTGAGGCAGCGGCAGAACCGTAGGAGGCTGGTATGAGCGGCTTTATTATGTGCTGTCGTCTCCATCGGTTTCAAAACATGTCTCCATTTTAGGCTATTGTCATTTTCTGCTCGTCCGGCACTTTGCAACACCACAACCTTGTTTGTGCAGCGACATTCAACATGTTTCCAATAACAACGTCTGATGTTTACGTTTTACGTGGCAATCCACGCAAAATCCGATCAGAGCAGTCAAACTGAAACGGATTTCCAGAATTGCGGATTTCAAACCACATATGAATGTAGCTCGAAACTGATTTGTAAACATTGCATTTCATGTGATTTTTGGCCATTCACACTTGCTAAATCTGATTGGATTTCAATCTTAAATGCACAAAAATTGGATTTGGACTGACAGTCTGAATGTAGCCTAAATTAGACTGAACCTTATAATCAATCTTGCAAATGTGAATGAAACCGTGTACCTGGTCCAAACACTGGCTCCTTAAAAAGCGCAGGGCGAGCTGTAAGCTTAAGGGCAAAGGGTGTCCGTACCGCTGGACGTGGACAATCAGAGGAACGCCGAAAACCACCTTATCCTTGTAGTCTGGTCCCTTCATTCTCTTCATAAATTTTGGCACTGACCTAAGAACATATATATATGCACAGTATTAAGAAGAGGAGATCATTTTATGTCCATATGTATGTATATAAAGGTACAGTCTGTCTGTGTGTATAGGATCTGCAATAAGAGTCTTGATATATAATGCAGGAAGGAGTGCAAATGGAAGAGTGCAGAGTTGGAGGGCAGAACTGTGATTTACTGGATAAGACTGTTCCACAAGCTCTGGAGTTTTAACACTTTACTCACTTGAATGAGGAGACACTTTGATCAGTGTGTCATTCAATAAGAGCTAATAACTGACAAGAAAACCCCAGTGACACCCCACAGGGACTTACCAAGACTGACTCATCTTGTGGCTTTAAAAGAATCCTTGACTTATGTATGTACACTTCCATTCAAAAGTTTGGGGTCAGTATTTTTTTTTTTTTAAGAACTTAATACTTGTATTCAGCAAGGATTAGTGACAGTACAGACAATGCATGTAACAAATGATTTCTTCTTTTTTTTTCTTTTGAACTTTCTATTAATCAAAAATCCACAAAAATATTAAGCAGAACAACTGTTTTCTAAAAAAAATAGAATTATCCTTATGATCAGTCCTAAATTTGTTTGTAGGCAACTCACCAAGTCCACCCGTGCTTGTTGGACATGGAGTATTTTTCCATGACTGCAGTGAGACGCAATAAAGAGAATTTCTGGAGCAAGCTAAGCTGGCCAACTGATTGGCTAGATATCTGAAGCGAGATTCCTGATTGGCTGAGGAGGTTTGACATCCTGAAGCTTGGCCATCTAAGGCTAGAAATACAACAAAAACATAAATATTCATGAACATTTGATCATGTAAAGATCATTTAATGCTGCCCTTTAAAGTATAAATAAAAATAACTACTGCAATATGATAAAAAATGTTTTGTGTTCTTACACACCAAACCCACACAAAAATTTGTTAAGGGGCAGTCACACAAGATTTTGTATCATGCATTTCAATGATCAGTATTCAAGCAATTTTTCATCTATATCTGCCTGCAGATATACATTTATATAAGAGAAGCTGTATGGATATCTAAAGCTTACAAGCTAGTGTGAACACAAATCACTTTAAAGTTTTTTGATATTTGAATGAGCGCCTCTCAGTATATCCATCCTGAAGTCTTACTGTGGTCGTGTGAGAGAAGCTCCCACCCCCGAGTCCCTCCTCTCTCTGGTGCTGGAGGTGTCCGTGCCATTTAACGAAACCCCGTCCCTGTTGCCATCACTTGGAGTGGTCAGGCCTTCGCACAAGGTCCCCTCAAAGTCCAGTGTGATCTGACTGGAAGATTGGCCGTCAATAATCCTCTGGTCCCGCCCCCTGCTGCCCTCCCCCTCCCCATCCCCTTCACTCTCCGGCAAGACATTTTTGGACCAATGGTCCACGATCTGCTGCAAGCCATTCACATGCTGCAGTATGTCATCTAAATGTGGGAATATATCCTCCTTTTCAAGGTCCAATAAGTCCCCCGTGCTCGCATAGAGGTGTGAGCCAGGTACGTTATCGTACACGCTGATTCTGCTTCCCCTCGGGCAGCAGCGCGTCACGGGCCGGAGTTCCCTTCCGCCAACTTTCCTGCACTTATACAGCTGTGGCTCTGAATCCAGAACCTTCCAGTTTCTTTGTCCCTTACTGGCTGGTGTCAGACTCTCGATTGACAGTGCTTTAGGGAAGGTACCAGGTTTGTGATCTTTTGGGATATGCACCAATAGCTCATCATAGGAGCGGAAATCATTTTTGCGGCTCTTTTCAACCGGTCTCCTCCTCTGGGGGGCGCCGGCGAGAACATCAATGTCTTCGAGGTAGACACCTGCACGTTTACCAGGAGGATACAAGTTTGAGACGCGTCCCTTCATGTTCGGCGTGCTTCCGGTACTACCGCTGGTCTCCGACTGGCTGCTGGCCTCACTGCTGGCCAACGAATTTGGGCAGTTGTTGGCAGATGGCATGTTTTCAGAGTTTAGAGGCCCGTCGTTAAAAATCTGAACACATTGTAGTGTCTTTAACGCCTCTGGTTCGCTTTGCAGAACTGGGCCACTAATAACCAAAGAGCGTCGCTCTGAACGACCCATCGATGGCCCCCACGTCCGACCCAGCGTCTCCATCCTCCTCAGAAAGTCTTTGGCGCGTGTGCGTCCACGTCGCCTGCTCTTGGCAGGAAGTGAATTGTAATGAGGCAGCTCTCTGGGTAAGTGCAGTGGGGTGAGCGAGGCGGAGTCAGGCATGGCAGCCAATGAGTCTTCACTGTGCAGGGAGCAGATCTCCGGCTCACTGAGGTCTGTCAGAATGCTCTCGCTGCTCACAGTGGTCCGCAGATGCTCACCCACCTCTGAGGGGCTCCGCTCCTCTTCTCTACCCAAGAGGTAATCGATGTCTTGCATACGTGACCAGCGCCGACTGTTCCACTCAAATGTCCATCTATTGCTGATGGCCAGCAGGTCCTCCTCATCAGAGTCCTCACTCTGCAGGCACAAGAAAGCACAGGAATAGACTTAGTTCGACATATTTTTGAGTAAAATTTTCAGCTCCTAAACTGTACAGTATTTAGACATTATTCTGTGGTATAAGTAAAAACTGACTTGCAATTCTGATTCAGTGGACGAATCAAACTCAGTCCCGGAGGACCACTATCCTGCAGAGTTTAGCTCCAACTTGCCTCAACACTCCTGCCTGTTTCTAGTATGCCTAGTAAGAGCTTGATTAGCTGGTTCATGTGTGTTTAATTTGGGTTGGAGCATAACTCTGCAGGACAGTGACCCTCCAGGAGCAGGATTGGACACCCCTGCCACAAAAAATATCATTAAGACTTGGAGATGGGCTCTTTTGACTAGGGCCAGTATGCAACTAACTAGCTTACCAAGGCTCTAGCAACCACCCAGAACTCCTTAGTATAATTATATTAAATGATATATAGTAATAATAAATAAAAAAACACGCATAATAATAAAAAAAAAAGAAAATGTTATGGAACATACTGTACTTCAGTGTACTTTAAATAATGTCACTTTGCATTACAGTAATGAGAATTTGATATTTTTTTTTGCTTTGCGTTAAGCTACCAACAATTATGTTTGGGGATTTAAATATGCTCATAAATTATTTTGCAAATGTTTTTAAAATGAGTCTTAATTTGATCTTTTTAATGCAAATGTATAATTTCTTTTTCGTTTTTATTTGGAATTGAATCTCTTTCCCACAGCTGTTGTCTTTCTTTCTAAAACAGAAAAAAAAAAATCAAATGACAGTCAAATTACTAATTTATTTATAGTTGTAATTTATTCAGTTATTAAAAAAAAAATGAAGTGTGATTAACATAATGATATATTGATAGATATTAAGTCTTCATTGTTCAGATGTAACCAATATGTTTTATAGATAGAAAAGTCCTGACATGTGAACTCACAGTACAGGAAAGAGCTGTGAATGGCTCTGACACCCTCTTAGCATTGTATATACTTTCACATCCCATTTCCTATTTAAAATATCACAGACCTCATACATTTAAATTGAATAATAGTGATGATGTCAAAAGAGGCTCATGGTATTTGAAAAATGTCAGAATACCATTTCAAAAACATCCCCTAAGTCATACTAGCTGGTTAGGGGAATTCTCAAATATCATCCAAACAAGAGGACATGAACATAACAGGTATCATATCACCATCTGGATGTGTTAAAGACAGCAACACCCAAAGACCCCTTTCACATGCCTGAGACGTCAGTAGAAGCAGAAGCATCAGAAATGACCTACTGAATGAGATCCACAGCTTACAATCATAATTAGTCTGAAATACGACCCCTGAGTAAACAGTCAAAGAGTCTTGAATGAAGATTAAACTGACACTTCTGTGCTTTAAAACCATCATCAATTCTATTGACTGTGAACGGCTGCTCTTTTTATATAATCTTCTTTGTTATAAGCAGTTCACAAGCCAAAAAGCCATTTTTAAAACCTAGACGGACAGATTTACTCTAAAGAGATTTTTATTTCGCAGACATACCTGTACCATAAACCAAAGCCATTATAGTAATTGTAAAAACTTTGCAGTTTATTTAATAGAACAGATATTTCATTTTCATTTGTCTCTAAAATAAAAGGGTGAATAGCCATAAGAAATGTTTTTTCATTATTTGAAAATGTATTTTGAATAGACACTATGAAATTACTTTCATGACAATGAAGGACATTCCCCCCAAAATTCTCATTACTGTAATGCACAAAAATCTTATGTATTCAATATAATGTAATACAGTAATGATATAACTGTTTTCAGCATTGATAATAATAAGAAATGTTTATTGAGCTGCAAATCAACATATTAGATGATTTCTGAAAGATCATGTGACGCTGAAGACTGGCGTAATGGTGCTGAATATTCAGCTTTTTTAAAAATAAACTACATTTTAAAATATATTAAAACAGTTCTTTTAAATTCTAGTAATATTTCACAATATTGCTGTTTTATTGTATTTCAATCAAATAAATGCAGCCTTGGTGAGACATAAAAAATCTTACTGACCCCAAACCTTTGAATGGCAGTATAGACGTATATCACGATATACATATATACACACTGTACATTATACTTTCAATAATACATTTTCATTGTTTGTAAATATGACAGATATTTCGTTGAAAAAAATTTGAACCAAAAAAGAATCGATTAAACAGCCACTTACTTTCTTCTTGGGGAGGCTCACGTCCAGTTTCATGGAGGCACACTTGTTCAGAGTGTTGAGTCGACTGGAAGAGAGAAGACACAGTCACTGGTGCATCCGTCACTCTCATCTCCACCACAAAGAAACCATACAGCCACAGAGAGAGAGAGAGAGAGAGAGAGAGAGAGAGAGAGAGAGAGAGAGAGAGAGAGAGAGAGAGAGAGACAATCCACTGTAGATCCTACACTCGTCTAACCTCTGTTTGCCTCTCTACGTGCAGGTATAGATTTCAAGAAACTCTCACTATCTGTGTCCTGATTGGCTGCCGGAAAGAGTGACGGGACAGCTTGGCAGCCATAGGTTCTAATCTCTTTCAAGACATGGCCATGAATGAATGAGACTCTGATGGGGCTGAAGAAGGAAAAACAGAATGATAAAGAGCGAGAGAGTGGGCAATCCACCTTCTCGTCCACCTCCTCTTTGATCTAACCCTAAAGCGCCCTTTAACGTTCTCATCTGACTGATCTTCACCCCTGAAGAGTTTTCCTCCACCCCTTTTTACACACACAGACACAATCTTCTTTACTCTACAAAAGACTGCAGACCCCTCACTTCATACCCATTCCAGACACAAACAAGCTATTATTTTACCTATAAAACCAGACTTGTTGTTTTTGACACGCTAAAATGTTCCGTCATGACATCAGCTCTGTTAATCAGCTGTCTGCCGAAACAATCTGCTCCACTTTTCAATCTAGATTCCCTAATTAAGCATCCAGGCCCAGATGGCCACATAAATATGCGTAAGTATCGTGTCTGTGGCGTGATAATGAAACACCATTATCATTCCAGCAGACACCGTCCTTAAGAGTAGTGTGTGTATTCTCTGACAGTAAAGCTGTCAGATCTCCCTAACGCTGTCATTAGTGGCATTAGACAGGGAGACAACCTGCTAGAAACCCTCAACGTCTCAAACCCCGGGCCTCGTTTCACGAAAACACACACAACCATCTGTTAGTAGCCTATCCCGCTACCCCCCCCCCCACCCTGCTCTCCCTCAGGCCTTTGAGAGGGACATCAGAGCGGACTCCACGGGGGCTGCATTAGGGATCAAAGCGACGGGGAAGGGGACAGACTTTATGGAGGACATGGGTCAGACAGCTACAGAGGTGAGGTCGCCACCGGGCTAGCACCGCCAAGCTTTCTCGTACTTGTACATGCAGGATGGGGGGCAACTATAGTGTTTCGTCTGGTTGGGTACTGGTCTTAAAAAGAACTGTGAAGTTTCTTCAAACATGTTTGCTCATAAAAAAGAAGAGTTGTTTCAGTGGCAGAGAAAGCTACTACATCATTGTGCACAATAAGACCAGCAACATTAAATTAGAAAGTAAATGTGAATGATTTTAATTTCATGTTGTCCTTAAAGCTGCCATATTGCTAAACATAAACGGCCAGAACAACATAGCCATCAGAGCTCGAGTGATTGACAGTAAGGCCTTTGATTTTCACAGCTGTCATTTTAAGTAAAGACGGTGTATCAGATTCCATCCTGTAGACTGCAAGACTCTCAATCTCAACAATCTCAAAATATTGAGATAATCTAGACATTTAGAAACTTACCGGCAAAGAGGCTCCACAAGGTCTTTGTCGAGAAAGTCATGGTCCCTCTTGACTGCGGATATTTCAATGGGAAACTGGGAATCTGTAGGCAGAGACAGGAAGCAGATCACTTTTCTGTCCTGTTCAAGAGGTTTAATGTAACCAACATCTTCAAAAGTTCACATATGGATTATGTGCATGTTATTTAATGATATTTTCAAGACATATAAAGCGAATCACAATCATGAATTCAACTAGAAAGGGAGAAATAAACAAATAGAGATAAGTGGATAAAATGTTTCTAGTTCGTCCAGCCAGACATCTGCGGAGGTTCTGCACAGGATCACAGATCCACAGCAGCTGTGGTGTAATTCTTATAAATCAAACGCTATCTCTGGCAGACGCTCCTTCACTGATTACATTATACTGTACACAGCAGACCAGGGTAACACTTTAGAATAGGGTTCCGTCATTGATGAATAACTACACAGGAACAAATGAGTAATGCAATATTAACATTCTAGTAACTGCTATTGACAAGAAACTCTGATTATCTAATTAGTTAATAATATCACTCAATTGAATGAGGTAGTTCACTATTAGCTAAACAATAACTATTATTGATCACTTTATTTTGATGGTCCCTTTTGAACAATCTGTTGACTATAAGTAACGTTGCACCTATGTGTCAACAAACTCTCATTAGAGTATTAGTAGACTCTTCTAATATCTGCTATCTTTTTATTGTGATGGTCCTCCAACAGACATTCTATAATTAACTTTGTAAGTACATGTCAACTTATTCTAACCCTAACCATAACAGTCTACTAATACTCTAATAACACTCTAATGAGAGTTAGTAGACATGTACAGTGGGGAGAACAAGTATTTGATAAACTGTCGATTTTGCAGGTTTTCCCACTTACAAAGCATGTAGAGGTCTGTAATTTTTATCATAGGTACTCTTCAACTGTGAGTGTCGGAATCTAAAACAAAAATCCAGAAAATCACATTGTACGATTTTTAAGTAATTAATTAGCATTTTATTGCATGACATAAGTATTTGATACATCAGAAAAGCAGAACTTAATATTTGGTATAGAAACCTTTGTTTGCAATTACAGAGATCATACGTTTCCTGTCGTTCTTGACCAGGTTTGCACACACTGCAGCAGGGATTTTGGCCCACTCCTCCAGATCCTTCAGGTTTCGGGGCTGTCGCTGGGCAATACGGACTTTCAGCTCCCTCCAAAGATTTTCTATTGGGTTAAGGTCTGGAGACTGGCTAGGCCACTCCAGGACCTTGAGATGCTTCTTACGGAGCCACTCCTTAGTTGCCCTGGCTGTGTGTTTCCGGTCGTTGTCATGCTGGAAGACCCAGCCACAACCTATCTTCAATGCTCTTACTGAGGGAAGGAGGTTGTTGGCCAAGATCTCGCGATACATGGCCCCATCCATCCTCCCCTCAATACGGTGCAGTCGTCCTGTCCCCTTTGCAGAAAAGCATAAAGAATGATGTTTCCACCTCCATGCTTCACGGTTGGGATGGTGTTCTTGGGGGTTGTACTCATCCTTCTTCTTCCTCCAAACACGACGAGTGTAGTTTAGACCAAAAAGCTCTATTTTTGTCTCATCAGACCACATGACCTTCTCCCATTCCTCCTCTCGATCATCCAGATGGTCATTGGCAAACTTCAGACGGGCCTGGACATGCGCTGGCTTGAGCAGGGGGACCTTGCGTGCGCTGCAGGATTTTAAAGGGGTCATATAATGCCATTTTTGTACAAGCTAATATGATTCTTTAGGGTCTAAATTAAAAGTTTGTAATATACTTTAATAAAAAATTCTCATTAGTATTGGAAGAAAACACAAATTTTACCTGGTCAAAAACAGCTCTGTTTTCAGCATGCCGTTTGAGTGCATGTGTCTTTAAATGATAATGAGCTTTGCTCACCCCGCCCGTCTGTTCTGTGCGGACACCGTTTGTAATAATAACACAATAACCATAACACGTTGTTCATTATAAACGTGGGATTATGAATTATATTGAGAACGTCGTACATAGAAAACATGCCGTAATGTACCCTGAGTGTAAAAATAGCCGCATTCGTGAAGCGTGCAAGCGATTTGCAAAGATTAATATAAATATTAATATAAAGGTTAATAAAATGTTCAATCACTTCAGTTCTCCTGGAGGTGCAGCAGGAACACGAATAGTTGGTACTGATCCTTTTTTCAGGAGCAGCTTCTTAGCAAAACCAGCTTTATACTGACCTAGTTTATAAAGCAGTCTGGTGTGTGAAATGATTCACGCTCGCAAACATGAAAGCATTGAGGTTGATCGTGAGTAATATTCCCTTCGAAAACAAACTCAGCCATTGCGTCTTCAGCGGTTCGGATTTAGGAACATCAATATGACTGCTGTGTTCGTTATTGCACCGAAGAACAGAACACCGCCATTCTGCTCATAGACAGACAGTGCTCCGGCTATCAACAATGACCGCGCCAGTCCGCGCGGGCTATGATTGACAGCTCGCTCACGAGCAAGGGCGGGTCTGTGTTGAAACGCACCTGTCAATCAGCAATTGTGGGAGGGGCGTCGATTTTGTAACGTCACAATATCTAACAGCTTGATTTGAGATGGGGGGAAACGTAAAAGAAGATTTTAAAAAAAACACTGGATGGATTTCTATCATTTTATGATGGTTGTGTACAGGCACTGCCAACACACATTTCAGTACAATCAACTTGTAAAAGTGCATGTACCATTATATGACCCCTTTAATCCGTGACGGCCTAGTGTGTTACTAATGGTTTTCTTTGAGACTGTGATCCTAGCTCTCTTCAGGTCATTGACCATGTCCTGCCATGTAGTTCTGGGCTGATCCCTCACCTTCCTCATGATCATTGATGCCCCACGAGGTGAGATCTTGCCCCAGACCGAGGGAGATTGACCGTCATCTTGAACTTCTTCCATTTTCTAATAATTGCGCCAACAGTTGTTGCCTTCTCACCAAGCTGCTTGCCTATTGTCCTGTAGCCCATCCCAGCCTTGTGCAGGTCTACAATTTTATCCCTGATGTCCTTACACAGCTCTCTGGTCTTGGCCATTGTGGAGAGGTTGGAGTCTGTTTGATTGAGTGTGTGGACAGGTGTCTTTTATACAGGTAACAAGTTCAAACAGGTGCAGTTAATACAGGTAATGAGTGGAGAACAGGAGGGCTTCTTAAAGAAAAACTAACAGGTCTGTGAGAGACGGAATTATTACTGGTTTGTAGGTGATCAAATACTTATGTCATGCAATAAAATGCAAATTAATTATTTAAAAATCATACAATTTTTGTTTTAGATTCCGTCTCTCACAGTTGAAGTGTACCTATGATAAAAATTACAGACCTCTACATGCTTTGTAAGTAGGAAAACCTGCAAAATCGGCAATGTATCAAATACTTGTTCTCCCAATTGTAGGTGCAAGGTAACTTATAGTCAACATAATGTGTTAAAGGGACCATCAAAATAAAGTGAAACCTTTTTTTTCATACTTCCCAGAGGACTACTAAGAACTATGTTCATAGTTAATGATTAACTATGAACATAGTTCTTAGTTAATGTGAATAATGCATAATGTATAATTCATTCTAAAGTGAAGATTGTGGTAACGCACTAGTAATGATTCAAGAATTACCAAATCATTCAGAAGGAATAATTACTTCTTTGGGACAGTATTCTAAAGTGAAAAGCATGATAACTCTCTAGTAATGACTGAAGTCATTGTAAGCTTTTATGTTTTTTGTAAAGTGTTACCCAGACCAGCTCTGAACCTGAACCATAGGTAATCGCTCACTAGAAATGACTCAAACAAATGCAGACAATTAGCAAAAAGGAGGAGAGACAGATCAGGATGAACACTAAGGTATTTTCCCAGTGGAATATGGGAGTTCATTTATGGCATAATGGCATAATAACCTCACAAGGCCAAAGAGAGCTTTTTCCATTTTCTCATGAGAGCCAAGCTATGAATTTACACGGCATTAAATATAGAATTGTTGACATTTTATCACTCATTGACGTAAAGCATCATAAGGAGGAGTCAGGGGAAAAGAGAGAGAGAGAGCGGCAGAGAGAACAGTATCCTCTCGACCCCTTTGTTGGCCTATGCGGAAGACTGAGGCAAAGGCCTGTATTTTCCCGGCAGTGATAATGAAGACTTTTTCCCATGACCTCTTCCTCCCTTTGGATAGAAACTCTAGTCTGCAAATAGCTCGCTGTGGCCCGAAAATGACCAGAAAAGATAAAGAGGGAAGAAGAAAAATGTGCTGACAAATGGAGCACACAGCTGTATAAATGCAGTTTTTATTCCATATGTCTGAAGCGGAAAATCAAGAATAATTCAGCTTGTGATCACTGCTTGGCTTCTGTCCGCCCAGTTGAGGTGGGATGGGATAGGTATGATCTCAAACTCAAAGCAACTCTTTCTCTCTCTCTCACTGCATTCCTGATTTTTTACCGTCACTTAACCTCACAGCTGCAACCACACTGCAGACATTTGTTGAGGCCACAGAATCAACGAGCAATTCTTTGACATCTGTGTCTATGTTTATAGATATTAATCCCATTTCTTACCCTCATAAAGTTGGGCATACTGTGGGAATCCCGCCGCCCTCAGCCAGTCACATGCTTCCTTTGCCTCGATTTCTGAAAAGAAACAATGATACAATTCTTCAGCAGTTTATCTCTTTAACCTGATTAACTCTTTAGTTTATCTTTCAACCTGATCTCACACACATGCTCATGGACACACTATTGATATATATAATTAAACATTAAAAAGTATTTTTTTATGATATATTTATCTATTTTTAGCTATATTTAACTATTTTAATGACATAAAAAAGTATTATATATTCATAAGCAGCACAACTAGCATCAATAAGAAAACAAAAGTAGCAAATACACAAGTAAAGAGCATGAAGAATCCTTGTGTGTTTTTTCAGTTTTTTTGTGTCTGGATCAAGCGGCAACCTCTCCGTCTTTCTCTTGAAACCGGGAAGAACAGGGAAGTGAGTTAAACTGCAATTCATCGATTGGCCGCTTGAGGCTGGATGCAAAAGTGAGTCAAATCTGTATCTCCCCCATGTAAAAATGACCAACTTTACAGCAGAAAAAAAAACATGTTTACAGCCTGGTGCAAAAAGTGGTTTTGGTCTATATAGCCAATTTTGCCCTTCATAACAACTGTGAGGGGGGTGAATTTTTTTATAACTCATCTGTTTAAATGTTATTAAGCCTTAAAGTCCTGCATAATTAAGGTAGTGGTCACTTGAGTGACAGGTGGATTGCCGCTGCTGTCACTACTAGCCGTTTGTCTGCGGTTAGCGTCACGTTACTACCTCAGCCGATTTGAGAGGCGGCCAAAATCAGAATTTAAAATGGACTGAATAAAGCTCTCTACGAACTTGACGTGCGATGCCGCGCTGGCAGACATGTTTGCGCATGAATCACAAGCTCACAGCAATGTTCTAAGTTAATACACTTTTAACTAGCAGAATAATACAGCAGCACAATACACAGTCTCACTTTTTTTTTTATGGTCTGGATCCATTTAGACCGAATTTCAATAGCCATGTTTCTAGCCAATTTTTTTTATTCGAAAAAAGTTTTAGCTGATGGAAATGCCATTGTCACAATTTTTTTCCAATTAACTTTAGCGCATAAATTGCGCTTTAAATGTCGCAAAAAATTAGTTTGGAAATAGGGCTTTATCGTAAATAAATGTGGTGTCACATGACAGACTACATGAAGCGTCGGTGTTCTGGGTGTTGCTCTCATTAAAGCACAGTTTCTCTTTAATGTTCAAAGGTGCATTATCTATTATATTCATATCATTTAATTATACATACAATTATTTTATTACTGTTGGTATTTGGTAAGAATAAGATGCATTACAAAAATAAGGATGAATGATGTTTGAGAGGTAATAATTTTTTTTTCTAGTTTACAAATCTTAATTTGATGTTCCTTTTATGATGTTTCCTTTTTTACAGTATAAATTGTATTGTACTGTTGCATGCAGTTCTGTCAGACAAGCTGCTCGACTTCGCCATCTTCTTCTGATATTTCCTAATATTTCTTAATTTGATCATATTATTTGTGAAAATAGTAAGGTGTAAACTAGAAAATTTAAATTGTCACACTCTCTTTTTACAATATTTGAGATACAAAAGATACGGTATAATTTGCCATATACAGTGCGTGAAATTACTTATGGAAACGTCTCAAGAGCTGGGATGACGTAGGGATGACGTCATTACGCACACCATTTTATTAGTGAGCAAAGAGGCTGGACTTTTTTTCACAATTCACAAACAAAACAGTGCAAAATCTGGGAAGAAACTTGGCTTTTGAGAATGATCCACAAGAGATGAAATAAGAGAGTAAAAACAAAGCGTCTCTCAAAATAAGCCACCATAAAAATGGACGGGTCAGGAAATGACCTCACCACAATCCGACAATTGCATCCTTTTCTCACAAGATTCTCCACATACTTGTGCTAAATTACACATTAGCAGAATAGAAACCACTCACAGTCTGCAGAAATCTCCCTTTCTGCACATAACCCATACATACGGCGCCTGCCATCCATGTGTAGATAAAGTCTAACAGTTCACACACTTACTGGTTGTTCTCATCACTTCGTCATGCAGAGAGAACATGTGTCCCTCAGATCTGAGCACCCTTTTCCTCCAAGGTCTCTAAAAGTCCAAAATCGGGTTCAGTCAGCATACGTTCCAGTTATGTCTCAGATGCCTCAGATAGCAGCTTGCTGAACTTTTTCACTCGCTTTTGAATATCCTCCCTCTGGTTGATGTGCTCAATCTCTCAGGAACCACTCTGAATACTCTAACAACTGCATAGCACCCAGAACACATTAGCAATCATATAGCAACAAACTGGCAACCACTCACTACATTCTAGCATAATGGGGGCAATGAGCATGAGACTTCTATGAAATATTTTCAGTGGTCAATAAAGGGCTCTGGAAAGCTATTCATTCTCTCTCTATGTGTTCCTCCATTCATCACAACGTGGAAAAAAAACACCACGCAGCTGAGATGATGAAAGATGGTCTCTGTGTGTGTTAAGTCGAGCCGGCGGATAATGCCAACATTTACTGACAGAAGCTATTCTGCTAATGTCTAATCATCACATAATATTTAGTCAAAGAGAACAAAAACTAGCCACAAAATCTGTTTTGAAGCATGTGGATAAGTCACCAATTACATTTGTACAAAAACAATATGCTGACACATAAATCCCTGTCTGACGTTTTTTTATTCTGTATGTTTCCAATCTGACATTGTCATTGTTCCTGGCAGCAGGACAGGAATTCCTCACACTTGGGTCTACAGCACAATCCCCAGTGGTTAGCTCTCTCCTGAGGGGTATGAATTACTGATATACAATAATACCACTGACAAACATAAGTCCAAGTCTGAGAGACAAACTCTAGCAGTGTGTCATAAATGTCATTTCCTCTGCTCCTCTAAAGGATGCAGTAAAAGGACACATGATGGAATTTTTTCTTTTTTCTTTTTTTTGCTCTTTGGACAGATGATACCATGGAGATATATGCTAACAATCGCAACACAAAGCTCATTCTTGAAACTGCTCATTCAGAAATCGTTATAGTTATGACATCACAACCTCAAGCACATTAACATGCTCACATAAAGTAACGCATCAACTACTATTCAGCAACTATTTAACAATATATCAAAAATATACTATTTAAAGCATCTCTAATGAAACTTACACATACTAATCCCTTGTATGTTACTGTACATGTTCGTGCAATACTAGTTCAGCGCTCAGATTCACAATCACACATGGAAGTAATCAGAGAAAGACACGATGGGGCCCTTTTAAAGAGTGCAAACACTGGCATCAAGAAACAACGCCCAGCGGGGGGGAGCCAACCATACTGTCATAGGCAGGAAAAGACCCCCGTGTCACCACTGTGGATGTTTGTTCCGTTTTAATGGTTTGTTTGTTTGTTCACATCGACAGAGTTAAAAAAAAGCTTTGGGATTTTAAATCACACAAGGAGTTGATTATCAACAGACAGGTCCGTGCAAGTGGAGGAGGAATTTAAAGTGTAATGGTGTGTAATTATGAACATTAGCGTGCATAAAACATGATATTATATGAGTTTTTATGATCGTTTGTGATGGTCTTAAACATCTACTGAAGTGTGGTGAAAATCGTGAATCAAGAGGATGTCATATTGCTGTTGAATGTACATTATCAAGTCCAACATGAAGTCATAATTTACCTGATTTAATTTCTTAAGCATGTCCCTGGTATATATTTAGAAAATTAAACAATAAACAAATGGAATTATTTTACATCAAAATGTGAAATTTCCATCTCCAAAAAATACTTTTCTTTACAGCTGACATCTGCAATCCTTCATATTTTTCAACCTCTCCCCTCCAACTGCATGATAACGCCCACTTTTCCACAATTAAATCATTCTTGATGGATTAATCAACACTCATCCAAAATTTTGTCTTGCTAAAAAAAAAAACTGTTTTGCATGGAAATACAATACCGTTTAAACATTTGGGGTTAGTTAAAGCTAGTTTTTCAAAAGAAATGAATACTTTTATTAGTAAGGATACATTACATTGACCAAAAGTGACAGTAAAGACTTTTACATTGTTTTAAAATTCAATAAAAATAAATGTTATGCTTTATATTCATAAAATAATTGGGGAAAAAAAATGTATCATGGTTTCCACAAACTATTACACAGCACAACTGTTTTCAACATTGATAATAATGATAAGATAAGAAATATTTCTTGAGCACCAAATGAGCATATTACATTGCTTTCTGAAGGATCATGTGACACTGAAGACTGGAGTAATGATGCTGAAAATTCATTTATGTCCAATTATAGAAGTAAAATGGGTTGCAGACCATTTTACGCTGATTTTAAACATTACATGAAATACATAAAAAGTAGGGGTGTAACAATACACTTGTGTCATGATTCGATACAATTCACGATACTGAACTCACTATACGATACCACTGCAATACTTTGAATACTACCAAAGAGTTTGCTTGCACTCTGTCACTGGCTACATATATTTAAAATAATATATGCGTTTTTTACTGGTAAAATCAGACATTTGCCATTTTCAGGACCAACAAATATTTCCCCATTGCATTATTATACATTATATTCAATACATTATATTACTCAGTAAACATTCATTTTTTCTCACGCAGTACCTTCGCGCTTTCAATGCAGGTTTTCATTGGATCTCTTACACACACAAGCTGCACGCATAGACTCTTGTGCTTGCGGTGCTCACTATGTCCTGTCTCTCCCTCTATTAATGCACTTACATAAGAAGAAACCATCTAAAACACCTTGAATCATCATAATACCAAAACTAAACATGCGACATGGCGATTTAAATGAGGTGTGTGTTGTCACTTTGAGTGGAATGGGAGAGAGATTTTAATGGATTCAGAAATCCAGAAATCTCTCAGGTTTTAGAAAAAATATATAAATTTATGTTTGGAAGATGAACATAAATCTAATTTGAAACAACATGAGGGTGATTATATGACGACAGAATTTTCATATTTGGGTGAACCTTATCTGAGTCTTGGATAAAACTACCTCTAAACTGTGGTACTGTACATGTTGTTCACATCACTGATATATATCGTTGCATTTTAATATTGCAATATATCGATATAACGATACACTACTAATAAAAAGTGCTCTTTTATAATGATTTACAATTAGTTAACCTCAACTTCCTGCTTGCCTTCAATATAACAAAAAAAAAAAAACTGCACGGTTCCCAGATCAGTAGTAACACCAACTTCTAATGAAGCCCTCAAACGGAGCCCAACCACTGGGCTTGTTTTGCGGAACTTTAAAGAGACTCTCAGAGGGGAATTTGGGTAGGTCTGAGTCCACGGCGTGGGAATAAAGAACTGCTGTGATGTCAAGAGTTTAATTAACACATACCATTAATATCTAATATCCCCCGCCATGAACCAAAGGACCGAACCAACACAAAAGGTGCCCAAAACAATAAATCTAAAGCAAAGCAGCATACAGAACATGAATCAGCCAAAGTCACACAACTCAACACAATAAACCATAGAGAGGTGCTGATAAAAAATGTCACAGAAACAAACACACAGCGATCACCTCTGCATGTTACGCTGCTATGGCATCTAATCCCAGCAGCCAGGACACGCAGCCCCTCGTGACCCAGGCATTCCTGATCACCTCGACGTGACAACAGGCAGCGCGCCATGAGAGAGAGCAGCAGGCACGGATGCCATGCAGAGCCTGGATGCCACAGGGCGCAGGGCACAATCAAAGGCATTCTTGTTTTGATTGAGCAGGCAAGATCTCTGATTATATAAGAACACAGGTCCTGTGTCCTTAAAAGTCACCTCGGCCCACAAATGACTCTCTGAGCTCTTTGCATTCTTTCTGGGGGTTTTTTCTTCCCCCACTTACTACTTTAGTTATGGTTTTATTTTGGCTTTCCCAGGTAACAGGGAACTTTGGCTAACATTCTGGCAAGGTTCTCTCAAAGTTAAGAACCAAGTTAAGAATTTGTTCAAAGGTTATCTGGCCTTTAATAATGTTCTCAGAACATTAGCACAAATATCATTTGACATTTTTCAGCTGATAAACAATAAAAATATTGACCAAACCACAGCCAATCAGAATCCACTCAATTTGAAAAAGCTTAAAGGAATAGTTCACTTCAAAATGAAAATGCTGTCATCATTTACTCACCCTCAAGTTGCTTCAAAACTTTTTCTTTCTTCTGCCGAACAAGGAAGATATTTTGGAGAATGTCGGCAACCAGACAGTTGATGTAACCCCATTGACTTCCATGGTAGAAAAAAAAAAGACTATGGAAGTCAATGGGGTCCATCAACTGTTTGGTTACCGACATTCTTCAAAATATCTTCCTTTGTGTTCAGCAGAAGAAAGAAACTCATACAGGTTTGAAACAACTTGAGGGTGAGTAAATGACTACGTTTACATGCAGCCAATAACCCGTTCAAAACCGGGATATTAGCAATAACCCGGTCGCGCACGGCCATGTAAACACCGGCAAAAACCCGGATATGCTCATATCCCGGTTTTTAAAAACCCGGATATTATCCCTGGGGTACCCCCTTTCTAACCCGAATATTTGGTCATGTAAACGCGTATCGGCATATCCCCATCAAAAGGGACATTGATTTGTGTTCTGCGCATGTTCTATTCGCAAGGAATCTTGGTCTTTTGAGTAGAGACGGCGCATACTGGAACCCGCGTGCAGTATACCGGAAGTAAACAAGAAGTAGAGGTAAACATGGCGAGACGCAGCACAGCACCACACTTTTGGAGCGAGGAGGAAAGCGCCAACAAAGGCGATCGCTATCTGCCCCGAACTATTCATTATCCGCGTGCTGCTGCTGTTGTTGTTGTCTTTGGATACTGGAAAAAGAATCGGAAATGACGCATATTGCGTCTTAAGGAAGTCCGTACGTCCAGACGCTAACCGCGCGTCGCCGTTTACATCGGGATATTGTAAATTCCATGTATACAGGAGTAACTCTCTCTGCTCACGCATGTAAACGCGTTATTCCGAATTTTTCAGAAACCCAAATAGTGACCCTAACCCGACCATAACCCGGATATTGGCTGCATGTAAACGTAGTGAATGATGACAGAATTTTCATTTTGAAGTGAACTATTCCTTTAAGCTTTTAAAGAGCCACAAGATATAGAACATGCCTATAATAAACAATGTTACTGTGTGTTAATGTGGACGCTAAATTAGTTATTGTTATCATACTTTTTGTAAATGTGCTTTTTGTTCAAATAGTAAAAAGGAAGCATTTCTTATTTAAGAAAACCTTAGATACTTTTTCCAAGTAATGAAGGGTTTAAGTGAACAAATAAATAAAATAAATAATATGAGAGTGAAATGTTGCAAGCAGTATTCAAACCCATTGCTCCAACCAATGAAATCTATTGTAACATACATTCTCATCACACACATATTAAGACCATGCCGAGTATGTGTGTGTGTGTAATCTCAATCTTTGTGATACTGTTCAGCTGTTATGCTATCATGAATGCGAGTGCTACAGCACATTCAAAGCTGTATCTGAATCATAAATGTTTGACAGTATTCCCATTAGGCTATGAGATCTGAGACGCCCATACAATACCTCTACAGCACAGACATCAGTCAATGCTGCCTATGGAAAAACACTTTCAAGACTAACAAAAAAATCTTAATGGATTCATAGTACAAATGTTCAATCATAATCCACACACTTAAACACAGGAAAAAAAAAATGTCCCTGGTGAATAGGCTAGACAGAGGTAAAAAAGAAAAAGAAGCTCTAATCCTATTTAATTTACAGTCAACATGAATTGCATCACATTTTACTTCCATGATGTGATGTATTCCTGAATTAAACATTCAGGATAATGAGAATGCAAAAGTTAAACTAAATCTAAACCTCTGTTCGGAAACTATCAATTGTGTTGACGGGCAGCTAGATGTGTTTCAAATCTGCTTTGGTGTCTATGAGTGTGTGTTAAACTGTGTGAACTTGACTCTCAGACCACCAAGGAAGTAAAACTATGATCCTTTCTGAGCTTTGTAATGCAAACTCTCCCACAAACATGCAGTCTCTTTTTACTCTTCATCTCAACTATTTCTAACACACACACACACACACACACACACACACACACACACACACACACACACACACACACGCACACACAGCTCTCCCATGGGGTCTCTCCAGACAGTTCCTGTATTGCTCATCAGAGCATTCAGTTAACACGCACACACACACACACACACATACATACACACACACACACACACACACACACACAGAGAGACACACACACACAAATACTTATGGACCAATGCCATTTTCCCACACATGCTAAAGTGATTTGACATCCATCCACTGGGATCATAAGGATGTTTCTTGTTTAACTAAACATGACTCCGAAATTCCATTAGTATGTACCATGTCCTCCATATTCAAACTCAGTCATAAGACAACAAAATCACAAAGGAAATCCTTAAATATCTCAGTAATTTCTTCTAGGCAGCCATAATGGTGAGCAAATGGATACTTTTGTTTAAGAATCAGATTTTGCTCCTGGGAAAATAACCCAAGTGATTTTAGAATAAGCAGCATCAGAGAAAAAAGTTGATGCTTAAATAAAACATAACTGCCATAAAAGAGCATGATTTGAGCATTAACATTTCCTCTGTGTACTTGCAAAAAGAAAAAACTAACTTTTTTTAAAAATGACAGAATAGTAAAAACTTGATGCATATCATAAAGTTAAAAAAAGAGCCATTTGGGCTCCAGAGTAAATTGAAGATGCAGTTGGTTTCTGGTACCTCTAGGCATCGGCACGCAGCTGTGGTCATGGGTAAGATCCAAAAACCATATCGGAGTTTCCCGTTGAACATTCAGCGTGATTTATTCTATCAGCCTTCTAGAAGAGCCCGTTCCAGAGCGGCTCCTCTCCACCACAGACCTCAACTGTATGTTTCTCTTTCTCTACACTTCACCTCCCGACTGTAAAGCTTATGTGCCAATCTCTCTTCCGCCCTCCCCTCCACTCCTCCAAACAGCTGGAGTATGTACAGTCTTCAGACCCCCGCCCCCCTCCTCAACCATGAACATGTGAGAAAATTACCATGTGCGTTTATCTTCAGTGCGCCATAGATCATACACACACACACACACACACACACACACACACACACACACACACCCGCAGCTGTAGAAGCAACCCGTCCAGCTGCCTGTTCCCAGACAATGACACAATCTGTTCAAGTGCTGGGAGAAATTCCCACCAATATTTATTTTTACTTATTTTTACCTGAAAAGCACTTTCTTAAATTTCTGTTGTTTTTACATGTTCTATAGAAATACTGTAGAAATATCTATATTATTATAGTAATACCAAAAAATCCAAATGTAATAACTTTCTGATTCTATCACAGCATAACATGTTTCGATCCAATCAAATTTAGACGGATAAAATCAAGTCCCACCAGTTTATTTTTCATAAATCCTGATATGTGCGTGGAAAATTGCGTACGCACATATCAATGCATTTTTGTGTGCGTACGCAGCGTTTATATATCAGGCTCCTGGTCACTTTATGCTCAGATTGGATAGATATCTGATCGTGGAAAGATCCGGTGTAAATGCCCTCTGAAATGCTTTCGACACGGATTTAAATCTGATCACTTCAGGAAGTGGTCTGAGACGCATTACAAACGGAACTGGACAAGTGTAAATGCATCTGGTTGTTGAAACCGTACATTTACATTTGACTCCTCCCAAAATGTTAAAAAATAAACGTGTGAGAGTGTGTTCTATATGTGACATGTTATAGCCAGATATGACAGCGACACTGAACACGCATCGCCAAAGATGAGCAGCGGATTATCTCTTCAGCAAGCCAACGCACAAACTACCGCAAATGAAACGGAAAGTAAGTCGCAGACGCTCAGCAACACACAATCATCTTTATTATAAGTAATGAGACTAAATGATCTTACCAGTGCTGATGTTGCTCTCTCTCCTATGCGGTCTTTGATCTTGAAATTAGCTGATGATAAATAACACGCAGCTCATATCTGTTGCTTTTGTTGATGTGAACTCTGTTAAATTTGCATGTAGCATGGGAATTGAAAATCAGATTTATTCGTTTTGTGGAGACATTTATGTGGCCAAATGGAACCGTTAACAAATCAGAAAGTTATCCTATCAGTAAAAACACATGAAGTGACCAGGTGTAAACTGTCTCACATGGTATAAACGAATATGAAATTATATAGCTGCTTTTATATTTTAGGGGGTTCTCTTTTTTTTCGTACTATGGAAGCCAATAGGGACCAGAAATGGTTTGGTTATACCTACATTCTTCAAAATATCTTCTTTTGAGTTCAACAAAAGAAAGAACGTCATACAGGTTTAGAACAACTAAAGGGTGAGTAAATGATGACAGAATGTTTATTACGGGGTGGACTATCCCTTTAAAGATCCGTTTAATAGTCTGTTATTTACTTTATCTCACTTTCTTGCGCAGTTAAGCAGTGAAACGATAGGAGGAGGAATAACACTGGAGAAGAATGGTTCACAAAAGAATAACAACAGAGGAGAAAGAGAGACTGCTGTATGTGTGTGTGAGAGAGAGATACCAGACGGTCAAGTGTGGGCTAAGTGGCTCTGGGCACACTCCCTAGAGTCCTCACACATTCCCTTCTGGGAACAAGATGAGGCTGCACGTGTGTGTGTGAGAGTGTGTGTGTGTGTGTGTGTGTGTGTGTGTGTGTGTGTGTGTGTGTGTGTGTGTGTGTGTGTGTGTGTGAGTGAGTGTGTGTGTGTGTGTGTGTGTGTGTGTGTGTGTGTGTGTGTGTGTGTGTGTGTGTGTGTGTGTGTGTGTGTGTGTGTGTGAGTGAGTGTGTGTGTGTGTGTGTGTGTGTGTGTGTGTGTAAGATGGGAAGACAGACAGCAGTGGCAGACAGGAATGCAGGAATCGTATGGCATGAGGGGAAAAGGGTCAGAAGTGAAAGAACAACAATCTATTAAACAGTGGGCTATTCTTATTGATTTTTGTTTTGTTTTTTGGAATTATTGTGCGCAATGCAAAACGTGCCAAATTGCTATCGATCACTATTGCATTAAGGTGTTCTGAGTGTTTTTTTTTAGCATGTTGTTATGTGGTCGCTCCAGTATGGTTACTAGGCAGTTCTGGGTGTTGCTAACTGACCCAAATCAAAAGTCTTTCAGGTCTGTGATATTCTGCTCTCTAGATTTGGGTTAGGTCCCTCCTTCGATGTAAGACTATGTCATTTTATCATTCACCAAGGAAAAATCATCTTTCTGATCGCACAAGCTGCATGATTTCAGGTATCAGTCACGTCTGCAGCACCAGCGGTAAGGAAAAGTTATGCGCCAAATTATAATACTTAGGGTTACAGGGGCTAGGTCACATAGTTTGAGCAAAACTAATACTGATTCTTGCCTTAATAAACACAATTAATAAGTAATATTCTGAGATTGACATATATTATTATATATATTTTATCCAACAGAGGGCAACCAAGAGCCAGGGAAAAACTGCAAAATGTCAGCCCAGTGAAACTTCATCTCAAACAAAAACAAAACTGAATGGCTTTGCAAGACCCAAATACCATTAATGCAAATACCAATAATGATACACACAAACAGTACACAGACCCGCCACAGTGTTTGAAACCAAACAGGTCCTTGGGATCTAGCAAACTTGGTCTCCTCTCCATTCCCAGAACTAAGTTTCACTGCAGAGGTGATCGAGCTTTCACTGTTGCTGGTCCTAGTCTCTGGAATAACTTACCAATTTCTGTTAGAACGGCTTCCTCTTTACCAAGTTTTAAGTATTATTTTCAATAGCTTTTAACCAGGCATAACTTATCTACTACATTGTTTGTATTGTCTTTCTATTTTGTCTGACTTTACATGTATTTTACAGCTTTTTAGGTCAACCATGAGTTGTGTTAAAGGTGCTTTATATGCATATATATATATATATATATATATATATATATATATATATATATATATATATATATATATATATATATATATAAATCTGTATTGCATAAAGAGCTCTATAAATAAAGGTGACTTGACAACCACCCTTTCGACCACTGTATGCTATTTCAGTTCCCGCTTTTAATGTGTCATTGTTTTGATAAATGCTTATCTGTATGGACAGGGGATGATTGTTGTTGGATTAAGGGGCTGAACTGAATCACTGAAGCCCAGCCCTACCTCTCTGACTGCTGTTGAGCAACCGCACAGTCGCACACATGCCACAGCAGCTCATGGTATTACAAATGTACATATTCACCATCCAGGAATCCACTCAGCATACTGAGACACAAGAGTTAGATAAGGGCACTGATCATGACTCATTTTAAATACCGTTATATTTCATATTGTTATAATTCTAAAAATAATTTGCCACTGTGTCTAATAAATGAGGCAAAAATGAGGTATAGTAATTAAATCTAGAATTATGGAGTATTTAATTTTTCATTACGTATTTGGCAGGTTATCATTTAAAGCCGTGACTTACGTGCAGTCAAGAATCTCTAAGGTATGCTGTGCGTGGGTGAGGACTGCTTTTAGATGAAACATATTTTTCTTTCCAATACAAAAATAATATGAAAGTAGTTGGCAGGCTTGTACATAACTGTCGCAGCTGCAAACCATAAATAAAAGTAACAGTTCACTGAAAAATGCCAATTATGTCATCAGTTACTCGCATTGTTTTTCCAAACCTGTATTTTCTTCCATAGAATAAAGCAATAAGCCCCGTGAAGCTGTGGTTAACAGCTTTTTTAAAACAGAGTTAAGGGGCACAAGGCGGAGCGGAACCCCCTTAGCTGTTCTAAATTCACTGTAAACCACATCTTCACGGGGCTTATTGCTTTGATAAAATGGTTACCACACACAATACAGTACATATATTAAAGGCAAAATATCTGTATTAAAGGAATAGTTCATCCAAAGATGAAAAATTCTGTCAATAATTACTCACCATCATGTCATTCTAGATGTGCAAGACTTTTGTTCATCTTCGGAACACAAAATCTGAGAGCTTTCTGTCCCTCCATTGACAGCTACGCAACTACCACTTTGACGCTTCAAAAAGTTCATAAAGAGATCGTAAAACGAATCCATATGAAATGAGTTGTTTAGTCCAAATTTTCTGAAGAGACATGATCGCTTTATATGATGAACAGATTGAATTTAGGCTTTTATTCACATTTAATATTGATCAGCGAACATAAACAGAAGCTCAACTGAACGTCATTGGTTCTTGTTGAAGCTCAAACGTGCTGCGTAATGAATGAACCTCATTGGTTCTCGCACGTCAATCGAACATGCGTGAGCTTCCGTTTATCACAACTGATGTGTGAATTGATGAATGTTTATATGTGAATAAAAGCCTAAATCAAATCTGTTCATCATATAGCGATCAAGTCTCTTCGGGAAGTTTTACGATCTCTGAATGAACCTTTTGAAGCGTCAAAGTGGTAGTTGCGTAGCTGTCAATGGAGGGACAGAAAGCTCTCAGATTTCATCAAAAAGATCTTCATTTGTGTTCCGAAGATGAACAAAAGTCTTACGGGTTTGAAACGACATGGGGGAATTTTCATTTTTGGGTGAACTTTCCCTTTAATATGTTACTTATTTAAAGTTAAATCATTAAATGCCATCCTTCTTGGGTATAGAACATTCTGTTTCCATTCATTGTCACTGTTAGGGACTTTTTTCTAGTAGAAGGATGGCATTTAATGATTTAACTTTAAATAAGTAACATTAAAGGGATAGTTCACCCAAAAATGAAAATTCCCTCATGTCTTTTCAAACTCTTTTTTTTCATTATGCCTTCGTTATGAAAAAAAAAGGCCGGTTTGAATCAGTCTGATTCACTGACTTGTATAATTTACAGCATAAGTAGAGAGAGCAAAATTAACTTTCTAAATAATATACATCCAAATCAAATAAATTTGAGAGCTTGTGAACCAGATTCAAACTGAATCAAATAAAATTGAGAGCTTGTGAATCAGAATCAAGAGCTTGTGAATTGGAATCAAATTAAATTCGGAGCTTGCAAATCAGATTCAAATCGAATCGAGTTTGTGAACTGGAATCAAATCGAATCGAGAGCTTGTGAACTGGAAATGAATTAAATCGAGTTTGTGAATCAGAAACAAAATCACTATATTTTGACCTCCAAAGACAGCTGAAGAAAATGCAAGCGGACATTATCAAGCGGACTCAGAAGATGCTCATATTTCTCATCATGGCATTGACTTCAGTCCACATTTAGCTCAAACCATTCGCAGAGGCAGACCCACTTTAACAAATTGCTGCGCATGACAGGCCTCGGGCCCAGTTTTTGATGGAATGGGGTATTCTTGGACCGGACTCACGGAACAGCTGCTAACACTTAGTCTGCAGTCAGGCAAAAGAAGGTCAGGTTAAGATTTGAGACAGAGGCAGTGAGAATCAAACTATCTTATCTGAAAATAATTTCAAATCAATAATCTTGCTCCGCAGATGGAGGTGAATAAATCATGCAGCATGATATGCATCCACATGCCACAATCATGACTGAACAAGCCCGTGATTTCACAAGAGCTCTCCAGCCATCCAGACATCCACGAGCCCAATGACAGAATAACCGGTGTGCAGTCCAAACATTCCTGCTGCCATGTGAGAGAGAAAGTGTGTGTACGTGAGCAGATTACAACCAAAACTAACGCTGCCACGCACAGCATTTCTATTGACCTCTAAAGCATTTCACTGTCAAACCAAAGCTAAACATCAGTAGAACTATAAACATATTTAACAAATCATATTTGTACTTCTCAATAATACGTCTTGTTAATGAGCAGACAAACCAAAACAAACTGCCTTGTTAGACCTCCAAGAACGTAATGCAGTGACGTTAACCTTTTGAAAATACTCGTCATGTGTTTTGCTATCATACACATTAAGTATAAAAGGGTTATTCATTAATAATACTGTGGATTTTTGGATAATACTTTGGAGTTGGACAGCCTGTTCTCTAGTGCCAGAAAACACAAGAAAAGTCTTGTAGCCTGTATTGCAATTGAGAAAACAGAAGATCAGCTGAATGCAAAGTGCTTCATATTCACGTAAACAAGAACAAAAAAATAAAACATTAAATGAGAACGGGCACATCTTTTGTTAAACTGGATAATGCCAATGGAAGTTTCACTCACATTTCAAAAACAAGGATATCTTGTAGGAACAAAAAACCTAATTTTAATAGCCTATCTAAATAGTTTTTCTTAGACAGCTACGACAATAAATGGAAAGGAAATTGACAAGTTCACTCATAAAGATGTTTATACTAACAAAAAGACCCTAATAATCTCACACGTGAAACCGCAATGTCTCAAACTGTGCTCAGATTTGCTAATATACCAAAGGCTGCAATCAAAAGTCACAGATTTCAGTAGGAACTCACATTTGTCTATAGGTTTATATTTTTACTGTAGTCTCATTTAACGTGTCTCATTTAAAGTGTCTTTTAATTTGATTTCTCCCAATGAATTTTAGGAGAAACATCTAAGACAAACTTACAATTCAAATAATAATCAAAATGCATATAAAGATGAGTACATACTGGTACTGTCCCTAAAACACTTCTCATACCTTGAGATATCTTCTTTAGCAGCTGTTGCCTAGCTATGATCCGGGCCAGGCGTAGTCCAGAACGCCTGCGGTGGCTGTCCAGTCTGAGGTATATATCTTGAGTCTCTGGAGTCATGCTTCCCAAACACTCACTGTCCATGCACTCGTCTAAGAGGTCAGTCAACATTGTGTCCATCTCTCCACTGTCCACAGGTACAGAGTCAGCCAAAACTGCTTCCCTCGAACTTGTCATTTAGTTACTCCTTTAACTTTCACACACAGTAAAATGTACTGTTGAAATACTCTACAAAGTGTGATCCTTTTGTCATATAAACACTGTCAAATATAAAGACTCAAACACACCTAGGCATGAAGTCAGTTCTGATCTGAGTGCACACTTTCATCTGCACCACCCACTCAATGGTCGTGTGACCGCGAGAAGAGCCAATAGGGTTGAGAGGATAGAAAGTTGTGCAGTGAGTCACCTGAACTTCAGCCAAGAACCTGCTTCAGAGCGATTTTAGAGTGTGTTTCTCAAGTACAGTCTCTGTGTGTGTGTGTGTGTGTGTGTGTGTGTGTGTGTGTGTGTGTGTGTGTGTGTGTGTGTGTGTGTGTGTGTGTGTGTGTGTGTGTGTGTGTGTGTGTGTGTGTGTGTGTGTGTGTGTGTGTTTCAGCCAAAGAAAAGATAAATGAATGGTGCACCTAGGGAAAAAACACCATCCAACATACCTTCTGCTAGAAAAGAAATCTTAGTAGAAACAGAGTAAAAGTGAGATGCAGTGGGAAGGAAGGAGCTGTCAGAAAGTATCGCAATATCCTCAGAGATCTCAATGCATCTTTACGGAACATCTGACATGCTAAATATTTTAAATCTAAATCGGTAACTACAGAATAATATGAACAGCAAACAGAAAGAAACGCTACAGATTTTGGTACTACTCAAAGTATGACAACTGTGTTTAAAGGTCCTCTGAAATCAAAATATTTATTTTTTTAGCTTTTAGTATGAATATGCTAGTCTTAAAGTTATGAATAAGCTGGTGTGTTCCAAAACAATGACAAAATTCACATTTAGGAGATATAAGCATTCAAAACTTACAATCTCGCACTTCCGCTTAAATGTATCACGGATTTTTTAGACATCACTGTTGACTTCAGCTTCTCCTCACATCTTCTGTCCAATCAAATGCTTTCTAGAATTGTCCCGCTCCCTATGCTATAAATACCTCATGGCCAAAGCGACCGTTGACACGTCACGGAGCAATATGGGTTGGAGATGTGTGTTCGGTTGCTCAAGCGCTCAAGTTTTATTACGTTTTCCAACTGTACGTTGGTTAAGAATGAAATGGCTAGAATTTATTAACACCTCTAAAATTGAGTCCAACGTATCATCATCGCTCTGATTCGCTTCCATGGTGCTGTCAAGTACTACTTGCAGTCTGTGAGGCAACCTTAACGCTATTGGCTATTTGAAAAGAGGGAGGCGCCATTCAATAAATCCCTCCATTTCAGTGGAAATTACGTCAACGCATCATACAAAGCTGCCAAGGCACTTCAGTGGGCCTTTAATTGGAAGCTTAGAGTCAAGACACTTAAGATATTTGGCCACCAGGACCACTCACATTTGGTTGGTCTTGGGAGATCGCTATAGCAAGTTCTTGGGTGAATCAATCCAGAAATATAAATACTTTAGATACTGATGATGTAACAAGGGGACTGTCTTAATGGACTGGTGATATAATTTTTGTTAAGCATGCCAGAGGTTTTGGGTTGTAATCTTCCCTCAAATAGTTTATTTAGATTTTTTTTTGTCATTAAAACAAAAGATGTTCATCTGTGATTATATTTCAGGAGCAGGGAAGTATCAATTAGTAGAAGTCTAAAAATTTGTTTAAGAAGTATCAATATCGCCCATCTCTAGAGACTGCTATACATTTCTGTGGGCTCAGAAAAGACCTTGTTCTCATTAAACTCCACACTGAGAAGATGTGGAGCTTGGAGAAAATCAACATTTACAGACCTGGCCAAACATTTCTACTGCACCATGATATTATTGAAAATTTTAAGAGGAAAATGGCAAAGCACTTCAGGTCAACGATTCAGACACACCACAGCTACACAATTATTTTGTATGCAAGCATTTGTGTTTCCACTTTGAATGCTTGAAACATGCATGGACACGCTTGGAAAGATGTAGTCTCAGCCTCAGACGTCGCGACCATGAACCGCTGACTGAATGCCTGATGCATATGGCACACAAAATCACTGTATGGGAGTGTCGAAGTCATCTGATTGGTTGAATTCTCCAGGATTTTTGAGAGACATGTGTCACGGTATTTAACAAAGCCGGTGTGATGCCAAACCGCCTTATGGAAGAAGAACACCATCGTGTTTACAACAGTGACAATGATCCTTATCAGGATCGACTAAACGCTACATTTTCAAAAGTATGAAGTTTACAGCACCACTGTTGCAGTAAATGTGCATGACGTGCTTGAAGGAACTGCACGCCAGTCTGTTATTGTGGGGACATCGACTTTATATTTTCACGCCCCTAAACATGACGCTGAACAAAACAAACTGTGATTGTTTGCTTTACATGTCGGTCAGATGTCCTCTTGGGCTGCCCTTGGCCAATAGAAAGATGCGATGGAGTCCAGACCTTCTCCCGTCAGTCAGAAGATCTGGCTATACGTGAGACTAGGAAAGATGCTGTTGAAGCATACTGGCATCTTTGAGGGAGAACCTGACTACACTCTCAGAAAAAAAGGTACAAACGCTGTCACTGGGACAGTACCCTTCAAAAAGTTCTAATATGTACTGTTTAGGTACTAATATGTACACTTTTGGTACCAATTTGTACCTTTGAGGGACTAATATGCACTCTTTAGGTACAAAGGTGTACCTTAGAAAAGGTGGATGGATTTGTACCTTTTTTGAGAGTGTATGACTGCCATCTGGTGGTCATGAAATGCAATTCGTTTTGAAAACCATTCATAATTGATTCAGTTCAGCTGAGGACTTGCTTCAGGCTGCATAACCTCCACAGAATTCAGTCCAGCCAACACACCCACATAAGGGCTGTGCCAAAATTACCTAAACATGAACTTGATCCATTAAAAATAAACCCGTGCCATTATGGGTATTCACATATGAGCTAAATTCAGTAGGGGTCAACCAGAGGCGAGTTGTTCATGGTCTAAATCGGGGGGACACTGCTTACAGTAATCCCACATGTTTTACTAGAAACAAGAGTCCACAGGCTCAATATACACTTGAATCCACTCACTGAACAGGCACAAAGCTACAAAACACTGGTTTTAATATCCGGTTTATATATATATCTTTATATGCTATGTTTACCCAGGAGATAAAAGGTCTGAGTGCTGGAGCAGAAATGAATCCTGGGGTTAAAAAGAGAAGAATGAGGTTAGTAGGTTGAAGGAGAGAGAGAAAGAGAGAGAGGAGTGTCTGTACAACACTCCCTGAGTCCAGATTGCTTTTAAATGAACTTTTCCTGTCATTTCCTCACTCAAAGCCACAAAGGAGTAAGCAGAGCCCTGCCATTCATGTTACAATGGACTCTATTTCACTAGAATGACTTTATTCCCCATGGTGGAAAACAGTTAAGTGTCCAAACAAAGACATCACAAAATTAGGTCTCTAAAACAGATTATTGATTCAAATGAGCGTATCATTATTCTGCATGACTAAAAAAGTGATTTTAGAGATCACTCATTCACAAGTCATTCACCTAAATTTAGCCAAATCACCTGAATCACAACTTTCACAAATCATTTAAGTTTAAACTGTCATCATCCTCAGGATGCTTTTTTATTTATTCAGTGTGGAACAAAGTGTCAAAACTCTTTTCTATACAACAACACTGCTGATCACTGGTTGTCATTTAGCTTTTTTCTAAAATATTTGTATGCTTTTTTCCCTCAAAGATTTGAACCCTGTCACCCTAACCAAATTGATACAGTTTTATACTCGTAACATTGTTGAGCTTTACGTGTACAAAAACTCACTTAAGATGAACTACTTAAAGATCAGAATTTTCTTCAAATTTTTTATTCAGCTGATATTAGAGTATAGCTACTGTAGTTGATATTTCAGAGTGTGTGTGGAGGACAATAATGGTGTAAAAAGAGACAGTTTAACATTTAAGAAAACTATACTGTGCTGTACTGCTATATGGGCTACTGTAAAATTATAGGATAAATAAGTAAATGACATGTTTTTACATTGCTTTAACTCATTAAAATAAGTTAAGCAATTTTCTACTTTTTAAATAAGTTATAGGCCTAGGCTACAAGATTCAATTAAATTTGAAGTCAGTTTAATGTAATTTAAGTTGACTTAAAAATGTAAGGCAGCAACTTTTTTTTTAGTGTAGCCAAACATGTTGAACTTGATGATAACTATTATATAGGCTAATAACATGTTCAAATACTAACATGTCGGTCGAAATGAGAACAAACTGAGACAGAAAAAACAATACTCCACAGCATACCACTTTTTAGAGTGTAAAGAATATTTAAAAATTGGTTTAAAACAAAAACGTGACATGGATCGAGTGTCCTGATTAGTTTTTGTGCAGGAATGCGCATTTAATCGAGTTGAGAGGCTGCAGACATCAGCTAATGACATTACAGCGCGCGCCTGCGGATTCACGCGCACAACAGACCGGTGGCGCGCAATGTCAATGTTGATTTTAATTATTTATAGACAGCACAATCATTCGTCACATGCAAGCTTATTAAATCCATCCCAGTCAAGACGGCACAAAATGACCATGACCTAAAACTTGACCTTCCCCAGGCCCATGGCAGTAGGCATATGATTAATTGGACGATGCATTGTTTATTTATAAAAGTTGATTCGTGTCCTGTCACTGACCTGCCAGTCGCTTCTCCCGTATGTTTCTCCACAGTAAATCCCAGGCTTTCGACGTGGAATCGCGCAGCTGCTCGCTGATTGACCGCCGAAGCTGCAGTTTGCTGGACTTTCGTCTCGTTGTCATTGTGAACGGTGACACATATCAGCACCGCGCCCGGGTTTCCTCTGAGAGGACCGTTATCCGCTAGCTCGCTCGTCCGGGTCTCTCGCACTGGTGCCGCAGTTGTCGTCACTCCACCTGATACGCGGCGCTGCGTCACCTTGCAGCAAAAGAACAGCGAAGCGTGTTTATATTTCGCTCGGGCACGAGGCTGAATTAGACGCAGAATCCACTCGGATGGGTCTCATGCTCTCTGAGGTTTTCCCGCGTCTATAATCAGCGCAACATGACAGCGAGAACAGCTGTGTGACGTTTCCAGCACTAATGCAATGCAGAGGCGCGTGGTACCCTCACTACAACACACTACAGCTCTCTCTCTCTCTCCCTCTCGCTCGCTCACTCTCTCCTCTCTAGGTGAAATATTGACATTGGGATCTCATGTGAAACTGGGTAGATGACAAATAAATGGATACTAGTCTGTACATATATTTTAATGTATATATAATAATAGGGGAGATTGGGGCTAGTTGTCACAATTTCTACTTCAGTAGATGCATTAAGTCATTTAGCATAAAAAAGCAAGAAAGCATTAAACTTACAAAAAGAACACAAAAAGAAAGAAAGAAAGAAAGAAAGAAAGGGGTGGGGGTGGGGGTGGGGATGGAACAGTTCATCCAAACTAACATTTGACAAATGTGTGACAAATGAATTTGATCAAATATAGCTACAAGTACAGTTCAAAACTTTGGGGTTTGTAAGGTTTGTTTTAAGTGTCTAATGCTCACTAAGATTGCATTGATTTGATCATAGTAAAAACAATAATATTGTGAATTAGTATTACAATTTAAAATTACATAAAATAATGTTTTCGATTTCAATATACATTTTAAAAATGTAATTTAGTGATGGCAAAGCTGAATTTTCAGCATCATTACTCATGATCCTTCAAAAATCATGTTAATATGAATGACTGTTAATATGAATATGAATGGTGCTCAAGAATCATGTCTTATTATAATCAATGTTGATGCAACTGTGATGCTTAATATATTTTGTGGAAACTGTGATAAAAACAAATTCAGGATTATTTGATGAATAGAAAGTTTTTTGGTTAAAACCCCCCCCAGCATTTATTTGAAATAAAAATACCACACTTAATCAATTTAAGGTGTCCCTGCTAAATAAAAATATTATTTTCTTTAAAAAAAAAAAAAAATTACTGGCCCCAAACCTTTGAACGATATAGTGTATTTCTTGTCGATTAGCGTTCAAAAGATTAATATTTAGGGTTAGGGGCTACTTGTGGTTGCTAAGACTGTGTATCAATGTATTTCATAAGTCCTGTCCTTCTTTAGTGTGCACATACACATAAACATTCTCTTACACACACACACATTCCAGTGTCTGTGGGTGTCAGGCATTACACTGGCTCAGCTCCTTCTCAGAGGGGGGTGTTTCAGAGGGAAGTTTTGCGTTGGAGATTTATGTCAGTAGGTTACAGTGGTGACATGACTGGAGTGAGGTGTGGAGAGAAAAGGAAAGACATGAACGGAGGGGTAAAGCAGTCAGTTCATCCTGGGTGGGTCACAGTTAAACCGGATACGCCGCTGTAACAGAGAGCCTAAACCTCCTCAACACACAAACCGAGGGGAAAAGATTGTAACCGCAACTGAAACCTCAAAATAAAAACGCTGGAGTAACTCTACCCAGAAAACAGCGGCGCAGGAGCCAGTCTGGCGCTGAAAGGGTCTCAGCGCCACTGAGGTCTCGCACATTTAACATTACTATATAAATCCTAGTGAGGTGATTTATGTTTTATGCCCTTAAGGAGGACCAGAAAGGAAAATGAATAAAAGCCTCTAATAATCATAAACAACAAGGTAATTAACAAGCAATTTAAAGTTTTAAAGTATTGAACTGACACAGTATTAAATAAATAAATAAACTTACATGCCACTATATGGCCAAAAAAAAAAAAAAAAAATCAAGAGCAAAGTTGTCTGAATGTGTAACCTGTTTGTGGCCCCAAACGTCACTCCATGTTAGCGTGGTTATCACACAGCTAACTGCTCATCTGTGTGAAAGAGTGAATTCATATGAGTCCCCGGGGCCCCTCAGTAATGAATATTCATATTAGAGGCCAGTGGGCGTCAGAGGGAGTCACTGGCCTCTGGCATCCTGTACTACTTTTTCAAAATCGTCCAGAATGCAAGAATGTATAGCAAAAAGTGTCCTTCACTTGTCCCACAAAAATACGGACAAATCAACCTCCACATGCCTTACGGAGAGCAGCCAATCACAACAGCAGACCTGTTTTTGACAGCAAACATGCCATTGAGTGGGGGCGTGTAATGGGATAGAATTAGGACAGACAGACATTCACAGACTCAATGGGAAACAGGGACTTAAGAACGGCAACTCTCTTTTCTACCCCTGTCTGGATAAGGCTTTCCCCCCTTCCTTTTCCTTTCAAAATACGTGTACTTTACACATTTGAGTCAACTCTTGAGTCACATAATATGTTTTTTGTTTTTTTAAAGATTAACATAGCAGCAAATCATAAGATCAAATTTATCACATCATAAGATGTGGTCGCATAGCCACATTTCATGGGCAAAAAAAAAAAGGTCCATTGTCAATAGTGTAGCGATGCATGAAACACAGAAGTCACGTTCTAACCAAGCATCTTTCTGTTGATGAGCGTGGCGAATGTGTGACCAAATTGACAGGACAGAACCTGTGACCAAACCCGTTACAAAATCAGCATGGGGAAATCTTTCACCCTCACGTGAAATTCCAGATTGTGTGGATTCCTATTGAAACTGGATTTCGCCCACGAAAATGTTCTCTTTTGACAGTGGTGGAGAGAAAAGCATGTGTGTGTGGATATCAGTGTGGGTAAATAATTACAGGGTTGTGGTCGTTCAGTGACGACGGAGGAATGCAGGGCCACAAGGTCAGATGGACGTATCTAACTTTCAGTATAGAGGCTTCTCTGCACATCAAGGGTCAGCTCTGTCAAAACATGATCTAGAAGGAAATCCCCTTCATGTTTCCAGTTCACACAACAGTATTTCCTTCTCCTTTTTTCTTCTGTAACCATGTAGACATCTTTTAGACTGGAAAAACTCCCCCAAAAAAGTCATCCTCAGACTTCCCCCTAATCCCAAACATGCCCAAAATCCTCAAACTGACTTTTCCCTGCTGCTTCTGAACTTCTGTAGACCCCCTGTTGCTCTGGAACCATTTCCCTCACCAGTTTTAAAATGAGAGACATCAAGATTAGGAAGAAGCTGCCTGCCAGATGGTGCTGTTTTCATTGACCTTATTTGTGGTTTGTGGCTGTTTTTCCTGTGGGGAATGTTTTTAATCTGGGGCCAGATTCTGAGAGGTGATGAAAATCATGAAAAGTTTGGTAAAAGAAAAAAAAATCTGGTTTAACTTTAGAGGTTTGCTCAAAATTGACATCCTGACATGATATTCGGATGTTTTAACAAGTTCAACATTTTGTTTGGCTTAGACTAATGTTAGTTAAAAGATCCGAATGAACAAGCCGGGGTTTTTTTTCTGCTTTGCTTTTAAGATTTTGTATTTATAATGACACCTTTATACTGCAAACAACTTGCTAAACCATTATTAATATTGAGACAAAAAAAATAAAAATCTGTTATGCTATACCCAAATGTTCAAGGAAAGAATAGGAAAGATCAGCTTCTTTTAGAGTTATCTTACATGAAGAATGTCTTAGACACATCAGCAATGAGTCACTAATGTCATCAGTCTCATCAGCAGCGTTGGTCACCTCAACAGAGAGTCTAGTAAAATGGGTCAAAGGATGTCTGGAGCCTCAGTCCAATCCTGCCCTGCCCAGAGCGTCCCATCTTCGGATCTCTCTTCCACAACATAAACATGCCAATGCATTGTTTTTATCCCCAGAGTTGTTTAAATTGATTCCTAAAGTACTTACTAATGGTGTGAGATTATTATCATGGAGGTGAGGATTACTGAGGCTGAGGGGTTGGGCCGGGTCGAAACAATGACTAATGGACGCAGAGGAAATCTGTTTATGTGTATGTGAGAGTTTACTATCCTGCAGATCCCACTGTTTGTGTTGGCCACCCAGAGCAACTGTTTTCCCCTGAGGCTGAGTGGGACAAAATATCCTGCTGGATCACGACCTCCCCTCCTTCTCTAAATCAGCCCCCTCAGGGCCCTCCAAAACTCTCATGGTGGATCTCACAGATGCCAGAAGGGCCAGAGACAAGATGGTTCTCATGTGATGGCCAGTTGAAATGAACAAAACTGCAAAAAAACGATTTCTTAATCAGTATGTTTGTCCTGTTTCCAATTAAATATCTAAACATTCTTAATACGTGAGTAATAATGTATTAAATTAATAGACATTTTCAGAGAATATATCTTGAATTAAGTATTAAGTTCTTGCACAAATCACTTTATAAAATATCTTGTAAATCTATCTTGTTTTAAGGGTGTAATGACATTAAGATATTACCGAATTTTGTCCTTTTCTTTTTTTTTCTTTCTTGTCTACAGTAATCATGTCATTCCCAGACCACAGCATCCTCTTACACAAATGAAGATAAATGTACACATAGCCATTACAGTGAATTACAAAGACCTCGTTTAAATCCGGGCACACACACACACACACACACGTGCACACACACACAAATAGATAAATGTACACAGGCTCCATTAGAGAATATTACAGAGATCCCATTTAAGCTTTTATTAGACTATGAGGTAAAGAGGATGTTTAAGCTAGAGTTGCATTTCTGAGTTGGATTTACTGATGTCTGAACTATAAATAGACAGACAGTCTAGCACAGACCACAACCACATGCAACAACAACTCAGCAAGGGGCCAAAAGTGTGTGTGTAAACTAGATTTCTGGCAAGAAATAAAATCAGTGCCTTTGCATGGACCGTAACACAGGGCTTACTTATTATTGACCACTTTACTATAAAACTTAAACGACAAAATATATATAACATATAACAAAATGTATTAAATAATTAAAATGTATTACCATTTTTATTTATATAAATTACTAGACTATTTAGCGTTGTTTTTATTTAAAATTAGTAAAAAATATAAATTGATATTATAAATAAAAAGTAATAAAAAGCATATTTAAGGTATGACATGGTAAAACAATAAACAAAATAATAATAATCATTACTAACACATCCATAACAAATGCAGTACTTGAGTAGTAGAAAGAGTTCAAAACAACTCAAGCTGCCATCCAGGAGTCGGGGGCCGGGAATCTTAGTGCCACCCAAGTGGGCAAGAGTGAGTGCCACAGTCGACTGGAAAACATGCCCCGATGCCAACAGTTCCATGGGAGGGTTGATGGTTGTGTGTGCGGTTTGTTGTAGGAACAGAGTAGGCTGTCTGCCAAAGCTCAGAGTGCTGAATTAGCAGTCCAATTAAACACACTCAACACTTGCACAGCAGGCTAATTAAGCAACCTTCGTTTAGAAGCAAACTGAATTGACATCCATCTGGAGTGGAATCTCTGAGACTCTCAAAGGTCTCTCCAGATATTACAAACATCCAACAGTTTTACGCTAGAGAATCTCTATAGTGGCTTACTGTAATAGCAACGTGTGGTTTTAAATGCGATGCGCTGTTAACTGCTGAGCTAAGAGCTTTCTTTTTTACTGCCTGCAAAACATGCAGTTCCACACAACTCTTTTTATTGAGCGTTATTTTTTTAATCAGATAAATACCACACAAGATGAGTCTAATTGGACTTATGCACGCATTTCCACACGTATGCAGACATGCAAAATTGTTGCACCTTTCTACACTTATATGTACATATTAACATGGCAAATGGTACCTATGGTAGCATGTCCCCTGCCTGTCCTCAGATTAGCCTCGTTGAGTTTTTCCAGGAGAACACATGCCTGAAGTGCCAGAGACTTTGGAAATATTACTCTGTGTTCTATCAGGTTCTGTCCTGTCAGGCTTGGTCTAATCAGAAGACACAGATGCATGTCCATCCTCATGCGCGATACACATAATCCCTCCAGCTTGACACTAGCGAATGCGAATGTGCTCTCTGTGAGTGTATATGGCAAGATTGGAAATTCAGTGAATTATATACATTAAAACTGCAAATGGGGCATCACAGTAGCCATTGTAGTGAAAACAAAAGTAGAAGCTCCAAAAACGATCAAAAACAGCATAAAAGAATCAGTCACGTTTCCCATATGTGATAGTCTGGGGCGGGGCATACAGGAACATAAATATGTAAAACCAGAAACATCTTCTAAATGCAAAATATAAACATATTCTGGGTGACAGTTTTCCAATATATTTAAATAAATAATTTAATACAGTAAAAAAAAAAAAAAAATCTTAGCTTTGCAAGGTCACAGGTTCATTGTTGAGTTTCACTGGTGTCAAAATGTTTTTTGTTTTTTCATGTGCTGGGTTTGTATTTCATAGATGCAGTTCTACTGTACCAGCTGTATATGCTGACATAACTCATCACAGACACACACATTGCTGACCCAGTCAGGCCCAACAGCTATGCATGCACTGTCACTTTCAAGCTCCATATATATGCTGACATATACACATACATGACTTACTAATAGAAAAGGGCAGACAGTGAAGTCTTACATTGACAACATGGGTATGTGTGCAGTGAAAATGAGCACAAATATCACTAATAATGCATTAAGGAACCAGCCTAACCCCTCCCCCTCTCTCCCCCTCTCTCCCCCTCTCTCTCTCTCTCTCTCTCTCTCACACACACACACACACACACACACACACACACACACACACACACACACACACACACACACACACACACACACACACACACACACACACACACACACACACACACACAATGCCCCAAGGGAATGGAAACAAGCTAGTGGACACTTGGAAAAAACATTTTCCCTATCCTGTGTGAGATGTGAGATGAGGAAGGAATGACGGATCCAAATGTGCACTACTACATACACAAGGGACACAATATGAGGGTGTGTTTTTGTAGGTCATAGGAACATCACAGTGAGTGGATTAGATCAGTCCAGATGAAATTGAAATTTTGAGATCAATGTGGTCTGTAAGCGCTTAAGCATCTCTAAAGATAATACAACATTACAGAATATTAATTCTCAGGGTGAGATGTGATGGGGGTTAAATCCTTCAGCTGGTTTTGAATGCAGAAAAAAAAAACATTTCTGCAGCAATGGCGCAGGTAAACCCGAGGGCAGGAAGTAGAGAAGACAGTGGGAAATTCTACATGACATTATAGGGGCCATTCACACAGAACGTTTTTCCATTCCACTGTGCTACTTTTCCATTGTTTTTCAATGTAATTATGCACTAGACGGCCGTGTTTAACTGTTGTGCTCGCATCTTATGTCTTTTTTCACTGAACGAGAATATCACTGAAATTTTAATGTAGCAATTTTGACAATGTAATGTAATTCATTTAAAATGAAGAGTAAGAATACAGAAAATTATTGTTTAAACTGAAAAACTTTTTTAAATTACTTTATTGACTATACATTTATTTATACAATTTACAGGCCCAAATGAGGTATTAAGATAAGTTATCAAACATTTTAGCCACCATTCCATCTTAGTGCAGGATAAATTGTAATGCCGTGTAAGGTTTACCAGGCTGCTTCAACGCTGAAAATAAAATCCGTAACAGAAGAAAACATCAACAACTGTTTTGATCTCAAGAGTGGGGGTAGCGACAGTGAGATAATCTCGCCTCATGTCCAGGAACTGCCATATACAAACATTAGACCTAAAATTTTACCATATTAATGGCAAATGCATCCCGTCTGACCAGAAGCGGGGAGAGGGTATGTCAATATCGATTTTTTTGCAAACCGTTGCTACTGTTTTACGAAAGTAACGAGACATTTAAGGCCATATATTGCAAGGATTTTACCATGGTTAGGCATTATGCTCCGTGTCATGCCTAACAATAGCACTTAACCATGGAATATTCCCCGTAAATCTGAGTAGCTTACTGCTTTTATTGTAGCACTGAATGGAAAAATCAATGGCACCACAAAGCATTTAGATTAGAAGCTGGTTACTGGACCAGCACAGACCAGTCAGAACACCTGACGTCCAGTAACCATCAACCTAAAGACACCAAGAGCAGAACAAATGCTCTCCCTTCTCTGTACAACACTTATATCCACAGATTCTCTCAAACACACAGGCACTCTACAGAAGGCAGGAGCTAAATTTAACTCAGAGGAGGGAGTGGAGAACATGTTCTCTGCCTCTGCTGGTTTCTGAGACACGGGACAGAAAGGATCTGGGGCGGAATGACCTTCTATGCAAAACACACACGTAAAACAGCTGTAAACGTGAATCTTGATTGTACAATTTCTTGCAAAAGCACACTGTAATTTGCACAGTACAGAAGCACAAGAATAAAGAGCATTTATTCAGAGAAATCCCAGAGTGCATATACTCGGTTTATTGATCTTCCTTGCTGTCTACATAAACTGCCATCTTCTAAAGCAGCAAGCATCCCAACCTAAATAGAACCTTGTAACACTATTTATTAGTGATGTAAAATATACTGTATATAGGTACTGTATATAGGTCATTGGATCTTTAATTGTTCATTTCAAATTTTTACATGTACATGTACATTAACCTTTATCTAAATCTCACTTAGTTGATGGACCAAATTGACTTCCATAGTATTTTTTTTTTTTTTCACTATGGAAGTCAATGGGGTCCATCAACTGTTTGGTTACCGACATTCTTCAAAATATCTTCTTTTGTGTTCAACAGAACAGAAAAACCCATACAGGTTTAGAACAACACGAGGTTGAGTAAGTGATGACACAATTTTCATTTTTGAGTGAACTATCCCTTTAAAGTAAAAAACTCAAACACATGAACTCACTTTGAAAATCTTTAAAAATACAAATAATTTAATAATGCTGTTAAATATAACAACGGATATCCATTCATTATAAAGTACATGCTGTGATGCCTAAATTCACTTAATCAGTTCTCAGCAATAATAGGGAAGTAACAAATGATAAAAATAAATATTTTATTTTAAAGTGTATAATACATTTCTTTCAAATGTTTTTTCATAAACATTTAAAAAATCTCAACGACCCAAAACTTTTGAATGGTTGTGGTTAACTTTTTCCTGGGATCTGCAAAGTTTAATTGCAGTGTTTCCTTAGAATTTTTTTTTTTTTTTTTTTGTCAAGGCTCCAGTTTGCTAGCAGCCAGGTACAAACAAACAGTAGCTTATCTGCTGTTAAAGTTAAGAGTAAGAGTAGCTAAAACATCATCCATCGCACAACAAACACAAACAAATCAATGATATGACCTATACACATTCCTACCAGATTCCTACAAACAAACACACATAATCTAGCCGCTTACCCCAACAAGCAATATCCATCATTTCACCGTCTAGGTTAACTATAGACCCGATGTAGTCTGGCTATGAGTAACTCACTTCTATAGCCAAAATAACCTTGAATTTGGTTGCATGTCGACCAAAATAACTTGCGAGATGTATGATATTCCATCATGTAAGCAAAGTCAACAGTGATTACAAGGTGTTTGGTTTCATTTCTTTGACATGTTATCTAATTGATGACTAGTCTATTCTTGGGCTATGGTTAGAAGTCTATCAGATTTTCACTCACAGCCCAAATTTTGCCTTGTTTTAGCCTAGACGTTAGGGCTGTGTTTGGACTATTAGACTTTTAAACGCAAAATTGCTTGCTGGGTACTGACGGTCAAATATATTAAGCACCGGGGCATTCAACACACTTTCCAAACACACGCAGTGCTCGTCGCCAGTGAGGTTATGTGAGAGGCCATTTCAAGGCCTAGAGTGGCATGACCTTTGACCTCAAGGGGCCCTCCAGGGGCCCATTACACACATCCACACACTTCCCCAAGGCTGCTCAATAACAGTAACGTGACATGACTCCTGATAATGGTCCTTTTTCACTGGGAGTCCAAGGTAAACCTGAGTCCTTTATAAACACACAACTTGAAGCTGGTCCGACACTTACTCACTCGAGCCAGTGTCTGTGCAGTCTGACGCCTGACACTGTCAATCACAACAGTTTCAAATCCTCCTGCAAAGATTGTCTCTGTACAATAGACAAAAACATTGGCAATTGGCTTTACAATCATTTTGCTGACATGGAAACCGCATGCTATTTTCTAATGTTACATGTCTCTACGTAGTTATCAAACCACCTTTAAAAATAATCTGTTACAAAGCCTCAAATATTTTAAATAAAAACACATACATTTAAAAACTGAACATCATGAACTATCATTTCCTTCTCCAGACTTTCTAGCTCACGTTTCCAGAGGCCACAGAAGCATGAAACAAAAACTATTTCACAACGCTAAGCAGGACATCACAAAACCTTCAGCAACCACAAACTCATGGAAATTAGACTTAATTAGAGAGATAGAGCCAGGGAGAAACAGCCATCTAAAACATGTTCTTTTCTCTCATTTCTTCTCATTATCAGCTGTTCATTTAAGGCTTCTTTGTGGGGTTTCTGTGGTGTGGTTGATTCTTTTGTGAAAGTGTTTTTTTTTTTACCAGCGTGTGTGGCATAAAGTGAAAACAGCCTGTCATTATTTTTGGAAAGCTAAGCTTTGACATACTGGAAAGACCTGAGAAGTCATTCCCAGAAATCCTATTTTACTGTCATGCATTGAAATAGATGCCTGTGAAGAGACATTCTATGACTTCTAAGTGTGTGGGAATGAAAATAGGAAATAAAAAAAAATTGTTAATAGAAACGGGAATGTCATTAGGACTGGAATCGGGAACAGAAATTGGAATGGAAACAAGAAAAAAGCCTTAGTGGAAACAGGAAAGGAAATGGAACTAGAAACGGAAACAAGAACCAGAATTAAAACAGAAACAAATGTGAAACAAACGGAAGGGAAAAAGATAAATGGAAAAATGAATGGAAATGAAAATAGGAACAGACACAATTAAAAGAATTGGGACAGAAATAAACAAAAACAAAACTTAATGGAAACAATGCGAATGAAAAAAACACAATTGGGAATGGGAATCAGAAGAGTCTATGAAACTGATACAGGAACATTCAAAAGGAAAGGGAAGTAGAATCTAAACAAAACTGGAATGTGTATGAATAAGAATTACAATAGGAACAGGAATGGAATCGGTAATGGGAATAAAGGTCTGCCTACCTGGTGAGTTTGAATTCATCATCACCCTGTCCTAGGGGGGGGGGGGGAAACAACAAAATGCTAATTACTGACGATATGCAGAAAGTGACCACAGATAAACTTCAACTTTGACATTTGACCTCCAGAGGTTAACTGAAAACATGAATGCGGCAACAATAACAGCTTCAAAAAGTACCATCAAAGTTCAAAAGGCCATCAGCAATGCATTCAATTTCAGACAGATGGCAATAAAATGTCTCTTTATCGCGTGAGAAACGGTTCTTTAAAAACTCATGAGCATCATCAACTAACACCAACATTCCAACAATGATAGATGTCTTTAGAAGAAGCAGAAAAGGTATCACAGAAACTCTAAACTGGATGTGTGAGCATCTACAATCTGCATCTATCCAGTTGATTTAAGTTGAGGTTTTTTTTACAGTGTGAGATGGTTTAGGAGGAATACTTGTCCTGAGAGCTGATGAGGTTGTTTCAATTCCAAAATCCAGCGAGTGCTGATTTCATGCTTTCTTATTGATTGAAGGCTCCAATTACACAAGAGAGCCAGTAGACAGAGATCCTACTCAGCAATCAATGGACGCTCTATTTTAGTCTTTGATTTCAGAGCTACAGTATGTCTGTACAAAGTGAATAGACCGGCTAACCTCAGTCCAGCAAGCGAGAAAGGGTCAATTATTGTCTTGAAAGTATAAATATACCACCATACCTCGGAGTACCATGTAAACACAATTCAGTACCAGCATTAAGTACTAACATCAAAGTAAGTAGATTGTTGAAAATACATTATTGCAAAATATTTTTCTTAACGCAGTAAAAAAAAAAAAATGTAATAGGCTCCCATTCTTTCTTTAATCAAGGGTTTAACCTCTAGCTCTAAAAATATTGACACTTTTAGTGAAGCGGGCGTTTATTTTTGGGTTGTTTCTGACCCTCATTCTTAGCTAGTCTCAGGGGTGTCTATGAACTGATCTAGTTGGGAGAGAATGAAGGCCACTCGACTAGCTAAAGGAATAATAGTTTTCTGATACGACCTACATATCGAGCTTGCATGTGATATTCTAAATAAAGAAAGGACCCAGAGGAAATGCTGGCCCTCGATGTCTGACCAAGAATAACTTCAACAATACATGAAAGTGTTAGTTGACACTGTACAGTTGGAACTGAACAAATGTTCTTTTCAAAGGAATAGGGGAAAGATCACATTTTTCTAGATCCACTCCCTCACAGACCACAAGTTCATTTGAGCAAGACCAAACTGAAAAGAGGAGAAATAGCTCAGACAGAATCACAGTCCTCTGACACCACAGGCAGAAGTTATTTCTTACTTGTATATCATCTTTAGGCCCTAAACACAAGTATGTGAACGCATTTTTATTACTATCACAAGGTATGCTATAGAGGCTAATAGCATGAACTGGTTTTAGCAGATTTATAAAAAACATATACGCTGTAGGCTACCGATTCTTTCCATAAACAGCCGAGTTCCTCAAGGCGTGCTGTGGGCGGAGCTAAAAACGCACAATACATCATCGCATTATCCCTGGATAACTTTTTTTTTATTCACTATACGTTCGTGTTGTTTACATTATATGCACTTATACGTACCGACTTTGCTTGCAATTCCAACTCATGACCGGGATATTTTATCGCTGGGATCGCTCCATCTTTCAGTTTCAAACGATCTGCAAATCCAGCGTCGAACTGGGCATGTTTATAAAACATTTGTCACCGAAATGGCAGGAACAAACAAACACACTTCTACAACTCCGTCGCTGCCCCAGAAAAACTAACTGCATCCACAGTTCCCCTAACGCTTTTTTGGGAAGCTGAACAAGGTTATCTTTCCCATACAACCAAAAACACACTTCTTTGAAATTCCGCCCTTTATGACATCCTACAGGGCCATACTCGAAGAAAAAAACTTTCCAAAACTTAGAAGACATCCGAAGGAGTGTATTTGGCAAAGAAATAATCCGTCATACTTCCAACTAATTTTTTGAAACTTTGGCCATGTTTAACATGAGAGTCCAACTCTTTAAGAGTGTAAATAAGTCAAAATGCATGAAATAGCATTAGACATCCCCTTTAAACTATTGACATTTATATAGCCCTTATGTCGTTCCAAACCTGTATGACTTACTTTCTTCTGCAGAGCATAAAGAAAGCTATTTTGAAGAATGTTTTTAACCATACATTAAAAGTCAATGGGGTCCAAAAAAACAGTGGGATTTTGTGGATCCCACTGACTGTTACTGCATGGACAATAAATAAAAAAACACCGAGACATTCTTTAAAAAAACTTATTTTGTGTTCCACAGAAGAAGAAAACAAGTCAAACAGGTTTAGAACCAATTTTCATTTTTGGGTGAACTATCGCTTAAGTATGTTCAACTCGACCACACGCTTACAATGACAAGCATTTTCGTCTGTGTTCTTGCTGTAGGCATTTCTTTGGCCTAAGAAAGCTTTAACCCAGGAAAAGGGAACTAAGGACAGAGCACCACATCAAAAGCCTGGTTAATTTACAGGTTTCTCTGTAACAAAATTATCTAATTTCCTTTATGTTTACATAACCGAGAAGGAACAATGTAGCTGTGCAAGCGTGCTCGTCTTGAAGCGCACCGTGACCTGGTCTATTTTCTCGACCCAGAGGTTGGGGGAGGACAGACCAGTTATCTGTTTTCGCCTGCAGATGGTTGGACGGTGTGCAAGGCTGGATGCGTTCGACCCTCTACGGCTCGCTCACCACTCAGAGACACATTTGGACAGCTGCATTTTATCAGCGGTAGCCGAGGAAAAATAAACTCAGTCCAAGAAACCTGGTATGATCCCACGACCTTATACTCCAACATATGCATTAAACAAAACAAAATGATACGAAGACACATGCACATTCGCACAAAGACAAACATTGCATTATGCTGCAATATCTGCTTTCTGATACAAACACTCACTTTCAAATGTGAAGTACACAAACAACACAGTCAAGTGCTTGTTTTAAATCATGAAGGTTTACTGTAACATCTCAATTTGCTCTCTATTTAATCTGATTGCTTTAGGAGAAATAACTGAGATGTTAAAGAGACCCAACTGTGATAACAAATAAAACATCTGACTAGATTTCAAGAGCATTATGTCTCATGGTTTTGTGACCTCAGACTCAGACATGTTTGCTGTTTGTTGAGTGATGATAAGAGTAAGTGGGGCCATTTTTGCAACCTCTGCCTGACTCAAAATTGAGTTCCAGGCAATGGATGTCCCCCGCTGCAGATTTACCGCTAGCCTGAATTTCACACACCACCCCTCACAGAGCCTGGAAATAACAGATATTACTCAAATGGCTCTGTAAATGAGGCATGCATGCATGGGTTTGGTTTCACCATTTGTAACCCTAATCCTTTGTGTACTGAGTTATATCTACCTTCAATTGCAAGATATTTCAAATAATAACCCTCCTTAATAAAATAAAACTGTTTTTCACACTCTCTTACTGACTTTATTCAATCTGACAGGATAAAGAAATCAATAAAATGGAGGTAGAAAGAGGTTCTGAAGTGCATGTCCTGTATTAACTGACAGGTCGGCACTCCACAGATGGGGTTTTAAAAGACCGGGAGGGATGTAGCTTTCAGAGGACAATCACATTGGTCATTGTTTTCTGTAATGTACTTAATCCGCCCTTAATCCCCAGATGTGTTTGACAACATCGACATCACACAATCTCAACATCTGAATCCTCCTCACGGACCTGATTCCACCTGATTCTGAGGCCCGGCCATGAAGCGATGAAATGAAATGAGAGATATTTGCATCAAGTTGCATTTGGTGTAAATGTAATCATTAGAATTAGCACGGTCACCTTATTTCCCTCCTGTGAGCTCTCACTCTAGACAGGAGACTGGTCCAACTCAACCCGGGACTAGAGTCACAAGGTTAAGAAATGTTACACTGGATCACAAGGGGTGAAGTCAGGCCGTATGATCTCTGGCTCTTTCTAAAATTAGTTAATTTAGAGAGTGAATTAATGAACAGAGAGTTCAAAAGGAAACAAACAAACTTTATCAAGTTAAACAAGGTACATGAGATACAGTGCTTATGCTAATGTAAATAAAAGGAAAGGCTCTAAAAGTAAGAATTTTGCATTCTTGGATCTTTAGCATTTTGCAGGATCCATTTAGTTTCCCGAAGACATTTCAAACAGAAAGAAAAACCAGAAGACAGACAAGTAATGCAGTTAGGATGCTGATATGACTATACACTACTCTAAAACATCATTAAACATTCATTCTGAAACCATCTCTCCATTCACACATATAAACATGAACAAAATGTTCCTAATTTGTAATTAGATCCCTGATATTGGATAGGAAATAGAGAAAAAACTTTAACAGGAACAGAATAGAGGTAAAACAAGTGAATACAGTGAAGATTAATACAATTTTCATTGTACACTGTAAAAAAATGAAATTTACAGTGAAATGAAAGCATGCTGGGTCATTTTCTTAGGAATTACTGTTAATCAACAGCAAAATTATGCTGACATAACAGTAATTTACTGCTCTTGTTTTACCGTTATATAAAGTTTTCTTTAACTATGCCACAGTACGAAATTACATTGTTTAGTTCTGTAATTGTTTTAAAGTCACCATAATGGTGATTAGTGTTCAATTTGCGTGGGAAATTGGACCTTGAATATTCATATTTAAATTTCTGATCTAGCCATGTCAGACGTGTGACAAATAAAAACAAGTTCGAATTTAAAATAAGCTAATTGGCTTATTTTAAGTTAGTCAAACTATACTATTATTAGCATTATTTCAGCATAAAGATTTATTATTATTTTATATCTTCTTTCAAATTCATAATTGTTTGTTGATGGATAATTCACAATAGTAAAGAAGCTGCTGAGATTTATCTTTGACATCATCTTATGGGTGACATCATCTTGCAACAAGATTTTTTATCTTCCATCACTTAATGATGCACAGAAATCAATACTCGACATACAAAACACAACAATGGTGACACTCAACAAATAATTATAATAAAAAATATAAATTCTGAACATTACAAAATAAACAAACTGCTAAAAGTGAACCAAAAATAAGTTCAGCAGCAACCAACAAGAATCAAGAAACTCCACAACATAATCTACTCATGCCGCACTGCATGCTGGGTAGGTACCTTCATAGTAGCCTACATATGCACTGTAGAATTACAGTATGATATTGTATCTAACTGCACTCTTGGAAATTTCTTGTAAAATCTACAAGAGAAGTCCTACTGTGGAATTACTGTGAAAGTAATCCAATTATTAACCTGGAATATACTGTAATTTCACACTAAAAATTGTTACTGTGTGTATCTAATAAATTGTCTGGCTTGATATATATATATATAATAAATAAGATATGTTTAGAACCTCCCATGGTGGGTACAACCCACTAATCCTTCCAGCAAAGAAATGCCAGAAAGCATTGAGTGAGTGTCACACAAATTAGATTAAAAAATATACTCTCTGTGACATAACAAACTGCTCTTTTTATATGGAAGTAAACGCAAAGAGAGCTCAGGCACACTACAGTAAATGAATCCATCTGAGGGACTTACATTTTCTCTAGTGTGGAGGCAAACATGGAGGATGTGCACACTTACTCCACCTTACATTTGCTGTTCACACACACACGCACACAATATAAATCTTATCTAGCACCACCTAATGAAAGTCAAACAAAGAGACTAACATGGGAAAGAGTCTTTCAAGGACACAGGCGATGTAAACATGATCGAATGTGGTGAGGGCTGTTTTTCTCAATAGCCTTGAAGACTCAAGGTTGCATTTGCATCGCCATGTATCACAAATCAAACTACAACACAATGCCAGTGTTTGTTGATAGGATTGGGAGATTTGATCTGTGTCAGAAAGGAGTGTGGGCTCTCTCTGCTGGATTGATCAAACTAATGCGTTTGAGCTTCAGCCTGACTGCTTGCTCTGTAAATACACCTAATTCCATCAGTGTCAGCACACACTTGATTTCATTCATCAAGATCCTAAGAAGAAACGTCTAGGACATTTTTTGTTTCAAGAGAGCTAAAATCACCTAAGGCCTTCAAAACATTGTTTCACTACAAGAAGCCCTTTGTTGAAACAGACTCAAGCATTCTCATGCAATTGAACATGACAGTAAAGGCACTCTTAGAATAAAGAGCAACTGCAAAAAATAAATAAATAAATCTTTCCCCAGGGAAATTCCTTAAAACAAGATACATTTACACAAGAAGTTTATAACGTTATTTACGTATACATATAACTTTTTTTTAAAAGAAATTAATACTTTTATTTAGCAAGGATGCATTATATTGATCAAAATATTTTTGTAATAAATGTAATTTCTTTACTATTTCAGTAAATGTTATTCATTTGAACTTTTCTTCATCAAAGAATCCTGAAAATGTATCACAGTTTCCACAAAAGCATTAAGAAGCACATCGGTTTTAAACATTGATCATACTAACAAATGTTTCTTGAGCACCAAATCAGCATATTAAAAGGATCATGTGACAATGAGGACTGGAGTAAAGTATCCCATCTACCTTTGTCAGATAACCACCACTCCCTTCACTCAAGAAGAAACGAAACAACAGGTATTCTGTCCAGTCTGGACCTCAGCGTGAGAGATGATTCTGCACTGCCATCACAGCAAACAAGGACTGAAACTCCAAAACTCCCCATTCCCCACTGATTCAAGCTTACTCATCAACAGACTGAAGATCCCCCTGTGCCAGCTTATGCATAGTGGAAATAATCTTGGCAGGATGACAGCCATATGACCTCACATCCTCTCCATTGAAATTTGTCTTTTTCTCAGATATAACATGCTGTACAACAGCTTTATGGAACAAACATGTCATGTTGCTCCAAACAGAGGGGCCGTAGTTACATCCTCATCAAGAATACCACTTTTGTCTTCAAGACCCACAACAGACTAAAGTCAATGGACACAAGCATGTAACGCAGCTATTTTGGTAGGGTGTGTGTGTGTGTTGGATTGAACTGGGGTGTTAAAAACATGTTCTTCCCTCTCAGTAGCTCTTGAGTCCCCCTTGTTCGTTCTCTCAAAGACCCTCACCCAACACACAATGGTTGTTTGTCTCCAAAGTTCCCGCTTGACTCTGGAGGAATGTCCAGCTTGAATCGGACACAGTCTGCACATCTTAACACTGTGCTGGGTCTGTGAGGGCACCACTTCAGTAACCCCAAAGACCTCTCGCTGGAGGTAACACTGCGGTAGAGTGGAGTCAGTCAGTGGCTTCTACCAGTTATATAGGAATTTACTTAAAGGTAGGGTAGGTAATTTTCGGAGAGGCTAGCAATAGCGAGCTAGCTTTGTAAGCATAAGATCCCACCCTCCCTTCAGAGCGTCTCCAAAGCCACGCCTCCCTCAAAACACATGAACGCACACAGCAGAGTCTGCAGAGCGTCACGAGAGACGCCGTTAAACTACGACTCAAAACACATAACATTACAAAAATAATGAACATAAATCATTTAAAGAGCACTAACCTGTACCACATGGCTGCGGCGTTGATAGTGTTGCCATTGAAATGCAAAAATTCTAATCACAATCTATTCCTAATATAATGTCACAGGTTTCCATCTCTTCCATATTACAGTAGTTATGGCGTGAACGCAGCATAAGTTCATTATTTTGGTTCAGGAGGAACTATGGCAGCTGTTTGGGTTGCGGTGACTGTCTAACTCTACATGAAACGCGCTGATGACGTGTGATGTCTGCGCGAGCAGGGTGCGCGGAGGTATGAAAATACATACGCTGACAAGCAAGTATAGGACATGCAATGATTGGCTGAATGATTGGATGAACATTTTATGGTCCTATGCCTTCTATAGACAATATATGTACATATAAATACATTTAGACCACTTAACTTTGTGATTGCTATCAGGATGTGAAGACACTTTCAACCAGCCTAACAAAAACAAAACAAAAATTCTGGAACAAATCACATACCATGCCTTTAATGGCTCACGGTTCTAGATCGATTGCACTTACAAAGAACAATTGAAAAGAAAATATTTTTACATATTACATTAAGTATTTTTTTTCCAAAATATTCTGCTAACCATTGGCTGAATTTGTTAGATCAACAATACAGTAAAAACAGTAATACAGTGAAATATAATTTCAATTTAAAAACAAGTCTAATATATTTTAAAATGTAATTTATTCCTTTGATAGGAAAGCTGAATTTTCAGCATAATTACTCCAGTCATGATCCTTCAGAAATGATTCTAACATGCTTATTTTTTCCTTACAAAACATTTCTTATATGCAATGTTGAAAACAGTTGTGCTGCACAATGTTTTTGTGAAAAAGTTGTTTTTTTTTCAGATTTTTTTTTATAAAAAGAAAGCTCAAAAGAATAGCATTTATTGAAATAGAAGTCTTAACATTATAAATGTCTTTACTCTAATTTTGATCAATTTTAATACGTCCTAATCTTACGACCCCAAATGTCACTAAATTTACTATGGAACTTCAGAAAGACATTTTTGTTTTTATCACAAAAATCGCAGTGGCTTAGGTGGTGATTTCAGAAGGTTTCAGCTGGGGGCCAGGTGGCACATTCTCTCAACCAATAACAAAATAGAGGATTTTACCATGGAAAAGTAACCGCAGGTTTACTCCAAAACAATTATCCTTAATTAATTGCGGGTGTTGTCTAAACGCACATGGCAACACATTCCACTAGTGCTGTCATGACTGCTGATTGTCTCGTACAGTATGCTGAGCTGGTGTCAGTAATTATGTTTAATATGTTCTTCACACTAGGAGTTTCACCCCATAGCAGACATTTGCATCATGTAGAGCCTACTATATAATTTATCCATTTTGTGTTAAATTCACATCAATTTACTAGTGCTGGGTGTTTCTGATGTTATGGAGATACATATCAGGGCAAAGCAGAAGTCATGGATGAATTGGTTCACTCAATGAATAAAGTAAAGAGATGAAATATAGTGTAACTGTATATACTATCTTAAAACATAACTATAATATAAGTTTATAATGTAGGCCTACAGTTCTTTAAATTTGCACACAGCTTATTAAACAACAAATACAACAGTAAAACTAACAAGTTTCTACAGACGATCTGAAGATAAACGTCTTCAGAAGTTTCATTGCATAAGGTATTAGCTTTTTTTTTTGCAATAAGTATTGGGATGTTCTCCATTGCAACCATTTCAAAAACATACATGGTACTACAACATAGCCATTTTGTAATGTAAAATTTCCATTTTACAATGTCCAAAAAACATTCGTTTTAGGCTATTAAATATATGGAAGGATATTTTTCAGTAATTCTGTCTATTTTTCTATGCAACATGTCCAACAAACATGGTATTAGCATGGTACTTTTTGGCATGCACATTAGTGTAGCTATTACAACATGACAAAATTCACAAGATGAATATAAAACATCATTCATTATATTATATTATATTATATTATATTATATTATATTATATCATATTATATCATATTATTATATGCTATATGATCATTTCCTTGGAAGCTTCATATGAAAGCATCTTCTCACCTCAACTGTGATATTTCTTATTGTGTTTTTTTACATAACAAAAAGGGTCATTTTTAAGTCACTAGCCAATGATTTGTGGGCCTAGTTCTCCTCTATGATTCAGCGTGCTTTGCAGCAACATGCACTTTTAATGAATGCTGAAAGCACTGCAGTGTATGCTTGTCCTGCAGAGAGTGCTTCTGTGTGAACATGTCTGTCTGTCTGTCAGTGCGTGTGTCCGTGTGACTCGCTGCAATTCATCGCTGAAGACATTCCATCACTCTATGCGTTCTCAACACTCCCCCAGCCTCGTGCGGGTAAAAATAGCCCCTCTCTCACACAAACACTGGAGCTGTGTGTTTGGGAATCTGGAGATCTGGGGTTGTAAACCAACAGGAAGTGGCTTCGTCGCCAGGCACTAAATGAGGGTTCTTTTTTTCTAATTGTCAGCATTACTGGGGAAAGATTGGAGGAATTTTCTTTCTTTTTTTGTTAAGTTGCTCAAAAAGGTCCTTATGCGAGTACGGCCACTGACTAACACTAAGCATCCTGGGACAGATATTAGTGCCACAGCGCACAGCTATTAATTCTATTAATCCGGTCTGTGTTCCTAGCATTAAATGTGGCCATCTACTGCATCAAAGCCCTCTCTTTCTCTCCTCACAATAACTCCTTACAGGCAGGTGTCGCCGTCAATGCCAGGACAGACAGAGATCTCCCCTCAGAGATCAATCGTGTGGGGTGACAGGAGAATGTGGCATCATAAAATCATGTTTTTAACAGTTTAAAGATGTCCAAATACCCCCAAAACCGACCCCTGAATTCCTTCGGATAGGAATTATAATACTCAAAAGAGTTAAGGATGTATGTATGGAGTGCTGCAGCCGTGACGTCAAAACCTGGAAGATTAATTCACCAATTTGAGTAAAATAAGTTCTGTGTTAAACTTAATAACTCGACGATACTTGAAGTTTTGCTCTAAATCCTAAATCACACATGCCCATATCGAAAACACAAAATTTGACGCTGTTATGTTTCTTTTATAAAACGTATGTTTCTAATAAATTACTAGATAAGAGAACGTTTGGGGTGAGAGTGAGTGCAGTTTACGTTGTAGATAAAAACGTCAAAGTATCATCAAATTATGTTTTCCACATTTACATAAATTGAAAAATCCTTTTATGAAAACCCATAGGAAGACCTTGAGGGAACCACTGGTGAATTAGTCTTCTGGGTTTTGATGTCACAGCTGCAGCACTCTATTAGTGGCTATTCTAAGATTCTCAAGAATGTAAATAGGGCTTTAAGATCTCTAAAACATTTTACAGCATTTCAATGAAAACTAATAGTCACTCATCATCATAACTTTCTAATCGACAGCAGAGAATTGATTTTACCCTGATCACGAGACAACCCGCATTACATTCGCACAGAGCCACACTGGCCCTGACCGTGACCATGTTTGCATGGTTAAAGAAAGTTAAAATAGAACAAGAAAGGAAGAATGACAGACTGACCCACTTTTAACAACACCTTTGGCATCGCTGAGAGCAGATGCAGTTTATGCAGCATTTTATGAGCCAAGAATGTTATGCATTATTCATTAATACATTTTTTTTTTTATTATTATAATATTTTTAAATAATACTCTCATTTATATATTCTGCTGATTTATTTTATTTATTTATTTTAAATATGAACAAACCTCTAATCCTTAAGAATGAATCTTTGGGGCAAATCAAATGTAAAGCTCTACTCATATCTGTAAGAATTTCAGGCATAATGAAGCCTCACTGCATGTTCGTCCCACAAACTCACAACCCATAGATATAAATAAATCCCTTTTGGGGCTTCAAAATGTCTCTGAGCTGCACTGACGGGAAACAGACTGACAGTGATGCAAAAAGCATTCTCAGATGTCATAACAATATGTTTATCCAATGTATGCTGGGAAAAGTGAATACCAGGACTGCCTGGCATCTGATCACACTCACCAAACTGATAAACACTTTAAATGCCTTACAGTCTCCTGAACAGCCTTATCTGTCCAACACAAACTACAATACATGCTCCCTTTTTAAAAAGATGCACATTACTTAGTAACCCAGAATGGACATGTTACACTACCGTTCAAATGTTTGGGGTTTGTAAGATTTTTAATCAAGTAATTTTGAGAAAGATTACAAATAAATGTAAAATAACTTTAAAATAACTTTTCTATTTGATTATATTTTATTTCTGTGATGGCTAAGCTGAATTTTCAGCATCATTACTCCAGTCTTCAGTGTCACATGATCCTTCAGAAATGATTCTAATATGCTGATTTGGTGCTCAAGAATCTTTTTATATATATATTATTATTAAAGTTGTGCTGCTTTATATTTTTGTGGAAAACACGAATTTTTAAAGCTTACATTTTTGAATGGTAGTGTATGTAGGCCTATAACTTTCTCCAGGTTTTAAAACCTTCACAAGCTAAAAAAAAAAAAAAAAAGTGTCCATCTATCTACAGCTGTTACTGCCATCTAGTGGCATAATTTTAGAATTGAAAAGCAAAAAACAAACAAACAAACAAACAAACAAACACATTTTCAGATCTGGGCTAGTGTCTCCTCATTCTTTGCCTCTTTGAAGCTGTAACTGATAGAGAATAACAAAGGTTTTCATACTTGTTGATGGGTGCTTCTGTGTGTCACTCAGACATCTTCTCTTTAGCTGGCCATGGCTTTGTAAACCAATTAATTTTTGTTGAAAATGAGAAAACTCTTTTAAAAGACGTGTTTCATCATCAGTGATCACGGAAGACGACTCCCTGTCATCTGAGCGATGGCACACCCATTTTCAAAGAGAGATGGAGTAAGCGAGTGTCCTATGTAAGTAATAAAAAAATCCGATCTACGATATCTTGTCCGTTTAATAGTGAAGAGAATTGCAAGAGCCCTGACCCTGACAGCGCTAGTCAATGCATTTATCAGTTTGCATCTTGCTCCTCCGTGTTCACAAAAAGTTTCAGTAGGCTACTTTCAATATAAAAGTCTTCACTAGGCTAGCCTACTAAATGACTCAATCATGAAGACAGCCTTTGCCGCCATCTAACGGCGTAATAATGTAACTTAAATGTTGCTTCACAATCAGGGACATTTTTTGGCTTTAATATTTGTATTGTGTGGTAACTGTTTTATAAAAGCAATAAGGTAGGCCTAGCCTACTCCAGGCTAGTTCTGTAGTAAATAAGTCATGGCTGAAGGGGTTGCAGGCACGACGCAAAGCCGTAACTTATTCACGATAGGCTACAGCACAGCCTCACTAAATAGGCTACCCATTGCTTACTTTTAAACCATAGCCTACATCAACATCTTTCATCATATGGGTGGGGGAACGGAAACTGCCGTAGAACTTACCTCATAAAATATTCATTCACGCTGTTATTTTCAAGCGCAGTCTAGTTTTAGCATATCAGAGAAAAATGAAAATATCAGTGACGGTAGGCTAAACACGTTCCATTTAGGGAAGAAATTGTTGGCTAGTTGTTTTATTTTGTGCGTTTTGAGGTGACTTGAAACATACTTTTCTACACTTCCCCTGACAAGTGATTTTGGAGATCTGTATGGGTCCAATCTATTGTCCTTATAAATATGCAAATTGGAAATAACCAGGTTTAACACAATTTGAAACCGAGGATTCATTTACCAAGGTTAAAATAGAGGAAAACATGGAAAAAGATAACACATAACTACGTTTAACCAGAGTGACCCTATGATATTTATGCTTTGTTAAATTGTGACAAGGCCATTCATGCATGTGAAACATTGTCAAGACAGCAGAAACCATTTAAACAGACAGCTGAAATTCCTCAGTTGAAATGCATAAATATTTCTGTGATTTAAAGAGCATTCCTGAGATACCACAACACAAGCAATATCATTTAACAGCAAACACCACAATTCCTCTTTGTCATTCTTGCTCACATCTTCATTTACTCATGAACAGAGCTCAGGAAGTAAACAAAAAATCAGACAGAATGAGAGCAGAGTACAAAATAGATGAGATTCTGGTTTCCCTGTACAGACTTGTAAATGCTATGATTTCACCAAATGTCATACAATATTGTACGTTTGAGATCAACATTGGTATGGACATGTAATCAGACTAAGCTGTTTTGGCAGCAAATGCAGCATATGACTTCAAGAATGTGAGATGTAGGACATGATGAAGGTGAGACTTGAGGAATAAACAAAAGATAGACCTTGTTTTATATGGGTTGAATGCCAGAAACTGTAAGAAAGCATCTGCTAAGAACATCCATGTACAGTAAGCTGTTAGAGCAGTGTAGTTTACATTCAGGTCCATTTTTTGAGGACGGCATGTTTGGCAGATAGATCCTTTCATTCATTCAGAGGTAGTTTGTCAGCTGAACCACACAAGCATGGGAACAGATGAACATAAAAGGGAGATCTGAACTCAGAACTGAATAGCCGTACAACCCACAATAGAGGACGGTGGGAATGGAGGTACAACCTGAAAATTAAATTCCTTATGTTCTTGATACAAAAGATTTAGAATTATTATTCTACCTACTATGGTGTGCAACAGACTGGTGATGAATGAATGAAATATGAATGAAATATTTTCAACAAATTAGAAAATAGTATTACTGAAAGCAGATGAAGCAGATTAACACTGCTCTTCTTACCTGATTACTATATAGGCCTGTAACATTTTGAGTTGTTCACATGGTGAAAAATGGATATGGTGATTTTTCCCCCTCTGGAGGTTGAGAGTATTTTCTGATTTCTGGAGTGATAAAAACCTTTAACTTAACTGTAATATGTCAACAAAATGAAATAAGATTTTGAACATAGCTTTATCCAATGTTCATATTTCGGTTCTGGAAATGTATGCAAACCAGTACGTATTTAATTTGATAGTGTTGCATTTGCATAACTGTCTTAATACTATGAGTAATAAACTGTGGTAAAAAATGGTAATAGTTAACAGTATAACATTATTCACTATAATGTCTTACCTTAAAAAACTATATTAAATCAACATAGCTATAATAAATTAAATATGGAGATATGTATAGGACTATTTATATGATATAGCCTAACTGCAGGCTGTGGAATAATGTGCTTAGTTTTGTATTTTCCTGAAATTATTGTTATTGTTCTATAGGCTACTTCTGTTGAAAACAACAACAACAACATCCTCAGCAACAAAAGATGCTCGGCAGAATCATTGACAACCTCACCATTCACTTTCATTGCACTATTTTCAAGACAATGAAATTGTACTTTTATTGTGTTTTTATTTTGACACGACCATATCATCAGCTTTATAATACGTGCATCATCTAACGATAATAAAGCTAGGCATTATCATGAAATATTGTCAAAACAAACCAATATCTTAAAATAAAACCATACCAGTTTAATGTGTAATATAATTCTTGAATGTATGTTGTGAATTCATTAGTTCGAAACTGTAAAGAGCGCCGCTAAGTATCGAGTTTTACGAAACGCGAAAGCACTTGTCCTTCCTCGCTCCCTGTAGTTGCCGTTCTGACAGCTCACTGCGCGGGTTTATGTTTCGCGGGAGCAGGCGGCTCAAATTCTCACAATAACATATTAAATATTCTCATCATTCAGATAGAAAAATGAGTTTATGGGTGGATAAATACAGACCAACGTCCTTGGCTAAACTCGACTACCACAAGGAGCAAGCCAACCATCTGAAAAACCTGGTAAAAAAGCAGAAACTATAAAAGCTAATTGGTGTTGGTGCTGTTTATGTCTGACTCAAGTCACGTCAAATAACTAAACGTGAATTATATTTTACCAACATGTACATCATCGCGCTCTCTAGCTGAAGAGTAGCTTTCTTTTTACAATTGCAGTAACAATACTGGTGATATAAACTTAAACGTGGCTAATATTCATTAGATAATATAATGGTCTCTCGCGGTTTATTCTACAGGTCCAGTGTGGTGATTTTCCACACTTGTTGGTTTATGGACCGCCTGGTGCTGGGAAGAAAACACGGATCATGTGTCTGCTCAGAGAGTTGTACGGACCCGGGGTCGAGAAACTCAGGATTGAACACCAGACCATCACGGTATTAAAAACATCAGATACTTTGAACATCTACAAAGTATAGTTAACTACAGTATTAACTGCTACTGTTTGTCTCTTGTAGACTCCATCTAAAAAGAAGCTTGAAATCAACACTATTGCCAGCAACTATCATCTAGAGGTGAATCCAAGGTAATAAAAAAGATTTACTCCGTATGTTTGGAATCTTCACTTGCAGTTCCCTCATATCTGATGTGTTTTCCTCAGTGATGCGGGGAACAGTGACCGTGTGGTCATTCAGGAGCTGATAAAAACTGTCGCCCAGTCTCAGCAGATTCAGTCCAGTGCTCAGAGGGAGTTCAAAGGTTCGGCTTTGTTCTTTCATTGGGTTAGATCATTAATCTGAATCAGCTGAATAGCTAAGAGCTGTGTTTGGATATGATAACCTTTTATTAGTGATTGCGTACACTTCTAACAGTAGTGGCAGTAATGAATCTATTCACAGTGGTGCTGCTGACTGAGGTGGACCGTCTCACTAAAGATGCCCAGCATGCCTTGCGGCGTACGATGGAGAAGTACATGTCCACTTGTCGACTGATCCTTTGCTGTAACTCCACCTCAAAAGTGATCTCCCCCATCAGGAGCAGGTGTCTGGCTGTGAGAGTCCCCCTGCCAAGTGTGGAAGAGGTAAGGTTGAAAGAAATTAATACTTTTAAGTGGATCAAAAGTGATAGTAAAGATGTTTACAATCAATGTTACAGAAGATTACATTTTTTCTGTATAAATGCTGTTGTAACTTTCTGTTCATCAAAGAATCCTGGAACAATGTTTCAAGGTTTCCACAAAAATATTAAGCAGCACAACTGTTTTCAACGTTGATAATAAGAAATGTTACTTGAGCATCAAATCAACATATTAGAAGGATTTCTGAAGGATCATGTGACACTGAAGACTGGAGTAATGATGCTGAACATTAAGCTTTGCCATCACAGAAATAAATTACATTTTAAAATAGATTAAAATAGAAAACATTTCTTGTATATTGTCTGCATTTTTGACTATATATTTGAAATGAATTGTGTTTTGCCTTACATCTGAAAACAACCCAACCTCCTTCATCTTCTCAGGTGTGCAGTGTTCTGTCAGGCGTTTGCAGGAAGGAGGGCCTGCTGCTTCCTCCTGAACTGGCCAGACAGATTGCTGAGAAATCTGGCCGTAACCTCCGTAAAGCCCTGCTTATGTGTGAAGCCTGCAGAGTTCAACAGTGAGAGCCTTCGCTTCAACCAGAATAAAGAGACCGTTCTATTCACCAGTGATAAATAAAAAATGAATGATTGTATCCAGCTTCCGAATGAATAAACATAACTCACCTGAAGTGCAAGCCAAACATACATTTTATGTTCTCTGTTCCCAAATTTACTTTCCTGCAGGTATCCATTCTCTCCAGACCAGGACATCCCTGTGACAGACTGGGAGGTGTACCTCAGAGAGACCGCTAATGCTATAGTCAGCCAGCAGAGCCCTCAAAGGTCACAACATGCATAAATACAAGCAAAAACAAAATCACCAGCTGTCTGCCAGTGCTAATAACAGGACCTAAAAAGCTATAGATGTTAATAAATATCAACCTCTTGAGCATGACTTGCCAAAGTCCTTTTTAGGGTTAAGAAAAAAATCATTCACTTCTTTGCTTTGGTGATTCTAGTAAATGTGGAATTGATTTTAATTTTTTTTTACATCATGATAACTTTTAATAATTAACTTAGGTTTAAGTAGCCTGGTTTGTTTTTAAGCAGTATAATTGAGATGTTTGCAAATGGCTAAAATCTTGTTTTAATTTTGCAGACTTTTGGAGGTCCGGGCACGATTGTATGAACTTCTAACTCACTGCATCCCACCAAATGTCATCATGAAGGTACAGCTGCTTATTTTCAGCTTATTAAAATGTTTTATACTGGGAAATCAAAGTTAAATTACAGCTTGATTTGGTGTACAATCACAGCATCAACACTGTTCGCATTGGTATTCCAGGGCCTGGTGACGGAGTTGCTGAGTAACTGTGATGGACACCTGAAGGCCGACGTGGTTCAGATGGCGGCGTACTACGAGCACAGACTGCAGCTCGGCAACAAAGCTATTTACCACCTGGAGGCCTTTGTAGCTAAATTCATGGCCATCTACAAGAAGTTTATGGAAGATGGACTTGACAACTTTATGTTCTGAGCTATTCTAGCCGAAAATTAATAAGATATGTTGGATAACTGTTTGTTTTTCATAATAAAAGCTATTTAAAATGTTTTTGGACTGTTGTTTTTGCTATTTCCTGTACATCTTTAGGGAACTTGGACAAGTATGAAATAGGCAGAAAATTAACAACAAAAAGCAGAAAAATAAAGACAATTGCACATGATTCTTACAAAGTTCTAGAGATTTTTGGATTGTACATATGACATAAAAGGCTTAGATGTTACAGAAAATTATAAAAGTGCATATATATTATAACAGGTAATATAAAAAGAAAATTAAAGATATCGCACTTAATTACTTTGAAAATATTTATTTAATATATCTGACAATGTATGACATAATTTACCTATACTAACCATAGTCAGTTTCTCTTTAACATGCCATTTTTTTACAACCCCCTGTGAAATAACAAACTTGCCCAAATAATGCAAATATTTTACTTTTTACAAATAAATAGTGGTTTTACATGATAATTCTGAAATGATATATATGGTCAGGCTCATGTTGAGTTCAAAGCTGTGTTATGTAGTCATAAACTAACCATTAAAACAAATAAATTAAAAGTATAAGAGTCCACTGGAACCATTTCCCTTCATTTTTTGGTGGCTAATTTGTGCCTCTTGACTGCGTAGTAGATAATAAGGCACACTGTGATCAGCATGCAAGAGCTCACCAGAGAGAGAAAGCCAACGACAGGCTGCTTGGTGAGGATATAACGGCCAGAGCTGTGCACTGGAGCATGGGGACACTGTTGCTGAGGTGTGCCTGTGGCAGGGAAGCCATTGTGGTGGATGATGTTTTTGTAATGGGCCAGTGAAGATTTCAGAATGACCTCCTCCTGCACGTGACCATACATGCCAAAGCCTGGGTCCCGCTGGTCGCTGAATGCATATGCAAAATAGCCCTTTAGATTGACTCCATCTAGCGTATACGCTAAAAGAACAAATCAGAGGTTAGAATGCGAGTGAAGTGAACTCCTGAACCCATGACATAACTATAAAGCGAGGCCTTGCCGGTGTTTTGAGAATAGTAAACAAATATTTTTCCAAAGCTCAGATGAAGAGCGGCTCGCTAGTTTTCCTAAGGTCAGAAAACTGTTTCCCTAGTTTTCTGTTTAATAATTAAGCTGCTGCGTGTGGATGTGTGTGTACAGCCTGAGATTTGTGCCTCTAAATAGAAACGGCATAGATTTGAGTCATCAGAACTTATCCAAGTGGGTTACAGTACTAGGAAACTTAAAAAAAAATGTATCTTAAACAATTAGATGTTGAAACATTCAACATCTAGAACACCCTACAGATATAAAAAAGTGTGAAATATATAATCTCTAAAACATGTGATAAAATGACAATGGATTAAAATAAGGTTTGATAACACTTAAAATAAGTTTAATTGTGGGTTACACTTACAGTAATATCAATATATAATTTGTTATGATTAATATAATTAATATTAATGATTCACATTTTCTTTAATTATAATTGTATTAAAATTTGTATGAAATTTATAATAAAAACTAAATAGATTAGGAATTGCTAATTATTAATATGAATATTCATTATAATATATTGGTTTTCTGTGCTTGTTTCTTTGATCAGTTAATTAATGTACAGTATTTTACACCATAATTTTAATTCAGTTAACAGTGACTGAGACAGAGCTCTTGACAAAGCCAAAAAAAATTAAATAAAATTCTGTATGAGCCACCCTAGTGAAAGCCAACACATACCATTATACAGTTTCTTACCTTTCAAGGCCTCATTAATGTAGTTGTATAGGTAGTAGACGCGCAAGCTATCCTTAAACCTAGCGGTGTCCTCTTGAACACCATTGGCCATCACATAAATGGGAACCCCTTTGTATCGGGAGTTAACCCAGTTCAGTGCCTTGCGAAGACCCCAGGGGACCACAGGAGAGTTGCGTCTTGGAGACATGATCCAGGTCACGTCAGATATCAACTGAACCTGCAACTTGTCCTTGAAGGTGTATTTGTCTTCTACTCCATCATATACCATTGAGGTAGTAAAATGGCTGATGGCGAAGAAATCGTAGGTTCCTTTTACCAGCAGTTGATCCTCTTTGCTGAACGTCGGTAAGTGGTAGTTGAAGAGATCGATGTTGTTTCGCTGTTGGAGCCAGCTACGCATCACCGCTGGGTAATCACCTCTACCGAAGATGGGCTCAGCAAACCAGCCGACTCGAAAGTCCAGGACTCGGTTCGCAGGCGCCACATCCTCCCTGCTGAATGAAAACGCAGGTTCGACCCAATCCATATGAAGAACCAGCGATACCGTTCCACCTTGGGCTTTGCGAAACTCGCTGTCGTAGACGTGCCAAGCTAACGCGTGCGCACGAAGAAGCTGGTGGCCCACAGTGTATTCAAGATCCTCATCGTTAGGCTCATTCAGAGTGATCCACAGCTTGACATGAGTTCCCAGTCGTTGGAAACACAACCTGGCATAGTCTGCAAATGCCTGGACTGTCTCCTCACTCTGCCAGCCCCCACCAGCCTCCCTGGATGCCGGGAGGCTGGAGAGTTTCCCTGTGTGGTGCCAAAGGGTCACAACAGGGGTTACGTTAACCTTATGTAGCTCACTAACGAAGCAATGGTAGTATCTTAGCAGTGTTTCGTTAGCATCAGACACCCGGCCTGTTGGGATGATGGAGGACCAGTTGAGGGAGAAGTGGAAGTGTGAGACTTTGATCCGGTGCACATCGGACACCTGCTGGAGGATGCTGCCGTAGTCGGCGCAGTGGCGCGGCCTGTGCATAGGGGGCGTCTGCACACCAGGGACCTTTTTCAACTCTCCGTTACCAGAGATGTTCCAGATATAAACGCTAGGGTCAGCAAACTGGGTTGGTGTAGTGTCAACCTTCAAAACAGGATCAGACAACATTCAGATGATTTTAGATATAAAAATTTGAAAAGTGAAAATTGAATAAAACTAGGTTTTGAATATATGCAAATGATGTTTATCAATGTTTGAAGTTTGAACAAAGGTCAAAGATTAAAGCTAGATGCATCATATGATTAACACAGAATCTAAGTTCTATAAAAATGACCTTTGAATGGGACAAACAAGAACAACCAAGTAAGATTGATTTGCTAGCCTGCACTTTACATAGCAAGGACATTTTCTACTTTTTGATGAAATGTGTGCAGTTAGATGTAATCAGATTTGTTTAATGTGCATTAATCAACATTAAAATAAATGTAAATGTACCCTGTCAAATGTAAATGTATATATGTGTGTGCATGTTAATAAATAGAAACATATAATATGTAATATAACTATAAAACATAAATTATATAAATTTATTTTATAGTTATATTTCATATATACAGTGTATATAAATACGCACACATACTGTATATATATATATATATACACACACACACACACACACACATATATATATATATATATATACGTGATACTGTATTTATATATATATATATTATATAAACCACCTTTAATGTTAGATGCGATTAATCGATTTGACAGCACTAATAAATCATATAATATGTAATCTAATCATAATCCATATTTTAAATAAATATATTTATTATTATAAATAACGTTCAAATATAAAATATATATCATATACAGTATCAAAAAAGTTGTGTTTTTACAAAATAATTATTTAAGCATGCATGGCAAGCAACCAGGATAAGCTGTACCTGTATGGAATTGGCAGCCATTCCCCAGGCAAAGTCACATGGAAAGACACCCTGTGCTGGGCGGTTCTCAGGAAGCTGAGGGAAGCCATTCTTCTCTATTAGTTTGCTATAGAAAGTGGCAGATGTCTTCGGCTCTCTCTTCAGATCAGGAGTGTTGAAATCCACAAAGAAAAGCCCCCGTCGTATTGCATATTCACGGTACCACTCATACCCGTCCAGCAGAGACCAGGCTGTGTAGCCAATCACATTTACTCTATCAAAACGGATCGCTATAAAGAGGAGAAAATGATTGTTCATAATCAGTTACTGATCGTGAAATGTGAATTGTTGAAAATAGCAGTGCTAAATGATAATTGGAACACATTGTAAATGCTTCTTTGACCATTAAAAGATCTCAAAATGGCCATATGCCTACAACATACTGACTGATATGTTCTATTATCATTCATTCTATGTTTATCATTTCATCAAACATCCTCAGTTCATATATAGTACCTTTCAGAGTCTCCATAATAAAGCGCTTCAGATAGTACATATGCTTGGCATCCTTTGTTTTCGTGTCACCACTTCCATACCAGCCACTCTCCACAACAAAGATGGGAGGATTGTTGTACTCGGCACGGACCCAGTACAGCAGCATCCTCAGACCTAGATCTTCTGTCTGGCCGAAGCGCAGACTGTCATTGATCAGCTGAAAACTAAGAGCCGGTCCATGAGACAGGGCAAAGAAGTCCGCTGTTCCATTAACATACACGCTCTCAGCCTCCGTGAAGGACGGCAGTCTGTGGGTCAGATTGTGTTTCATGCAGGGTGGATAGTCTCCATCCACAAACAACGGACGGGCGAACCAGCCGAGCACGAAGTCTAGAGAACACTGGCAGGCTCTGCGGTTCTCCTGCCTGGTTCTGCTAGGCTTGATCCAGTGGGAGGCCAGAGCCATGGACACTAGCCCACCCTGACGGGAACGATACCGGTCGTCATACAAGTGCCAGGCTGCAGCATGAGCCTAGAAGGCAACACAGGCCGAAACAAAATACATGGCTATACATTATATTTGAAAAACATATATCGTATACAGCACTTTGAACTACACAAAATGAACCAACATAATAAAAAATAAAAAAAGCCTATTAATAAAATAAAAAAACATATATTTTTTGTATATATATATATACACCAGCCACTTTATTAGATACACCTGTTCAAATGCTCTACTATCTAATCAGCCAATCAGCCAAGGCATGTAGAGATGGTCAAGGCGATCTGCTGAAGTTTAAACTGAGCATCAGAATGGGGAGGAAAGGTGATTTAAGTGACTTTGAACACGGCATGGTTGTTGTTGCCAGACGGGCTGGTCTGAGTATTTCAGAAACTGCTGATCTACTGGGATTTTCACACACAACCATCTCTAGGGTTTACAGAGAATGGTCCGAAAAAGAGAAACTATCCAGTGAGTGGCAATTCTGTGGGTGAAAATGCCTTGATGATGCCAGAGGTCAGAGGAGAATGACCAGACTTGTTCGAGCTGAGAGAAATGCAACAGTAACTCAATGCACAACACGTCAAACCTTGAAGCAGATGGGCTACAGCAGCAGAAGACACACTCCTGTCAGCTAAGAACAGGAAACTGAAGCTAGTTTTAATTTCTGCTGCGAAATTTGGCATAAACTATATTTGGCATAAACAACATGAAAGCCAACCGTATCCATACTGCCTTGTATCCACGGTTCAGGCTGGAGGTAGTGGTGTAGTGGTCCCATTTGGCATACTTTGGGCCCCTTAGTACAATTGAGCATCGTTTAAAAGGCCACAGCCTACCTGAGTATTTGTTTCTGACCATTTCCATCCCTTTATGACCACAGTGTACACATCTTCTGATGGCTACTTCCAGTAGAATAACACGCCATGTCACAAAGCTCAAATCATCTCAAACTGGTTTGTTGAACATGACAATGAGTTTACTACACTCAAAAGGCCTCCATACTCACCAGACCTCAATCCAATACAGACCAGTATCTCTGAGAGATGTTTCCAGCACATTTTTGAATCTATGCCACAAAAAATTAGGTAAAAGGGGGTCCAAGGTGTACCTAATAAAGTGGCCGGTAAGTGTATATATAGTATAAACAGACAGACAGATACAATTATACAGATACATTTGTTAATTAAATAAATAACTTAAACATTTGAGTATGTGGCTCTCATTACCTTCAGAAGATTGTGTCCCACTCTGAAAGGCAAATCTGAGTCATTTTTGATACCAGGAGCCACAACCCCAGTTCCATATCCATGCCAGGCCACAACAAAAGGATTGTCGATGGTAATCCAAAATTTCACATCCGATCCAAATGTTTTAAAACAAAAATCTGCATATTCTCTGAATAGATCAACCATAACCGAATTGCTCCAGCCTCCAAACAGGGTTTGCAAACTGTCAGGCAGGTCCCAATGATATAAAGTCACAACAGGTTGCACTTTCATATCCTTCAAACCTCGAATTAGACTTTTATAATATTCCACACCTTTTTCATTGTAACTTTCTTTGGTGCCATTGGAGAAGATGCGCGGCCAGGACAGAGAAAACCGGTAGTGACTGACTCCAAGTTGCTGCAGGGCTCGGAGGTCCCCCGGGATGTTGTGATAACTGTCACTGCCCACGTCGCCTCTGGACACACGGGTCCCTCCGCGAGTAAAAGTGTCCCAGATAGACTTACCCTTCCCGTCTTTTTCCCAGGCTCCCTCAACTGAATATGCAGCCGTGCCGACAGCCCACATAAACTTCTCAGGGAAAATGTCATAAAGGAAGGCTTTGTCACCGGGATATGGAAGTTTGCTAAATCTATCCCATGTGTGCAGTCCTGCGCCTGGATCAGCTGCTGTCCACTGTAGCTGACTGAACAATACGAGCGCCAAAACAATCCATGCACCTGTCATGGTGCCAGAGACAACTTTCCTAATGTTAAACAAGTGAGTTGTGTCTCTTACCTCACTCCGAGTCACTTGCAACTGCGGTATAATGCACCTGGCCCCATCTGGTCCCGTTTTTTGTCCTCTCAGGAAATCTATCAATTATTACCCAGGCACTTGACGGGTAAATAGGTATCCAAGCGCTGTGCAATTCCAGCTTCCATAATAACACATTTCCTCCTGCTAGTGTATGATAGGGCAAATATGATTACAAAATATATATATATATTTGATTTCTCCACTGGCTCTAAATGACAACTGATTATCTTTTAAGACTGAAAAACCCATATGAATGAACCATATATCACAGGAATACTGATCACATAGTTATCCAGTAATCCAAATGGATTACTTAATGACTTTCACCGACAAATAATTTATGAATGAAATACATACAGTAGATTACAGCCCAAACTTTGTAAAATGTATTTAAAAAAATTATAAACAATTGAAAACCGTAGCCTATGTTGTGGAAGTGCTTCGAACAGGTGTTTTTATTAGCTAGACCTTGATTACGTAATAAAATCAACACTTTAGAATAAATGAAAATACAATGTAATATGCACTATGAAACAGATTTGTGCATTTAAATTGAATTACATGTGTAATATATCAGAATGCATATATTACGTTATCTCCATCTAGAAGGCTAATGGTAATGTGTACGGTGCACCCGCATGTCCTGAATGGAGCCAGAAGGAAAAATTGCCATTGTAATACATTAATGCCAATAATATGTTCCCCGAGATTGTTTTATTAGTTTTAAACCAGCTATTGGGGCCTCTGAAGGGGCAATGTTCAAATTAGCTGGGCTATTTGCCTGTCTGACTCAAGCGAATCATCAATATTACAGTAGCATTGACCGCCAATGTACATAATTTAATGAAATAAAGATTGTATCACTTCGATAAGCATGCAATTATTTTTATTGCAACTATCTGCTGCTCTCTATAATCACACAATATTATTCTCCAATACCTGAATAGCACAAAATATTATTTCTCAACACCTCTCCTTGTCGCATCCATATGAGGGAAAACCAATGGTGTGAGTCTTGTGTTTCCCTGCAGGGCTTGTTTGTCAGTTTTGAAAGGTTATAGTCAAATTTATTTGATCCCATATAGATGAATTATAGAGATGATTGGCTAGAAAGAGAAAACAGAGGAGGAGAAGGAAGGAAAACAAATCCAAACAGTGCTTTGGATGATGTATGATGTAAATGTACTTTAAGCTGGAATAAAAACAATACACCCACTGAGCATTGAACTTACTTGAATATTGAAGAGTGATTGAATTGATGTGTCAGGTCTTCTTCTGTATGGGATGGTGGTAATCCAAAGGTTGTTTAATTCATGAAGTGAAGAATCAATGGGATCACTTATCACTTTTGTGCCCATCATGGGCAAGCTGATCTAACAGGACTGTCCCTGAAATAAAAGTTACTTTGGTTGAGGCTAAATGACTACTACTACTAACAGTGCTTGAAGACTAGTTATATATATATATTTTTTTACTTTATTTTGCACTGTGCAGCAAACAAGTGATCCATACTTTATTTTATTTTATTATAAAATGAAAAGGTTCTTGACAAATAAAACAGAACAAAATCCTCAGCATAAGAAACACACTTTAGACTGGTAATGCAAGCTAGATTGAACAGCTTCAACTATAGTGAACCTAGAATTTAAGACCTTTAGTAAACCTTTAGTTTAGTACTCCTTGTTTGCCTAAAGCATAAGAGAGGGTTTTAAAATCCAGCTTTTATAACCCTCCACTTATTTAAACGCCTAGCAACATACATACCTCACAAATTATTATTGCTCTTCAAATCTCGACTCAGTCAGTAAAAGAAAGGCTAATCTGTAATCTGGTTGACAATGTCACCAATATAATTACCTTGTTTTTAATCAAATATATTTTTATAAACATATATTCATAGTTTTATAAACATTTATTTATAAATAAAACATTTATTTATTCATTATTTTATATTTTTGTGATAAATCATTTTTTTACAGTGCAAATATTCAATGGTGTCTCTTAATTATTATGAGGTCATAAAAATTACATATATAATAATTATGCAATAATTTAAAACATGTTGAAATGAAATAGTAAATGTGTGTTACATTCCAGAAATCATCTTAATTTACTTCCATGTTAAAAAAAAAAATGCTATTTTAAAAATAAAGTTGAAGTGAAGTTGTGGAACCTGCATTGTCACTACCTGCCTTTTCATATAAAATACAGTCTGTAACCAACTGCATTTTCAACTCATGCTAAATTAAATATATAAAGCAGGGAAAGCCTGCCGATTACTAGCAATCACTACCTAAAGCTAATGCGTCATATTCGTATTGCTGAGCCACGCCCACACGTGATCGATGTTAATTAGGTCGCGTCAATTAAGGCGTGTGCTCAGGAATATCATAAATATTCAGCAACGTCTATACTAATGATTACGCCACAATGGAGGAGTATCTCATTCCACCTTACAACTATGGAGGGTATCCTGGCTATTTCCCCTTTTACCCCGGCAACGCGAAATTTAAGCATCAAAACAACTGGAATAAAAAGGGAAACAATTTGTATGTTGCGCCAGATGCCCCCGATTATTTTGACGTTTACAAACGCGCGCAGTTAAAAGCGATACTTTCTCAGGTGAACCCGAATCTGACCCCGCGCCTCCGCAAGGCCAACACTAGAGAGTTCGGTGTGCAGGTAAACCCAAAGGTAGATGCCACTGTCCAGTGTTCACTCGGACAAAAAACGCTGTATTATCGCGGCGATAAATGGGAGTCACCGAGGACGCCGTCCATCAACCCACTGAAACTGAAACTGAAAGACACTCTGCCCTGCACACCTGTCAACTCCGTCCGCTTCTCCCGTCCCGTCGCCATCTACTCCCCCGTCTTCGACCGCAGGATTTTCTCCTTGTCCACGACTGCCGGTGAAAGTAAGGACGATGGCGGGCATGAGAGCAGCAAGACGGACAGTGAGACGAAGGACGATGAGGAGAAGTGTAAACTGGATGAAACCACGCACAACGAATCACGGCAGGGGAAGTCGTTGATTCAGCGAAATAAACGGTCTAACTTTCAGGTATGTAAGTTAAGGGGAAAGGTTTAGCATGGCAACTATTTTCTCCCTAAAATACAATACAATTTGGAAATATGCAAATTAGTTCAAAGCTGATCGGAAGAATCCCGCTTGTGACTGGTACTAGAGTTCTAATGATATTTTGTCTGGAAATTCTTATTTTATTCAACTTGAAAACTTGCAAAGGCGAAAAACTTTTATTCAACCGATCGAACTTGCAGTTTGATTGGTTGTCGGTTCCTTAAAGGGATAGTTCACCCAAATTTGTCATTACTTGCCCTCAAATTGTTCCAAACCAGTTTCTTTCTTCTGTTGAACAACTTTTGTTGAAGAATGTCGTTAACCCGTCAGTTGATGGCACCCATTGACATCCATAGTTTTTGTTTTGTTTTTTATTTAAGTCAATTGGTGCTGCCGACTGTTTGGTTACCAACATTCTTCAAAATGTCTTTTTGTCCAACAGAAGAAACTCGTACAGGTTTGGAACAACTCGAGTGTGAGTTTGACAACTTTCTTTTTTGGGTGTACTATCCCTTTAAAATTACGTGTGTAACATGGAGTTTTGGTAAACTATTTATTGAGTTCTATTCTAACAATTTATTCTTCTTTAGTTTCTGGAGCAGAAATATGGATTTTATCACTGCAGTAAGTGCAATATTCGATGGGAAAGTGCATTTGTGTGGTGCATTTCGGGAACCTCCAAGGTAAAATGCAGTGACTTTAAAAACATTTAAACTTGAGGTTTAAACCTAATTAAATGGCATCATTCCCACAGGTGTACTTCAAACAGCACTGCAGAAAGTGCCAGGTGGGACTGAATCCATTTAGGGTTGAATCCATTCAGTGCCAGGTAGGAGTTGTTGATCGTAATTGTGCGCTTATTTTGAAGTTGTTTGTGCAGTTTGACCTTGCTCTGTTCGACCTCTACCAGGTTTGCTGCAAGGCTTGCTGCTGCTGTGAGCGAAAGCAGAGGCACATTGACCTGCGTCGTCCTCACCGTCAGGAACTGTGTGGCCGCTGCAAGGGCAAAGGCCTTTCCTGTGACACCATCTACAGTTTCAAGTACATAGTCTAAATGTTCAGGTGTATAATGATGTGTTTTAGAATCTGTATTGGTGGCCCATGTGACATTGGGTGGGATGTATTGTATTTTTGTATTTGTATAAATGTGCAAGTTTATATAACCTAATAAAGTATATCAGCATAATACTAGAGTCTGTGAGTGTTTCTGCTTCGTGAAGGACTTAAGAGCTCAACCAAAAATTAAAACGCTATGTGCTTTCCCTTATTTCTTTCCAAACTTGTAAAATGTTTTTCTGCAGAACATGAGTATGAAAACTGTTTTGTCCATCCAATGAAAGTCAATGGGGTCCAAAACACCACTATCATTGTATGGAAATTAAGATCTTGTGCCACAATTTAATTGTGGTAATGCATAATGGAATATTATTTTGCTCAAGATTATGAATGCATAAAACCCTAGTGTCACTCAAATGTCTGCTTTAATTTGTAGACCGTGCAACTCACTATGTGAACACCAGAATTTCCTCATTTCTTATTGAAATAAACAAACAACTGAAGAATCTCAACATGAAGAAAGCACAATTTATTTCACAAAAGCTTTAAGTATTTACATAGTGAACGAAAAGAAACCATTTTCTCAAAGAAGCTTTACAATGTGCAATCTGTCTAGGCATGCACTAGAGAAAGACTAATCTTCATGTGATGCCTCCCTTTTCCACTTTATACAAATAACGTTTTAATAAAATACATTTTTAATAAATACAACCTCGAAAGTACAATGATGCATGCTTGGCAACTTGAACCGACAAAGAACAATTTTAAAAACTACGTTCAACACACTGATTTCTTAAATACAAATTTACCCTAAAGGTGAGCCTGTGTTTGGCGTAGCGCAGGATGTCGATTGGAAAAACAGCCAAACAATCACTTATCAGCACTTGAAGTATAATCAGGTTTAGCCGTAGCTTATCAGTTGTATGAACAAATCGCTGAATGTCAGCATGTTTGCGTGTCTTTGTGCAGGTGCAGAGGCTGATATTTAGCGGTACGTAAGTGATGGACAGGTTCACAAAGACACAAGCTCTCAGCTTTAAACAGTTACAAGTATCATGACGATGACCGACGACATACAAATAGTATCCTTTGTCCCTCCTTCATTTGTGCGGCGTGTCCTGTTCGCTTTTAAAGACAATCTTGAACAGTTACAGTAGAAAGGCATCCGTTTCAGTGATCCATCATTGCACATTCCCCATGTTAACAAACAAACCAAGCAGAAGTTCTCACTCAGGTGCTTCCTTTCCAAAAAGGCAGCTTTTCTCAGTAGCAAACAGGATTTATTTTTCTCCTCATGATTTACGACATGAAACGTCAACATAGTGCAATAATTAAAAGATGTGTTTTAGTGACTCAATCCAAGGAATCTCGCAGGAGCAGCTCAGTTTCTCCGTTATTGCTGCACTTTTGAGGACCCGAGGACACGCTCACTCTCAGGAGCCCCTTCCTATTTAGTACAGTCAAGGATGCTCGTGCAAGTTTCCCTAAGAAGGGCACAATTTTATGTGTTAAACCCTCAAAAGGGTGGCAGCACTCCCAAACGTCACACTGGATCTGGCCTGGAGCGGGTGGCAGGAGTGGAGGATCATGGGATGAGGGCTGGTGCAGGAGAGGTTGGGTGACTATGGAGGGATCCAGTGGTCGGGGGGTCCAGGCCAGGACTGGTCTGGGGTGCCGCAGGCTTCCTGTCAGAGACTCAAACCGGACACGCTGGAGTCGAGGAGGCTGGATGAGAACACCTGGTACCCCTGGGCGCGACGGATCATGTCCCGGATCTCTCCGTTGAGCTCCATTATCTTTGTGCAGACCTCGGACATGTCCTTGTTCGAGCCGACCAGTGCAAAGGTGCCAGTTTGGCCCAGAGTCTGGTGCCGGAAGTAGACGTTGAGGAGAGTCTGGATCTCGTCCTCTGAGCCACCGCCGAAAATGTCGTTTGGCCACATTCGTCTAAAAAGGAGAAGAAAGTTATATAACAGTAACAACATTTTGATGCCATTTCAAATTCCAATTTCAAGACCACAGTTAAAACTAACATGCTATCAAACACCAGTATTGTAAAAAAACAAAACATTTTCATTAACTGAAATAAAAACTAACTTGACTGGGGAAAACTAACTAAACCAAATACATTTTCATGACTCCAAAAATAATAACTAAAATACATTTTAGTTTTATTTCCTCATTGTTGTCTTTACCACCTAATTAACAGAGTTTTGTCTCTCCCTAGTGGTGTCATAGCTCACCTGCACTCTTGAGTGTAGCGGATGGCCATAGAGAACTCGTTGTTGTTCAAGCACTCCAGGATGGCCTGTACAGCTGCCTCTGAGCTGGGGAAGATGGGCTGGGAGCCGTGCCTTTGCCGGTCCGCTAGATCACCAGCCAATGAGGCCTCAGCTAGCCGCAGGCAATTCTTCAGATCGCTCAATTCCCGAGACATGTTCCAAAGCTACAGATTGAAAGCACATGATTAAGGGTAAGGTTCGAATAAAATCAATCGGATCATGACCATGAGGTGTCTCAGTGGGGTCATAGGTGCATTGTGTACCTCTGGCACAGAGCTGATGGTGTTCACTTGTCCTATAAGTTTACAATAGGACTGAAACAGCAGGAGGAGCTGGAAGTGAAGTTTGTACAGACGCTGACACAACTCCAATTGCTGTGGACGATACGAATACATTAGTAACATGATATAGTAAGGAAATCACACATATGAACAGCCACAAAAAAACAAACAAACAAAAAATACACAACTCAAACTTCCATCACTGAGTATGTTTATATGCACAAAAAATGCTCATAACAATACAAAAAATTACTTGTTTTATGAAAACCATGTTTACATTTTTAAATGATTCATTACTTCTACAGTCTTCAAAAACATTTTTATATGATCTTAAAAGTATGCTTACTAAGCATAAGTTTGGGTAACATCATGCATGTTAACACACTCGCTGACCTAACCCTAACTGAACTGAATGCATGTGCTAAACTATAAAGCTGTAAACACAGATCACTCACTCTAACAGATGAACAAGAAAGAGAACTGTTCTTAGTTTCAAACTTACAGCCAGAGTTTCCATTTGCTGCAGAGCAAGCATGTCATAAAACAGGAAAGAGTTGAGAAGGGAGAAACAGACAGCATTAATACCCAGCATGCAATCTGTGAGACTGAATATGTGCCACTGTGCTCAGAAATCCCATCCACATAATTAGAAGATTAGTGCCTGTCGCATTCAACCCAACCCATATAAATCATGCAGAGGATGACAAGAAGGCGGCGCACCGAGTGACAAGAAGAGTAGTGAGGAAATAATGCATTGCATACAATACCATTTAAAAGTTTGGGGTCAGTAAGATTTTTTAAAGAAATGAATGTTTCTATTTAGCAAGGATGCATTAAATTGACCAAAAGTGACATTTATAATGTTACAAAAGACTTTTGAACTTTCTATACATCAAAGAATATGAACAGAAAAAAAATGTATCATGGTTTCCACAAAAATATTAAGTATTGATAATAATAAGAAATGTTTCTTGAGCACCAAATCAACATATTAGAAAGATTTCTGAAGGGTCATGTGACACTGAAGACTGGAGTAATGATGCTGAAAATTCAGCGTTGTCATCACAAGAATAAATTACATTTTAAGATATATTAAAATAGAAAACAGTTCTTTTAAATTGTAATATTTCACAATATTACTGTTTTTACTGTATGCAGCCTTGGTGATCATAATATAATTATGATCATACCGTAACGTACAAACCTATCAGAAATTACTGTGTACATATTATGAATGTTGGTTTCATGTAAACAGTGGCATGATGGAAGATTTAATTTTAAAGGGGGACAGACGGCAGTTTTCACCTTCTCCTCAGAGTCTCCAGGCTGACAGGTGATCACACCATCATCGGGATACTTCGGAAATGTGGACTTACAGTTCTGCAACCACTGTTGAAAGAGGAGAAAGTGGATGTGCTTGACTAAATTCAAAACAGGTGTCTCACAATTAAAACATAAGTAGTTTTGCGCAAAACCCGACACCATGATGCTGGGGGTGTTACAGCTGCCAAGCCGTTCTGTGTAAGTTTAAAGGACAAGTTCGGTATTTTACACTTAAAGCCCTGTTTACAGATCGTATCTGATGAAATAGAACGGTTAAGATTAAAATTTGGACACATGCTGCTGTCCCGAGAATTTTAGGTTTATTTCGCTTTCCCCCCCCCACCCCCACAATGGTTGTCTATGTGCACTGGAAGATTCCGTCCTAAAAACACATTAAACTTTCGTTTACAAAGACGTGAAACACACAGAGTGGTCAGGGTTGTTCACTGATATGTTCACTCAAAAATCGCTGAAAAAGATGCATTCCAACAGGTTTTATCGTAGTTTTTGTCCAACTCCATTGACTTAATAGGACGTGCTGTGAGACCGCAGCACCTTTACAGTATTACTCCGCCGCTTCTTCTTCTGCTTCTTCTGTGTATTCAATGAAATGCCCGTGGTTTGCTTGCAATTGGCAAAGGTGCATTATCGCCACCAACTGGGCTGGAGTGTCTATTATTCAAGCTCTCAACGGAAGAATCACGGGTGTGACGCGTTTGGCAAAATAGGTCCACAAAAGCGAAATAAACCTAAAATTCTCGGGACAGGAGCATGTGTCCAAATTTTTATCTTAACCGTTCTATTTCATCAGATACGATCTGTAAACAGGGCTTTAAGTGTAAAATACCGAACTTGTCCTTTAAGTAAATGTAAATTGATGGGATTTTTTTTGCCTGGTTCAAAATCCATCATGCGAAAATTGTAAGTCTGATCACTTAGAGAAGTATTGGCAAACCTCTACTCTTTAAGTTGCATGATTCAAAGTCTCATTCACATTTGTAGCATAAACTATTTCAGCAACTCAATTCAATGTAGCAGCTTCCAGTGGTCCTGTATGAGCAGCCTGGCAGGATAGAATGACTTACTGAGACAGCGGCTTCCTCCCGGGTGTTATATGTGTCCAGATACTCCTGAAGCTCAAGAACACTGAACTTCATCTTTTCTAGAAGCCCATATGAAACAATCTACAAGAGGACAGATGATATAAAATACAACAAAAAATACTTTCTGACTTGCAATTTAAAATTTTATATACAAAATGATTCTCAATAATTTGTTAGGAGAGGTCCCTGAAGCACGGCTGCGGAGGAATATTCACTGACCGTTTCTGCGTCCACATACAGCGTGGGACAGTCTGAGCATAAGGCCAACATCTCTGATGATCGCACAAATTTTGACCCAATTCCCCTCAGGCCGTCTCCAAGATAACAGGCAGCATCGCTGGTTAGGGAGCAGAACTTGTTTTGGATGTTCTGTAGAGACAAAAATGAATTTTAACAATGCTAATTGTTATAAATACTTATGGGCTTCTAATTAGCCAGTGTTTCCAGTTAATTATGTAGACTCTGGTGGCCTGTCACAATCTAATCTGTCCCGCCACAGTTTCATAATAAACTGAAAATATTTTTACACTTCTCATGATAACATAAAAGGTCTGTACGATTGTTTTCCGCCAAAATAAAAGCTTGAGGGTTTAACTCTTGCAAGTGAAAAATGAAGACAAAAGTATTGTCATTTTTCTACAGTAAAGTAAAATAATATACTTATTGCGAAAAATTACTTATAATTTACAATTATTTTACAGTGCAGTTGTATTACAATAGTAATATACAGTATTACTTTTGTTGGTATGACAATAATGATAATATAAAGGCATTATTATTATTACTATACCTAATAGTTTGGCTTCCTATAACACCAGTGTGAATATAATGTGAACTGAGACACTATATCATGAACCACAAAATAAGGACAGAGGTCCACCCCCCCCCAGTCTTACAAAATCATGTGGGAAACACTGATTTAGCAATTATGAATATACATTTTAAAACAGGACTACTTTGTGTACATATAAGGGTGATGTTACCTGAAACATTGTAGAGAAAATGTGGAAGGTGTAGACGGCACAAGACCCATCTGTATCACACAACAGCTGGTTAATGTGACTCCGCCAGGCTTCTTCGGCATCGTCACACACTGTGGGCTGAAATGCTGCCAAGATGGCAGAGAAAAATGGGGAGGGTGGAGGAGGAAAGCCCAGCTCATCCAGATCATCTCGGTCCTCCCCAAAATGGTAGCTATGGAAACCAGAAGAAAGGATGTTACCCTTAAATAACCATTCCAGTTAGCAGTAGTCTAATGCTTTAAAACTGTAGTGAAGTGTATCAGTATTAACCTGGGCAGGGAGTTTGGGTTCTGGTTGATTCCAGCCCGGTTTTGTTCTGCAGGAAGGTCCAGATTCGTGCTAGAGCCGCAGTCAAACCTCACTGGCAGCTCATTCACACCGAATGGCAGGTCGTCCTCTTGGACATTTGACTCCTTGTCTTCTGGTAAAACCTGTGAAGATGTGAGAAGATCATTATTGATCTTCTCTCCTCAAAGTTTATGTTCTTAGTAAATCTAAATTAGTCAGTAATTAAGTCTCACAAACATGCCAGCAATAGTTTCAAACAGCATGTTGAAGCAGATGTCAACACATCTAGCTTTGAGGTTTGGTGCTATTTGGGCACGTTGAAGAAGCTTTAATGTGCTAAATGTAATTTTAAACATACACGCGGCATGATGTGGTCATCTGGAAGCGATGTTCCCAAGCAAGGTGTTGCAGCATTAAGGGAATTTGGGTCAGCTGATGTGGTGTCATAGGAAGTGGACAGAGAGTCTGTATGATTGGTGTCCTCTGAGGGGGAGAGGTTCATGGTCTGAAATCAGAAAATGCCCAGCCTTAGAAAAATACCATTAGGCTAAAACAAACAAACAATAAGACAAACACTAGGTAGTATGATAGACAGACAGATAGACAGACAGACAGACAGACAGACAGACAGACAGACAGACAGATAGTATTATTAGAATAGATAGATAGAATGAAAGATAGAACTATAGAACGATAGATTGATCGATAGATAGATAGATAGATAGATTGAACATTAGATAGATAGATATATAGATAGAACATACTAGTTGAGAGTGGGAGAGGCTTTGGCTGGTGGAATTGGACTCTTCCTCAGAGGAGTCATCAGAGTCTTGCTGGGGGTCGTGTAGGCCGATGCAGGGGGTGATGTCAGAGTGCTGGCTCTCCTCCAGGAGCTCAGTCAGGTCTGTGCTGTCCAGAGAGCGTCGGCGCACTCCCCAGTTAAAGTTATCCATACTCTCGCCCTATTAAAACATACACACAGCACTGATTCAGCAGCTATTCTTCCTAGCATGAGCTGATGTTGGGTGTGCACCACTCTGGCCCTCATAAGACCCAGGAAGTAGACACAACACACTTCTAATCAATCATGCAAAAATGAAGAACACGTGCAAACAAACAGTAAATACAATAGAACAATCTGAAATATGAAACAATATCTGCCTCTACGTTTAAGGTTTCTGACTTTGCAAATGAAAAAAATTAATACTAGTTATCTTCTTTGTAGTCTAGGGGTAACAAAGCCGAACAAAACACAAAATCCTGATTTTAAGGATTTTAGACCAGCAGGTTTCTCCAATAAGCATTTGAAACAATCAGAATTTTAATAGTTTTCTAACAAAACAAAAACAAGTAGTGAGGAATGATTTAATATGAATGAAACAAAACAAAAAATATTGAAATGAGATGCTTCTAACATGAATTTCTATAGTATGTAATATGACATCCATGAATTGAACACATAAAATAATCAATCTCTTTAGCAACAGCAGCCTGATAGATGAGAGTCTACATGACTGACACATATAATTCTCAGTGATTCTGAGCAGGAATGGAAACAAGATCTCTGCCATTCTCTATGTCACATGCTAACACAGCTGTTCTTACCTGCAGCTCCTATGGCAGCACAGGAGAGAAAGAGAGAAAGTGTTAGCTACACAGTGAGAATGTCCAGAGGAAAAGCAATGGGCACATTAGTTAGGCAGTCTCTTATCAGAGCAAAAGAGTTAACTCATTATCCAGAGAGAACATGAAAGAAATAACTGAAGGAATAAGGAAATAAAGTTGAAAGGAACTAGGTTTTTGTTAGTAGGGACGGGAATTGTAACTCTGAAATCAACATCTTTTGAGTTCCTAAGTCATTTATTATGTCTATATCTGTATAACTGAAATATATACACACTACACCGTTCAAACGTTTGAGGTCGGTAAGATTTTTAAAATGTTTTTGACATAAGTCTCTTCTGCTCACAGTAAAATAGTAATATTGTGAAATATTATTACAATAATAATAAAAAATTGTTTCTGTTTCAATATATTTTAAAATGTAATTTATTCCTGTGATGGCAAAGCTGAAGCATTATTACTCCAGTCTTCTGTGTCACATGATCCTTCAGAAATCATTCTAATATGCTGATTTGGTGCTGAAATATTTCTTATTAATATCAGTTGAAAACAGTTGTTCTGCTTAATATATAACCGTGAAGCCATTTTTGCCAGGATTCTTTGATGAATACAAAATTCAAAAGAACAACATTTATTTCAAATAGAAATATTTTTTAATGTTATTAATGTCTTTTCTGACATTCAGAATTTTCTGAATTCAATTTAATGCAAATCAAAGTTTAAAAAAACTAAAAAAACTTTTCAATTGTAGTGTATACATATATTTTTAAATCAAACATATTTGAATGTAAATAATAATACATTAATAACATAAATAAATGATACCAGGTTTTCTACTGACCTCTCCATCTTCCAGCTCTACGTCTAGGAAGTCAAAGTCTCTGAAGACTCTGAACTGCTGCTCTGAGGTGGTATCATCCAGGGTGTCCTCCCGGGTCCCATCCTCAGAGGACACCTGACTGGGCTGATGCTCCATGAGGTCCAGATCACCACAGGATGAGAAGATCACCTGAGGCAAATAAACATGACAGTGGAGTCAGCGTAGAGTATGCAATGGTCCCATTACTAAGATGCCTTATAAGTCTTATAGGCTTATACTTCATTTGTTATAGCAGTAGATGCACGATAATTAGGGCTTTAATTAATATGAAATAAACACAGATGTAATCTATTATTCCTGCATTCTATAAGACCAAAGTGATAAGTGTCTTTCCTCATAATAAAAAAAAAAGTATGGTTGTCTACATACAGTGTCTTCCCAGGAATGACAGTGGGGACTCACAGACGGGTTCTTGGTGAGGCCAACTTCCTGTCCGCAGAGTGACAGAACGTTCACCAGCTTCTCTCTCGTTCGCTTCTGAGAAACAAAAGGAAATTACCAGCTGAAAAACCAGACTGAGAGAATCATCAAGATTTTCATAGTATCACAGGTAAACATTAAAAGACGATGTTCAGAACAGCCCAAATAAATAAAAAGTTCCCCTCCTTCATACCATGACAGACATGAACAGCATGAATTGTTAGTCACCTGTGATGATTGTGGCCGTTTCCAGCTGACCGGCACCAGGACGGTGTTTGAGTTGGACCCTGAAGAGGTAGAGGATGTGCTACGGGTCACTGCGATCACACGGGCTTTCCCATCTCTTCCTCCAGATCCCTGCAGGTCATCATATCTGCGGCCAATAACCGGTGTCTGGACGCAAACACATGAATAAAAACACGTCATTAAACAAACATATATTACAATAAAAGTTGAACACAGATATTTAACCCCCTACAAAAACATAAGCACACCAGCACAACAACAGGTCCTGAGCACGGACACTCATAGACTCACACTACCCATGAGTCACAGTCTTCCTGTAGATAAACAAGCATGTGTGGAAAAACAGCCTAATTGCTGGACTCCTTATCAGTGTGGACCCACTCCATCTGGACAGGATATCACTGCTTCCATCAGAGTGGATAAGAAGCAAAAACTAAATTCTAGGAACTGAGAGGGTTTCCTGTAGTTGCACATTAAGCCACAAGAGGGAAATCATACACAAAGTTGGCTCTAAGGAGGTCTTTGTTATAACTGGAGAAAGCAGTACTTCAGGTGGTTCCTGAATGGAACTGGAATCATGAACGGGAATGCAAACAGATTACTTTCTCCAGGTATTATAGACTTCCTTGTTTTAGATCAGTGTCATATTAAATGCAAATGAATATAACCAGAAACTGACTATGAAATTTAACATTATTATTGGACAACCCAAGATTTTAAACAATATTGGGTCGTCCAATAATAATGTTAAATTTCATTTAATTTTGCTTTACGTTATTTAGCAGTCACTTTCCCTAGAAGTTGCCCTAAAAGACCACTACCTATTCATTAGGTTTCAGAAGAAACCCTCAGAAATCCTCATTACATCCACCAACACATTAATCTGAGAGGTTATTAATCACAAATGCAGTCAAAACACATCTCTCCGAACTTCCGTTGACTATTATCCCCATTTCTCCACCTGAAAGCAAGCTGAGAACTCGACTTCCCTTTAGCCTAAAATGTACCAAAAACAAAAGGAAAAGGGGCTGCGCCCTTCATGGGATCTGATAACAAATGCATGCTCAAAAACAACAACATGGCCACGCCTGAAGAGGTGAATGAGTCAGAGAACCTGTTGTGTGTAATTGCATTGAAAACTGATATTTTGTAAAGCATTAATGGTTTTTGTGCCTTCAGCAAACAAAACAAAAACCCATGCATTTCAACAACTGAACGACAAAATATATTGTGCACACTATGTAAAGTACCTCGGATATGTCAAAATTGAATTCCAGTGTCTTTCCTGGCAGGGCTTTAGATGAGCCATCCCACATCATACGGCTAACCTCCAGGTGGGCTAGATCACCATGACCATAGGACGGCAGGGACAGGCTGGCTGAGCGGGAAACGACCAGCTTCAAAATGTTCAGAGCTTCTTTCCAGTGAACTGTCTATAGAGGACAGAGACATTTAGGTATGACAAATCAGATCAAAATTCTTTGAAATTACCAGATTAATCCTACTTCAAGTGGTTTAGCAGAAAGGATCTCACCTGTACAAATTTCTCAATGGTCTTTAGCACCTCTACATTGAAAGGTTTGACCTGAATTCCAACCAAATCCATGTGGCTAAGCAGACTGTAGATGATCTGCAGCAGGGGCTGTTGCATGCTGGGTAATCCTTTATCAAGCAACTATGAAGAGAGGTCAGCTGGTATTAAAACTGCATAAGCAACACCATATCTGCCATTTTGTAATTTTATACTTCAGGATATTTAAGCCTGTCAGGACATCTCACCTCAGCCATATATGTCACCAGACTGAGCGTGATGTCAGAGAAAGCCTCGTGCAGGTAGCGACAGACCACATTAACCCACGAGAAGGGGTCTCTGGTGTAGGAACGAGTCTTATACAGGGTCATTACATGAGCCAGGTGAGATAGTTTAGTGTTCTTGTCTTTCTCCTCTAGACACACCTAGAATAGACACCACACCATAAACAGTCAAATACATGTGTAATTGTGTTTCAAAAATAAATATTATTAGTATGCCCTGACTACTACTGACATAGCTCGTATGTATATATAAAAATTATATATATTTTTTTCATATTGAATGTATTTGGGATTTGGGAGCTCATATTATTTTTATACTTGTATGATGTAATATTATTAATATTTTATTTTTTGTGGCCAATTGTTTATCACATACACAGAATGTATTCTACAACAGACTGACACTTTGTTAATCAAAAATAAGACACCAGAAATATGCACACTAGCTGAGATTTTATTTAAATATGTGATCGTTTTCTTGTTACAAGAAAACAAAAGAGTTATGAGTTGGGATATAATACAGGATTAGGTGTTGAGAATGAGTCTTCACATTCAGGTGTAAATATTAATGAAGTCAAGGGTGTGTTTTATAGTAGGAGTGTGTAGAGAAAAGGAGGCGGGGCAGACCTGTGCGATCCTCTCAGCACTTTCTTTACAAAACTGCGTAGGGCTACCGAAGTGTTGCACCAAGTGAGGCAGCAGACAAAGCACATTCAAAGGAAAACCTGAGCAGACAGAAAATAAAACATACAATTATGTGTAAGATCAGAAAACTTGCTAAATATCACAAACAATCAATATTCAACAATAACACTGATAATAGTCTTAACCCTGTCACAAGATTTTAATACAAAAGTAAGCTTGGGTTTTAGGCTTCATCCCTACTACATCAACACATCTTGTTTTGCGTAGGCTCAACACTAGTAGACCAATCGTAATGCATATGCAAATAACAAACTGCAATTACATCATCGTTGTCAGTTACATTTTGAACGCTGAAAATTCTAGGTGCTCTATTTAATTTTTTGGGCAGTACTAAAGCATAAAAAACCATACTATGTTTGCGGAGATGTACAATTGACAATTTAAGTACCAATGATGACAATTTAAGTACCAAATGGCCTATTATTAACTTTTAAAACATTTACACACACACTAATTGTTTGGACACAGACAAAGTCTAAAACCGATCGACTTAGATTAGACCTACAGTATATAAACATGTTTTAAGAAAGTGCCAGTACAAGTATCTTCTCTACTACCCACCTATAGCCTGCGAGGTGTCCACCACTGGCACTCGTGAAACAGGCGTAAGCTGACAGAACAACTGAAGCGTAAGATCATTTGTAGCTGGAGAAGTGAATCCCTTTAGGAGCAGCTGTTGCAGTCCGGAAAAGCCACTCCACCTCAGCTGACCCTGGAGCTTCTCTAGTCTCTCCCTGTTCTCCTGCAGATCCAATGGAACCCGAGCCAGCAGTTTGTGAACCAGCCTCAATGACATCTGGTATTCAAATTCAAAGTCCGACTCCATGAGCGACACCGCCACCCAGAAGATGGTGGCGAGCAAGTTTGCTGGGTGACTGGAGTGGGAGGGGTCGGTGATGACACTTGTGTCGGCACGGGTGGAGTTGGAGGACGTGCTGCGGGCCGATCGAGCGAGACACTGTTGGGTACAGGCTTGGATGCGGTCCAACGTGGCACTGCGAGGAGGGTTGGAGGACGAGTTTTCCCCGCTTTCGCCAAACTTTTTGGGGACGGAGTAACTGCGCTGGTGCCTGTTCCGCTCATTAGTCTCTTGGTGCAGGTTCAGCTGCCCTGTGCTCTTACGGTTTGGGTTGAGCTTCCCGCTCACCAGGAAGTCTGGCGATGAATCTCTGTTTGTAGAAGAGACATTGCAGGAATGTACTGAATGTACTGAACAAAAGTCTTATTTTTATTTTTTTAAATCTTACTAATCCCAAACTTTTGAAATGTAGTGTAGTTATAAAATATTTTTACTAGGTTGAATTAGTAGGAAAGCATAAAGTACAGCATGAAATTCTAACCTTGTCAAAGCTGCCATAAGTTCACTGTTGTTCAGACATTCAGCTAAATTATCCACAACAGACTCCAGAGTAAGTAAAATCTCCATGACGTAACCCTGGAAAGCAAAATAACAAAAAAACTATAGCAAAGAGATTGAAAAGTAAGAGCAAACAGATATATTTGACCAAATGTATTTATTGTACAGATGTTATTTAACACTCTGGTTGATGGATACACACCTGTACTTCATCCCCGTGTTCCCCCACAACCTCCACGAGGCGTGAGAGCAGGTCGGACACGGCGTGGGCAGAGAGGGGCTGTCTCAGGGCTCGGAAGATCTGGAACGAGCGTCCGGCGTAATGGCGGGAGGAGCTGCAGAGGGCCGTCTGCAAAGCAACGTCGCTCAGCTGATGCTCTAGGTGGAAATCTGACACATGACAAAGACGCTTATCAACCAAACACTGTGCCAATGTAATGTATAAGATATTTAATTCTGTCAATATGAAACATAAATGCACTAAAATGTTTGGTACCTGATTTGGACTCCTTGAACACAGAGACCACATGCCGCAGGAAGTTGGTGAGCTGCTCTGCGCTCTTAGAGTTGGGGTTCTTCGGTGTGATGTCTTCGTGGCACCAAAGCGGTCCAAAAGCCCTGAGTAAGGACAGGACAGTACTCCATGCACTGTACCACCACCACCACCAAAATCACAAATACATGAACTACTACTCTCTAACTGCCTGATTTACTGACCCTGGAAACTCCCCAAAAGTTTTGCTGAAGAAAAAATGCAAAAAATATGTGGATAACAACTTCCTTCATATCTTTGTACATACATCTGTACAAAGTATGATTATAGCTATAGCCTAAGGTCACAGGAATTATTTTTACTGTCTGTTCCCGTGGTACGTACTGAATTTGGGAAAAAGGCATTTAAATTTGCTGCTCCCTCTGCCTGGAATTGTTTGCAAAGTACATTGAAACTGAGGAAACTGGTTCCGTTGGACACTTTTAAAGTAGTTTTAAATGATTTGGAGAATGAAACATCGGGCTGTAGATGTTTTAGCTAGTTATGTATTGATATTGAAATTTGATTGGATTTGCTTGTGTGTGTATGTGTGTATGTATTGTTGGATGTTATTTGTTAAACTCAAACGTGCTGTGTCTGTCAGTCTTGGTCAGGACGCTCTTGTAAAAGAGATTCTTAATCTCAATGTGCTTCTTTCCTGATAAAATAAAGGTTATAATTTATCAAATTGCATGTGTGAGAATTTCAAATGTAGAATAATTAAAAATAATAATTTTAGTAAACTAATTAAAGTAATTAGAATAATTTAAAATAATAATAATAAACATAATAATTAATAATAATAAATACATTTTAAAAAAAGTGTTCTTTGGCCACTAGGGGATGTGTGAGCTTTGTAATATTTGATCGCTGATGCACCATCCATTTTTGTCGTCATTCTGATTATCATTATGCATTCTAGATCAGCATCTGACTCCTCCTTTTTAATGGGAAAAAGATTTTTAATCTATTTTCATCCGCATATATTGAAACAACTGCTATACATCTATAATTGCCACATACCTGGTGGTGAGGAACTCAATGAGCTTGTTGGTTTTCTCCTCTGAATCTGTGGAGGACTCGTCCAGCTCCTCCAGGTCAGCTGTAATCTGTGGCAGGTTCCCAATGCTTCCTCCCAGGCTCACACTGGAGGAGGTGGAGGATGAGCTTAGTCCAGAATCCGCCACAGGTGACGCTTGCCACTCTCGCAGGAAGTCAAATCCTCCTGTTCAGACGAGAGTGTGGTTTAGTAATGTAGTGCAAGAAGGTTATAAATAGTACTGCAAGGCCCAGTTTCACAGACAGGACTTAGATTAAGCCAAGATTAGGCCTTAGTTAAATTAGGGCATTTAAGTAGCTTTTGTAAACATGCCTAAGAAAAAACAGTCAGTGCAAGTTGCTTTCAGTTAAAACAGCTCAAACATTCATTTTAGTCTGGGACTAGGCTTAAGCCTTGTCTGTTAAACCAGGGGCAAAACTGTAAATTCTTAAACATTTTTGTTTTCCTATTTCTTATAATTGTGTCTGTGGCCTGGTTTTAAAGTCTTAGTTAATTCGCCTATCATGGTTTACAGACCTGTAGTCTTTGCTGCAGGTCTGTAAGATATCTCAAAAATGTGAGATGTATTCCAAGCTTTAATTGTGTTTATTCAGATATCATTAAACAAGGAAACAAAAACATCAGTGCAGTGCACGCGCAGGATGAAAGATTAAGTGCTAGAAAACCCTAAGTCATAATGCAAATTGGGACTTGGCATAGAGTCTGGCCTAATTACCTCCATCTCAGTCTCTTCTATAGTAGGAAAGACAAACAGCTGCCAAAAATACTTTGAATTCTATGCCAAAGAAAGTTAAATCCTAACCCTTGGGGTTTTTCTTAATAATAGTAACCTACTTCCTCATTGTAAATTCAAGCTGTTTAGTAAATGTAGGTGAATCTTATGTTCAGTAGTTCACACTAGCTATGTTTCCATCTACCTATTTTTATGCAAATTTTGGGATATCACATCATAAAACACCGTATGGGAATGACAAGATGCGCATAAATTCAAAAAATGTGCATAAAAACTAAGATGGAAACACATTTACCGAATAAATTTCTCGATGCGCATCAAAACAGATGCGACTTTTTCGATGGGATGGCATAACTGGATCAACCAGCGGACTGATCTCATTGCACAGAATCTGAAATGCTGTTTGGTAATTTTGAAATGCCTAAGCAAAGTCTGTTGTCAAAGCGGTTCGGTATAATTACCTCCCAGAACTGTCTTACATGACTGCCTTCCCAAACAGCAAGTATCCGCCTCAGAAAGCAAGTTAACATGATCGGCGATCGCGTTTATTGAGTTTCGTATGCGTGCGCTGAGGAGTAATATATTATACAAACAACATTACTATATATAGTGGCTACTCCTACTGCATCAACTTCCATTTTTCTTAGTCATATTTATCACCAGTTTTTCAGGAAACTGATTTTGTTCTCTTGAGCACATGGGAAGGAAACGGTGCTTTATTCGCAAATGTTTTATGCATTATATTCCAATTTTGCGCACAAGTTAAATTCGCAACTTTGGATGGAAACATAACTAGTGACTGCTCTGTGCAGCAGGTGAAGTGACAAAATTAGGTCAGGAGAGTTTAAGGCAAGGTATTTGTGATTTTTGTGCATTGATCTTGCTGTGCAAGTTGGCAGGACTGAAATGTTGTTGTATTTAAAACAAAAAATTGTGGATAAAGAAACAATGACTGTACCCAGGAATATTCCACAGGTTGTTCTTCATAGATCATGTTTAATTTGAGTGTCCACTTTGTCGTTCTCCAGCAGACTTTTGATATCTTGATATCTGAGCACAGTCTGAGATCTTTTCTAAAACTTTTTTCTTATGGGAATTGAAACAAATCTTCTAGCGAGAAATTGGAATTGGTTTTGTGCAATGTTATGAAGAAACTGTCTGTGAATGTTTGTTTCTGTTGGTGGTGTCTTTTTATGTCATGTTGTATTTGAAGCATGGGACTTTGGGTTGGGAACTGATTGTACCTGTGTAGTGGTATTCAGGCTGGTAGCTGGATTTAACAGTGAGGGTCTTGTTGTCACCGATCTCTCTGGTTAGTAACAGGACAGAGGCGATGACCTGGAAATTGTTGTTGCAGGAGAGGGCGATGAGGAGATGCAGGAGTAACCTCTTGCTGTGCTCAAACACCTCCGGCCTGTAATGATCCAAACCTGAGAGGACAGAGATACAAAGGTAAATGAACTGAACTGATTTGAGATGAATAGAACAGAAGCCAGTGAAGTAGACAGGAATGAAACACATTCTGAACATGAACTAAATGACTTTCAAAGGGTGTTCCCACTGTTGTATAACGTGGATAACACAACATACATTCATACTAGTGCCTCTAGTCAAAAGACATAAAGAGAAACACATTGTTTGGCTGAAGGTGCTGATGACATAAAGAGTCAAAGAGAGATAAGCCATGAGTAGATGGCATTTCGCCAGCCCTCTTTCTTTCCTTCTCCTCCTCATTTTCCATTACAGACATTTTTGACATTTTTGACATTGTTGTGCTGGTTATTCAGACAGCCTGCTGGGGTGAATTAAAGTGGAGAATGCGGGAACTATATAGACCAGACAAAAGATGTGCGTTCTCACAGCGAGAGACCCAGACACAAACACACACTCCTTCATAGTTTTTTTTTTTTTCAGCTAAGAAAAGAGTAAACACTGGATAAGGGGTTCCACCACATTTTAAAAACATTGAAAAGAAAGAGAGACAAAGAGATGAAAAAAAGAGTGCTTACCTAGGAAGAGAGCATGAAGAAGCAGCGGTAGGTGTAGGGCCCAGTCTTCTCTCACACTGTGGTCCACCACCATCTCCGTCATGAAGATCACAGCTATGTTGCACCTGTCAGAATACAGCAAGAACAGTTTTAAGGCCAAATCACACGGCACCGACAGACACTGATCAACGCCGACAGTCACCAGATTACAGTACGTCACTTCTCAGATTCCAAGACCGACCGTTGCCGATTCAGCATTTTCAATCGGCAAAAAGGAGAGGGGTAACAGGGGTAACACACTCATCCAACAAAACCCAACAAAGAGTCTGTTGCCGCCAGTCGTTCGGTGCAGTGTGAATTGACCTTTCGGCTGAGAGATATACATATTCAGTAACTGCATTCATCGAATTACTTTTACAATTCACAATCTTTGTGAACAAATATTGTCCAATATTTCAAGCCCTCTCGTCACTATTGCATCTATAAAGATGGTAAAAGGTTCTAAAATGAAGGCATACAGAGTCAGGGAGAGCTGTGACCATGAATCACCAAATAAAATTTAAGATCGATGAAATTGCAGACTGGTATAGACAGATGATCTCTTCATTTGGCTTGTGTAACCAGACAGAATACACAAAGGAGAGTTTTTAGCAGATACTCCTGCTATGCAATTCTGCTCATATTTTCAATAACTTCACCCGAGTTTTGATGTATATCTTCCTGTTCAGATGTCAGTGTGAGTCTGCACATATCTGATTAACTTGACAGATGGTTTATAAAAATCTAACACACGTTGATGTACCACCCTCTGATGCATGCCTGACCGCCCATTCCTCCCTCCCGAAAAAAATCACTGAACGTCATAAGGATGCTGGTAAGAATCACTGTTGTCATGGTAACGGAACAACAGTTCCCCTCTTGTAAACAAAACAGAGCTGAGGGTAACTGCTGTAAAATGCCAGAGCAAACTAACACAAGTGAGTTTTATGGGATTGGGTAAATAAAATTCATCCGCTGGACATGAACAAAACAGACTCTGTAAAGATTACTTTATTGTATGAATCCATGTGTCTTTGTAAATGTTTTCCAAGTCATGTATGTGTGAGGCATTTTTGTAGGAGGGTTGTAAAAGTTCAAACAAAAAAGGGACAAAATGACTTTGAACATTTAAGACCTTTCATAAATCTTATGTTCGAATAAGTCTGACTTCATGAAATTGCAAACGAAGCAAAAGAGTAGATTAAAAGTTTGGGCAGTACCTGTGAAGAGGTCCCCGTGGGGTGATGGTCTCGGGCAGGTAGTCCACGAGCGGGGCCCAACAGCCACCGTTTACAGGCATGGGGAGAGGTTGAGGTCTGTTACTCTCCAATACACTGATCAGCCAGGCGGCATATGGAGGCAGAGGGTCATCTGCCAACACACACAATTGGCATTAAAAAAAAAAACCCTAGACATCGTCGTAAAACAGAGTGATCAGGACCCTACCATGAACAGGTAAACAAATCTAAATCAGTTTAGCACCACTATACAACATTTGACCACAGAATGCTTTGATTAGTTTCTGATTGGTCAATCTGATAGTCTTTAGTTTCACATACAGTTAATATTAAATCTGTAGTTCAATAAACTGAATCTGAGTTTCTATAATCGAAATCAATCAGGAAACATTTCTAAAATCCCTCCTGCAAATTTCTACATTCATGTAGAATAATATAATATTATTTTATCTTTAGATACATTTTAAAGAATTGTAATAATTCTAAATAAACTGACAATCTATCATTAACAAAATATTTAAAAATAATGAATTGATTTTAATTAATTATTCAATTAAAGAGAAATTTCAGTCTGTCAATTCATATGACCATTTGGTGTGAGGAGTCGTTTTAGAGCACATCATCCAGTCAGATAATCATTTCTCTCCATTAGAGCTGACATGTTGCCACCCGTCCATCAGCTGTCATGACAGGTATGTAGAGAGGACAAAAGCTGTCGGCTCCCACACCCAAATCACAAATACATGTGCACAACTGGCTGACACGCAAATAGTGAAAATACATACAGACAAAAGGATGCAATGTGACCTCAATTTCAGAACCGAATTCCTTAAAACGGAGGCTTAAAGCTGTACTCAGCATGTATTTTTGGTAAATACAGTATGTGCTAACTGGTAAGTCACATGTACAGATATCAGCTGTTAGAAATCTACAGCTGTAAAACAAAGAGTGTAAATGTATCCTCAGCTACATGTGTCAGTGAGTGGATTGACAGCTGTGAACCATCTGTTGCTCTGTTCTTGTAATCTCAGGGATTACTGGCAGTAACCTATAAAGTCTGGAGGTGCACAGAGGGCTTGTGAATCAAAAAGTTGTCCATAACTATGTCCATAATACAGGTCAGATGAAGAACTTACTCTTCTCCTCATCATAAGAACCTCCTGAGCTGTTGCTGTAACGTGATTCCAGACGGTTATGAGCCCGTGCTGCGTTGCTCAACCTGAGTAAATGTGCACACAAATCACATGTTAGGGAACATAGAATGCACATGCATCCTAAAATGCATATTGACTTAACATGTATTAAGCTGTTTAACATCCAAGTAGCTAAATTATTATAATTTTTTTAAAATCTCAGTTGCATAAAGAAAGATGCACCTCTCTACATTCTCTCTGGTGATCTTTGCCTCATCTGTCTCCTGGAAGTTTTCTTGCCCGGCCACTATTGTATTACTGCTAGACGTTGTGCCTTTGCAAACAAACAAACAAAAAACCCAAATTAATTTAACATTAAGTCAGAACCATGCGTTTGGTTATGAGATTCACAGCATTGGATACAACACAGGGTTCGCCAATAAAGATGTCACAAAGCCAAAGAACTGTCACTGCTCGACTGCTAGTCACAACAAGTACTACATTTATGTTGAAACAAACCTATTTGTTAATTTATAGAATGAATTATTTAATAATTGAATAGTTCATGCAATAATTTACAGATTATCAACCATTATTATAAAAGTTGCATAGCATAGCAAGTAATTTCATGTTCATTATATTCAAAGTTGATCTTAGAAATGTAAAGATTTAAAAATTTAAATTAAAAATGTCACCAGACCAAGAAAAAATCAGGGTAACACTTTATTTTAAGGTGATGTATACATTACTACATTAACTTACTATAGAAATAACAATAAATTAATGTAATTACAAGTAACCAACCCTAAACCAAACCTAACCGTAACTCTATAGTAAGCACATTAAGTTAATTGTACTTACTTATTTAACTACTGAGCAATATTAATGTAACTATGTCACCTTAAAATAAAGTGTAACCAAAATCAGTACTATTGGCAGACATCTAGGCATCTCCAAGTGGGGGATCATATGTGCCTCACCTGAGGCCACAACCGAAGTCTTGTTGCTGGCAGCAAAGCGGTAGAACGGTGGGTTGTCACAGTGTAGAACCACTGGGTTTACCGGGTCTGTCTGCTGAAGCTCAAAGAGCAGCTCCTCCATGGTCTGAATGGTGTTATTCCGACACAGAAATATCACCACTTTCTTAATCTAAAAACAGTTAGAGACAAATTTAGTCCATTATATAGATCTAATAAAATGACCATGTGGGTTAAGAGTGTCTGTATGTGTGTTTTCCTTACATATGGCAGCAGTGTGGTGTCGCTGCTGACTCCACACAAGCTTATGAGGAACTGCAGCGTTATTCTCAAGTTGTTACTCCACTTGTCATTGGACACAATAGCATTCCAGGCGTTCTCCATCTCAGGACCTGGAACTTCGTCTCCATACTGATAAAAAACCCCAACAACAGTAACATCTTAGTTGACTGTAGAACCTTTAAAGGGGCAATTTTGTACACTTTTACAGCATTGTATTTTTCCCGAAAGTTATGTAAGGCAACAATTCTTGCAACAGAGATATTAAAGAGATCTAATTTGTGACTTTTCTTTCGTATTGGGTCGAGCCATCACCACAACTGGTATTTAAGCAATAGCCACAGCGCCTCTTACCTTTGCTGTCATGAACATGAGGTTGTTTAGGACCAGTGAAGTGGCCTGCAGAGAGCCCCAGCCGTTGCCCTTGAGCCTGTGGGTGATTCCCAGGTTGTCGGCCTGCTCACGGGCCTCTTCCTCCGGGGTGCTTGGGCTGGAGGTGGGGGGGAGCAGTCCTGTGTCCACCAGCTCTATGTTGTTCAGCCAGGGCAACAGATAGGTCAGCATGATCTGTCTGCCGTTAGGGTGAGTGGTGGGGAACCTTTGGCTGACCTCTGCATGTATGATTGTGGAGGGGGAAAAAAGCAGGCAGGTTTAGCATTCAAGTTCAAAAGTTGAGCTGCAGTACAATAACAGAGCACGCCTGACCAGGCCCATTCTTTTACACGTAGGTGTTTATTTGCCTTTAGTAGGGCAACACTTTGGTGACACATCCAAACATGTGGCTAAGAGGTATTCCTTGTAAGGCATGAGAAAGTGTGTCACATACGCAGACACGCACACCTTACCTGAGAAGAGAGGCAGGGTGAGTTCAGGATACATGCAGGCCAGCTGGTTTGAGAGCTGGAAGAGAGAGACGCTGTATAGCGGTGGTAAAGGACCATGTGTGCCATACAGGATATTTCCTGTTTTCTGCCCCACAATCCTCTTTGAGTAAACAGACAACTTGGACTCCAGAACCTGAGCGACACAGAAAATAGAAAATAATATAACATTTTCCCACGTGTCATTGTTTCCCACAAAAATTGTGATTATGAATTAACAGCATCTATGGAGCTAGTAATTTATTTATTTTTGGAATAAAAACTTGTATAAAGATTACTGTCTAACATATGGAACAAAAAATAAATCTTTTAGCCACTGAAAATACAGGACAAACAAGTACAAATCTGAGCTCTTGGCTTGAAAGAGCCAGCACAAAAAAGACACACAAAAAAAGGTTAGGTACCTGCATAAGCTGCATGGATATCTCGTAAATCTCTCTGCTTGTGTCAGATGACTTAAACAGCACCAGATTCAAAAGGGTCACAATGTCACATGGATAATTCCTGAAAAGTAAGAAAAAATACAGATAAAAACAATTTTTATTATGATGTAAAGTGACATCTTTGAAATTTCAAAATCTTGAAATTTCATGAAGGGTAACCATGGCAGTGATGAAGGTTCTGATTACCTGCTACCGCACACAGTAGCAATAGCTTTGAAGCATCCGGAAGCGAGCTGGTATGATCCAGTGAAGCAGCGATCCACGGCCCAGTTAAACAGATTCACCTGATCTGGGTTTAGTTCCAGGAGTAAGATAACAACCTCACAGCCAAGCCGATGCACCTGCAATCACGGCCAATGATATAAACAGTTTAAATGTGTGCTTTTCCCATAATCAAATCTGAATGAAAGTTTTTCCATCCTGCTAGTCATTAAAGGGTTATTTCACTCAAAATGTTTAATTCTGTCATTAATTACTCACCCTAATGTTGTTCCAAACCAATAAGACTTCCGTTCATCTTCGGAACACAAATGAGGATCTTTTTAATGAAACCAGAGAGCTTTCTGTCTCTCGATTGACAGCCTACGCAACTACCACTTTCAAGCCCCAGAAACTACCACTTTCAAGCCCCAGAAAGGTAGTAAAGACATTAAAGTGATCCATGTAACTCCAGTGGTTTAAGTGACGCGAGTGTTTTGTTTGCGCCAAAAAAACAAAACATAATTTACGACTTTATTTACAAAATATTAATCTCCAATGTGCGTGTTCACACAACAACGTCTGGTCTCGCGTCAAAACAACATGCATGCTTCATTGTGTTCTCGTGAACGTGCGAGCACATACGTGTTGGATGACATTGTGTTGACAGCGCGTAGGTCTGCTCCTGCTGTCGTGTCAACACAACATGCATGCATCGTGGTGTTCTTGTGAACGTTTGTTGGAGATTTTTTTTTACAAAAGTTGTAAATTATGTTATGTCGCTTCATAAAATTGAGGTTAAATCACTGGAGTCAGATGGATTACTTTAATGATGTCTTTACTACCTTTCTGGGGCTTGAAAGTGGTAGTTGCTTAGTTGTCAATGGAGAGACAGAAATCTCTCAGATTTCATTAAAAAGATCTTAATTTGTGTTCCGAAGATGACCGAAAGTGTTATGGGTTTGGAATGACAAGGGTGAGTAATTGAAGTAACCCATTAAACTTTAATAGCAGGCCTAAAAAAAATAAGATTACTCATTATTTGAATGGTTGACAACCCAGAACCAATAAAGTCAATAAAGAAGAAAAGCATATAAAACAAAATATGTTCTTAGGCCAATCCTGACAGGCTTGTTGGTTTAGTTTTAATGACAAGTATTAAACCTGATGCAGGTATTAAAAGCAGCTATAAAATTTTAAACAGGAAGCCTGTTCAGCATCAACAGGTTAAGACAAGGACTACAGCCGACACCTTTCTAGCAATAAAAAAAAAGAAGTGCATGCATACCCGGAGATCATGGCAGGCTAAGATATTGTCCAGCCACTTGTAGAGGTATCCGTCTGTAGAAAGGCCCACGTTATCGAACACAGGGCCACAACACAGTACCGCTGACATAGCCTGAGGACAAGCAGTATACACGCACAAACACAACATTACATCAAAGGAAATCCCATATCAACACTCAGTGATTTGGAGCATGTGGACAAACCACAGTTCCGACCCATTTCAAAATGAATCATCATCACGAGAGACTTTATACACAAGCTTCTTCTGTCTAAAAGCCCTGATCCATTGTAACACACAGAATTGGATTTTCACGCCGAAAAAAAGATCAGAGCATCGGGTACCTGCCAACTGCATGCCTGTTTGGACAAGGAGGGTACAGAGAGCTTGGGGAATTTTCTGTATACAGGTACTTCTGTATACAGCTTACAGGTACTTTCCAGATTGGATTTCAAATTTTTGTGATTTAGTGGCGCTAACATGACTGTATCATTTCATCCGTCCACAAAACTGTGATAGCAAATTCTAAACAATTCAAAACTTCATCTGTTCTCTTAAATTACGAGACTATATTTTTTACTAAAATGCCTTTATGAGGTTATTTATAACCTCTAAGAGACATCAATACCAGATTTTTTATCCAGGTTTACCTTCAAAGCGCAATACTGGTAGCGTGTGATCTGGTGGTTGCGGTCACTATAGCGGTCCAGAGGCGTGAACATGACACTGAAGGGTCCGGCCCACTGGCTGAAGAGAATGAAGAGGTGATGTCTCAAGCTCTGCTGGGGGAACAATAACCGCCTGTTGTGGACTAAAGAGAAAAACCCAAACGAGATTTGAGGATCTAACATGCTTTGATGTTTTGTTTTACAAACAAGAATTAATGGTACAGTGTACAATGTGTTTGGACAGGCAAATCTACATTTATTGAAAAAATACAGTAAAACAGTAATGTTAACTGTTTTCTGCTAATTTATTTTAAAATGTAATATATTCCTATGATGACAAGGCTGAATGAATTTTCAGCAATCATTACTCCAGTCTTAAGTGTCACGTGATCCTTTGGAAATCATTCTAATGTGTTGAGTTAGTGGTCAAGAAACATTTATTTTTATTATCAATGTTGAAAACAGTTGTGCTCCTTAATAGTTTTGTGAAAACCATGATCAAAATATATAGAATAATTTTGAAATCTTTTGCAACAGTACAAATGTCTTTACTCTCACTTTTGATTAATTTAATGCTCTCTTGATGAATAAAAGCATTAATTTCCTTCATTTGGTATCAAATAACGGTAGTTTATGTGTATAATGAATATTGAATTAAAAGTAATTACAATTATTTTAATACATTTTAATATTAAATTATACTACTATTATAATTTATAATACAATTGATTGAATTAAGGGTCAGATCAAGTAGAAATAGCTCTTTAAAGAATCATCTGTGTACATTTGTCCATTTACTTTGTAAAGGTAAATAACTTGTAAAATAAACTCCCCTTTTAACTGGTTAAAACTGTCATATTTATTTATATAAAATGCTAATATTCATCCCATATTTTACAGGATGTGAACACACTGAACAGCCCTGCATCACAAACAGCTTTTGATTTGTGAGCTGGCTGTGACGCAGGGCTTTTGATGGGCTTGCGTAGGCTACTTGTGTGTCAGAGGGGATGTTGTGCTTTGCTGGTCTGAGGGTTTTCTTGGTCAGTCAGCGCGTATTAATCAGAGCCTGCACAGTTCTATTCATAGCTCTGATCCTGGGCCTTTAGTAAGTGACTCACTCAGTGTTGGAGCCTATTGAGCCTTTGAAGGGGGCGGTATGTTTGGATAACCTTAGACTCCGAGACCTGTGTATCAATGGCTCTATTATACCAGGCTAAAATATCTCACCTGCTCTAATATGGTATTCAGGAGTACACTTCGGAGTATTCTGAGAATTCATTATACATTGGGAATGATCACTGAGATGCTAATGGAGAAGATGGTTCTAACTAAAATAATAAATTAGGGATATTCAAAGTATTTGGTCTATGTTTTTAATGTACAGTCTTACCTGGAACACACTGGATGAGGTTGGCCACCATTCCACTGAAATGAGCTCTCATGTCTTTCAAAATGTCCAGCTCTTTGTCATTCTCTGCTTCTAAGAGCATCCGGGTCAGATCAACATACTCCAGGAAAAGGGCTCCTAGAGCCAGGGAATCTCGCTCCAATGCCCCATTAGTACTGCAGAGAAGAAAGTAAAACAGGCGCACAAGGGATTTTTACAAGACTTTCTCTTTCCTAATTCAACAGAGGTCAAAGATTCACTTTGTTTTGAAAGAAGATCAGTTTAAAAAGTTAAACCCCAGATTTGACTTCATAAGTCCACAAAACCAGTCAGTGGGATCAGTGGACAAGTTCACCTGTCACTGATGACCCCTGAGTCAGCAAGAAGCTCAAAGATACGCAGCAGCTGCAGCCGGAGCAGATCTCTCCGCTCTCTCCGCTTCTTATTCTACAGAGACAGAAATACAGAAGGACACAGAGAGAGAGTCCATTTAAATCTAAAAATGTAAATACTACTGTGCATGAGCACTGCCACTGCACTATAGACACAACAATACACATAATGTTATCTACGGGGGTTTCCAAATTCAGCTGGATTTGGCCAGAGCTCTCACCTCAGGCCTCCTCTCCAGAGCTTCTTTCATTAGAGGATGGAGTTCTTCCACCAGCTCCCTAATCAAACACACATGAGAAACAGTCATGAGACACCCGCAGAATGAAAGCAACATAAATATTTCCACAAACATGCTTTTGGCTCATAATCCTGAAGTAAATAAGGCTTTTTCCTGCAAAAACTGTAATAATGTTGCGATGAATTCATATCTGACAAAAATTGTCAAAATTAAAATCCATATATCTAGGGGTTGACATTTCAAATTACATAAAATAACCTGTGCTGAGTGTTATTTTAGTATTTTATATACTTGTTATTTCGTTTTAGCTTTATTTATTAATGATTTTATTTTGGTTTTAGTAAAAAAAAAATTCTTAAACTGATTTATTTCAGTTAGTTGCCAAGGCAGCTAATTTTATGTTTATGTATTTCATCTAATATTTATATTTTATTTCAGCTTTTTTTCCGATTACAGAAAATTATTTGAATAGTTTTAGTTAACAATAAGAGCTTCAGTGAAGTCCTGTAGAACCTGTAGACATCTGTCCTCTTCTAAGTAACGGCACACGTCAGAATGGAATGACAGTCATCTGTGCTATTTTGTTTGGGACACACATTACTTGCTCTTTTCATGCGCTGTTCTCAAACACCTCACATTTTTCACAGCTCCCTCAGTGTGTGTGGCAAAAGTCCAGTGTAGCTGCCAGAATGCTTTGATAAATTTGCTGTAAAACTGCCTTGGTTTAGGAAATAATCCAAACTCTGAAAATCAACTGTTTTTAGGGGTAAAATTATGCTAAATAGCTCATTAAGTGAGAAAGAGGCATGTTTATTAAAAGCAATACCTGAACACAAGGGAATTTGTTCGCCCAAAGCCGAGGACCAGAGACTCTGTGATCTCTAAACTTTCCGATCTCATGAGGGGAACCAGCTGTTTCAGGAGCCATGCCACTGATGGTGTGCCTATCACCTGATCAGAAACACATACATGTACTTACTCATGACATCACAGTTCTTTAATCTTCCAAATCATCACTGTCCTACTATTGGCACAACGCACCTTGTTATCATACGTGACACTGCCGTCAGGTGTGGTAGCCATAATCTCAGGGGTGGAGGCTCTCAGGTGACCCGGACTCATGATGCTGGGTTTGGCAACACCGAGGCACAATATCAGGTAATTCCTCCACAGCGTCACATAGCCATCGGCTGGGCCTGGCGTGCTGGTCTTTTTGGCGTAAACGGGACTGCTGCAAATGTGTACCAGAGAAAGGGAAATTCTTGAAAGTCTGTTTTCCACCCCAGTATTCGTAAAAAATGTAAAATAACAAAAACTACTATAAACCGGACGTTTTAAGAGTAAAGATGATCGAAAAACTCACTTTGGGTCAACAAGTGGCATAAGCAGCTGTAGGCGAGTGAAGGCGTAAGGCCAGGCATAGCTGAGCGCCGTTGGGCAGTGTTTGGGGAGGTGCTCTGGCCTAAGGAAGCTATAGAGGCAGAGCACCCAGGGATCCTTCACAGAGTGGGCGAAGATCCACACGTGAGAGGGACTCTTTACATCATAGTGGCTGTTAACCAGGCGGGCGTTCCACTCTACCAGCCACTGCAGGTCCACGTGATGACTCATGGGCAGGGTGGCCTACACAGAACACAGATTTTAATAGCTGAACTTGAGCAAGCATGCATGAGTGTTATGACTTTAAAGACAGACATTTGGCAAATGAATTCTATAAAACTCTTGTGGCACAAATCAATTTTATGCAAGTTGAGGTCAGTACTGAGAACGACACACAATCATATGGATCCACAAACAGAAACACATCCGGAGGGTTAATAGGGAATGCTTACAGAGTCAGAGACAGCCACATGGACGAAACTGTCCAGCACGCTGGGGGCCAGTTGGTCCATAACCTCGATCATGGACTTATCGTCATCCTGAGAGCAGAATTACATGACAGTTACAAGGCTTGTGTTGAATAATGTTTAGGTTACACACTAACAGGTTAGGTGTTACTGATTAGGATTGCATCTGATATCCACTGCATGTGCATGCATGTTTATGATTAATTCAACTGGTCACATGACATCAAATTCAGTCAATAAGCTTTAGTTCAACCTAATGTTTGGTTATTATCTGTGTTTTAAATGATTATTATTAAATTAAATTATTAAAACTAATTTCTCCAACAACAATAATTGGCAAAAGAGAAACTCTTTTGTCTTTTCTTTTCTTTTCTATTCTATTCTTCATTTTTCTTTTTCCAAGTTATTGTACACGGTTGTATTCTATAATTTTCTCTTCTGTCTCTTTCTATTCTATTTTATTTGTTCTAATTGTTTTTTTATTCTATTCTGTTTTATTTATCTATCTAATTATATATATATATATATATATTTTGTGTCTTTTTCTACCTATCTTATTCTTTTCTCTTTCTCTTTTCTATCATCTTGTCTTCTATTCTATCATTTTCTATTTATTATATTCTGTCTTTTTCTATTCTATATTATTCTATTCTATGCTATATTCCTCTTTTCTTTATTATTTTGTTTTGTTTCTATTCTACCAGAATCTGTTCTAATATATTCTGTCTTTTTTTTATTATATCTTATTTTATTCTATTCTGTCTTTTTTCTAATCAATGTTATCCTTTTCTGTACTATTCTGTCTTTTCTATTCTATGCTATCTTTTTCTTTATAATTCTATTGTCTTTTTTTTATTCTTTCAGATTCTATTATATTATCTGTCTTTTTCTATTATATCTTATTTTACTCTACCTTGTTCTACGAAATTCTGTTTAGTTTAGTTTGTGTTTCTGGCATAATCTGCTACAGACCCAGCAGCCTGTCTCACCTCGGCTTGTCCGATGGCTGTAAACAGGCAGCGTATCTCTCGGAGGACGGACACGGCCAGTTTGCGAGTGCTGGTCTGGCAGGAGCACAGCAGCAGCAGGGCCAGACCCTCCACTGCGTGCAGCACCGTGGAGTGAGGACTGCGATCGGGCGCCAGTCTAGAGCTCCCGCTGCTTTGAGATCCCATCTAAGGTCAACAAATATACACACATACACATGATCATGCACACAGCCCCCGAAAACCATTTACATTGGTAAAGTGTGCATAGCCATTAAAGAGAAAAATTCATGCTAATACCTCAGCCGAGCGTTTTCCAGGCGCCTGTATCGCCAGCCTCCACTGTGTAAGGAAATGCAGCAGCAGTTTAACGGAAGAGTCCTGCAGGCCCTGCTGCGTGTCCTGCACCTCACGCAGCAGAAAGTTAGTGTACCCGAACAGCACGTCCTCTCGCCAGTCGGAGAAGTCCAGCAGCAGACTCTGCAAGGAATTCTGGGCAATGAGTCTGAGTTCATCATCCATGTGGACCGTCAGCCTGCAGAACCCAGAAAGAAAAACAATCAATGACAATTACAGCTTCTCTTATGTTTTTAATCCACAGTGTATTGTTTATACAAAGGGTACATGGTGAAACTCACCTGGCCAAGAGATCGATGAGCTCAATTTTGGACATGCCATCTGGCAGGATACGTGGAATGGCCGCAACACACGTCCGGAACAAGTCAATCTTTGGTTTTCTCTCACCCCTGACACAAGAGAAGGGATGAGGTAAGAAAAAGTAAACAATGAGAGAGACAGAGTAAAGAGAAACACAAGGAAATGGAAAAAAGAGAATGTCAGACTGTCTAAACAGGGTGTGTGTGCTGAACGTGACTCATAAGTTGTCTGGCTGTGAGCGTTTCCTTCACCCACTCATGTTACACTCTGAGATAAATAATAGGTGGTGACAGGTCAGAAAAAACTGTTTACGTGATCATGTCTTCGGGCTCCTTGTTGAGCATCTGGGCATTGGTGAGCATCATGCAGCGGCCCACCTCCTTATCCAAGTGCCTCAGGATGTTATCAATGGATTTCCTGACCTGGGAATAATACAGTGCCATACCTGCAGGGAACAGCATAAACAACCCAGACTATGAAAAACTGAAAAAAGAACAACAACGACAAACACAAACAGGCAGGTGTTTGTAATAGCTAAGTGCCCTGACCTATCAGTTTTGCTTCCTCCTCAGTTAGAGTTTTGCTGAGGTAGGTTTTTTTCTTCTTCAGTGTGTTCCCAGAAGGCAAAGTGGCCCCTGTGTTTGGCATGGGTGGTTCACCATCTTTCTGCTGCAGGTTATCGGCTATGACGAGGAATGCTCTCAGGGCGATGTTCATTCTCTAGATATACATCAGAAAATGAACAAAATATGCATTTCCTCATAGCAGGATCTCATCTCAGGTGGTCTATTGGGTTAAATGTGTTTGTATGGGTTCAAACACAATTCTATATTTATAATTCTATAATTCTATTATTATTAATAGGTGGTATTAATAATGAGCTTTAGATAAAATCATTACAACATTTGAAGTAAACGTGTGTGTGTTTGAGCATTACCTCTGGGTTTAAACTGAAAGCTTTGGCTGATTTTCCAACACTCAGCAGATCACATATTATTTCTTTCATAGCAAAATCCAGTCTTTCCTATATCCAGAAAAGAAACAAAGATTACATTACACAGTGTTAAATGATAATCATTTGTGTGACAACAGTGTAAAATTGCAGGACCTGCAAAAAGGCACAGGAAAAGATGTGGAATATTTTCTTTATGCGCATCAGACGTCTATAGGTGTGTGTGCGAGTAGTGTCAAACCTGGGCAATGAACTGAATTATCTTGACAAAGATGTTGAGGGGCATGTCTCTGGGAACGACGCTCCGTGAACCCTTAGGGAACAGTGTTGATATGATTGAGGTGAGGCGGCTGGAATGGATAAAAATATAAAAATGTCATATTAATGGATGTCAATCAGAATCAACATTATTATTTTCGTATTCCTTATCATTACGGTCAGTGCCATGCATTTAAAATGAAATCCATTATATGTCTTATATTATAAATATATTTCTTAAATCGTGTTGGTATGATTTAGTTTTACAATATGCTACCTTTGTGTTGCAGTGTTGCTTTCACATTTGATTCGGATCATGTAGACCCACAGCAGTCGATAGAGAGATTCAAGTGCCACCCGGGCCATTTTGTGGTCTTTGTTCTGCAAGAAGAGCACTTTATTGTAATTTCCTGTTATGTTCCTGTGATGCATCTTTTAAATCACCAAATGAGTGCATTTTTTATACTTCTGCATAATTTCCATTAATTCCACGATTTTCACCAGTTTCTACCAGTTTGTTCTCCAATAAAAAATTATCTAAACATTTTTAAACCAAGATAAATTTACTTGAGAATATACAAAAATTTTAAGACTAATAATAATTTCATAGAATATCTCTAGAATTAAGTTTAGTTACTTTTTTCTTGTTATAAGCATAAATCTAATCAACTGTAGTGAGGTTTATGATGAAAAGAACATTCAATACATATTTTTTACATTTTACAAAAAGAAAGATATATATTTTTATTCAAATATATTTATTTTATTTTTAATATTTTAATATAATATATAAAAATATATTATTACAAGGATGTTTAGATATTTTTACTGGCAAGACAAACATACAAATTATTTTTCCCCCCGAAAGTTTACCATCTTTTTTTCTTCTTCTTTTTTTTACAACCTGATCTATTCTTTCATGTTTGGTGTTTCTTGGCTTTAATGTTCAATTTCCTTTGACTTTTGACCAAATGTGGGCACTGAAACAAACAGGATATTTTTCCTGTAGGTCAAAACCTTAATTACATAACAAGTCAGCAGCTCTCAGACTGCAGCAGATCTCTGCAAGTACAACATGACGACTGACTGAGAGATAACAGAAATCAGATAAAGCTGAAATCTCGATAGAGTGATCCAGGATCTTATTAAACCATTCTCACAGTTCTGCACATCATGGTTGTTGTTATTATGCACCTCCTTTCTGTTGTCCAGACTCATTTCATTAATTCTTTCATTCCACCTCTCTCACACCCCCACACAGGTACAGAGACTGAAGTGCTGAGCACAAAATGTACAATGAGATGTTACAGCTAATGATAAAGGATTCTCCTATCCTACAGGCCTCTCCTTCAAGCAAACAAAACATTCCTGCAATCTGCTGCACTCCCTCTGCATTTCACACATTTTTAACAGCTATTTGCTTCTAACTGCTGCCACTTTAAATATTTGTGCACTTGACTGATGGGCTCCACTGGTTAAAAGAACTTGCAATCACATGATGCTAACACAACCCCCTTGCACAACAAAAACTGCATTCCTTTTTGCATGTGATCTGCTGTTATTTGCTGATCTGTAAAAGCTGTAAAAGCTGTATCATACAAGCTTTGTAGATCTCAAATACTCACTTTCAGGTTGGACAAGCAGTTGTTGAGGAATACGTGCCATCTGTTTAGAAAGATTTGCTTCTGGCTCACACACAGAAGACACGTTACCAATGGATACAGAGCCTAAGAAAGACAAGGAGCAAGTCAATGGTTTCATTATATGTGCTTAACAAGAAAAATGTAATTCAATGACTTTGCAAAGACAGTGAAAAACACTCTAGAACAAAATATTCAAACTTTCTTTCCCCAAGACCCAATAAGACATTCTGTGTTTACTTGAGACTCAAAAAATACTGGCAACATACATTCCATGATATTATAAACCCTGGTAACCACAATTCCAATCAAAAACACCACAGTTTTTACATTTTTTACTACAAATGAAACTGTGTAAATGTAGTTAAAACTCTTATCAAAAAAGTAATTAGCGTATGGCATAAACATAAAACTAAACAAAGATTTAAAAATATTAATAGAACAGCTTAAATAGACAGCTTAAACGAGATGTGCGTTTAATGTTTTAATAGCGTAAAATAATTGCAACAACTGTGTTAGTTTGCAGAAACTATGGTTGCATTAAAAATGTTGCTAAGTAAATGCCCGAGCATTTGCTTTTAGTAATTTAATTTAATGTAACTTATTAAAAAATTGCACATTATATGGGTATTTAAGGGTTGGGATCCAAACCTTAAGAAGCACTGCACTCAAAAATATTTTTAGAAAGCAATTTCCTCTTTCCTGTCACAATAATTTTGCACTTGAGTTGTTTTCTTTAAGTTGGATTGTAAAATATTTATATGGCAAACAAATCACCTGAAATTTTTAACAAGGGTGTCAAAATGCATACACATCACACAGCTATTGTGTGCCACTGTTTAAAATCAAAAGTTGCTATGTTAAGTCGTGAAAGATATTTAGAGATGGAGTATTTGAAACATCACAGACAGCGAAAAAATGTCAGCTACGAGCCAATTATTGTAGATGCATCTCCCTCTATTGCTCTCGAGCATGAAAAAATGTGTAGATAAATTCGGGCAAGACTTGCCAGAGAGTGTTTCTTCCTGGATGACAGGTCTAAAGTTGTGTCGTAAAGTGTTTCCACAAAATTCCTCAAACAGGGCACATTCACCTCGTTCTTCACCGTCTGAAGAGAAACATCACATCAAGTGTGAATTACAGTTTGGACAAGAGCCACATTATTACATTATTCAAATGTACATATTTGGTAAGCCTTTCTTACTCAAACAAATTACAATTTAGCGAATGAATGAAAACAAACATTTTTAAGTATTCAAATATTTAGTTTGGCAGTGCTTACTGCAGCAGATCTATCAGAGACGGCTGTACTTACTGCGGCTACTGGGACGAGAATCTCTACAAAGAGTCCAGCCATAGAATGTTTAATATCCTTATCTTTCACCTCCAAGAAATACTGAGCACACTCCTATAAACATATAACAGTATTTTAAGTCTTTTTGAATACTAAGAGAGAGAGAGATTTTTTTAATATATATATATATATATATATATATATATAAATATATATAATTGTGTACATTGTTTGTCAAATAAAGTAGAACATTGAAGTAATTGTTGCATTGTGTACCTGCATAAACTGGAAAGACGCTTCGAAATCTTCCACTGGGTACATCTTAATGCGAAAGAACTTGACCCCCATAATGAGGCTGATAGTGCTTTGGAGCACATATGGGCTCTGCTCTTTCTGCCTTAGCTCTTTCAACTCTGAGATGAACTTCTTCCTCACTGCAGGAAACCTGGGAAGATTGGGAAAGAGGGATTACTATTTATAAAAAAATAATAAAACATACAGCAGAGTTTCGGTTTGAATCCCATCATTTTGCACTGGCTTATATATACAGTATATCTATATATCTGCATAATATACCTTATGATAAACTGGTTAAAATATTCCTCATTTGTAAGTTGTGTTGGATAAAATGATCTCCTAAATAAATAAATGTAAATGTATGCTGAAGCTGAAAGACGGTATACAAAAATGTGTTCTGTCTGAAAGCATCCAACTTATACTTTTTTGATAAAAGATTGATAAAAACTCCATTTACAATTCACTCAACTAAAAAACTAAAATAATATACTGACTTTTAAATTCACTTGTTGTCTATTAATGCTTTACCTGTCTGTCTTTAAATTATCCTCCTTTGAGGGCTTTTCTCAGGATGCCATGATATTTGCGACAATTAATTCAATTAATTAATCAGAATATCATCAAATTAATTCAGTTAAATAACGATCGGAAGCCCAAGTTTAAATCCATTTCACCATTTCATCCACCAAATTCCAGGACTTGGATGTTTCATGTACACATGTGTGTTAGGGAGTGTTTGTGAGTTCGTTCTGACAGAGAAAGAGATCTTCAGACCTATATTTAGAAAGGCATCTGGAGGGGGGAATAAGGAGGAATCTCACTCTGTGTCTCTCTGCAAGTCTTAATGTTTGTTTTAGGTGAGCTACAAACTAACTGGCTACTTTCCCACTGAGAGAAATAAAGAATATTAGAGTATTTGCACTGTACACACTGTTTGACTGAATTATACTATTTATCTTGTACTGTACTGGGGTGATGAAGCACATGCATGTCTAACATTTCATTTGACTTTTAACAGAACATGTAGACACAAGAATTTCAAGACTTCCTTATTATACGTGCTGCCACAAATACATTTTTCACACTATTAAATATGGAAAGAGGCCATTACTGTCAGGACTGGAGCTCTCATACTGATAAGGAGAAACTCCATCTCTGTGCGACACTGATGGAGCTCCCTGTGAACATGACGAGACGTCTCGTCTATCAGCGTAATGGCCTCCCATTAGTGCTTCATCTAACAGTAGACACTCTGTCGCAGGAAGAAGAATGCGGCCCATCATTTTTGAGCTCGAAACCAGGTCGCTGGCTTCAACGGGAATCATGAAGCCATCCATTTAGAGTTTAAGTTAGGTGGGAATTTTATTGCAAATGGAAGTGGTTTTGATTCAGGATCAAGATTTTACATTGGACTTCAAAGTGGTGACCCAACACATTACCAAACAAAAATGTCCTTAACATCAGATGGTTTCACTGGTCCAAAATCCCACTCCACATATCTAAATATGAAACATTAAATAAGCTCTTATTAGCTTATTTTGCTGCTTCATAATTTACCTGGACTGGGCCACGACACCGACAACCTCTGCATACAGATCAGCCACGATGTGCATGTTGGTCGTGTTGGGCCCAAGGTATCTGCAGGACAGAGAAATATCATAATTCTTCCTGTCCTTCTGTAGAATCCAGTCACACTTAACCACACTTACATTTACAGCGAGTACGCATGATTTAGTGAAAATTTAAATGATATAAGATGCTTATTAGGCAGATTAACTAATGCAAATACATGCAGGAAAATAATGGCTTATGGTGGATGGAGGAAATAACTTAAATGGATCATTACCCCTCTTTGTATTTGAAGTGTTTGAATGCCAGGTTAATGACTTCCTGAATGAGGCCATCCAGAAGAGGATGGAGAGGGATCTACAAAAAGAGAAAGCGACAGGATAAGTAAGGGGAAGAAACGCTGTATAACGTAAATTAAATAACAAAACAAAATAAAATAAAATAAATGCATGTATCTATTCGTTTTATTTATTTAAAATAAGCTAAATTAAATAAAAACATTAAAGGGTTAAAAAACTAAAATTAAATGAAATAATATTTTATTACAAAGCAAAGGATTAATTATAAATATATTTATATAAATTACGTGTTCATGAACAAGGAAATGGCCAAATTAAATTATTACAATACAAATTCCAAAGCAGATATTTCTGCTTCCTGTTGCATTTGTTTCAGGGCAGGTTGTCGGTTTACTGATCATTCAATCATAACCTACCTGTTTTAAAACCTCAATAAGCACAAGTGAGAATATGAAATCTATTGCCAAGTCTCTTCTTTCCATCAGATAATCTTTCTGCTGTTCATCACTGAAAGAGACAGGGAACGAGAAGAAATTAAGTAAATTGCATTTTGATAATCACTGCTTGCTGCTTTGCTGTAAGTCAAAAATATAAACATGCTTCTGAGGTCTGTGTCATGAGAGCTTCTGAAATCCTCTGTGGTCTGTATTTGATTCTGAAGCACTGATGTATTCAAACCTAGCTGCCAATAGTGTTATTTGATTAGGTTCCACAGTCATGTGATCCCATATTACTGCTGAGAAATTTCTGCTTTGCCTTTACCACTCAGGGCCCGAATTTTGGTGCGGGATTTGGAGCGCAAAATGTAAAAAAAAAAAAAAAATCATCCCTGCAGGTTTCGAGCTTATAAGATGGGAAATTTCGGATAACATTTATTCAGTTAATTTATTGGTTGAATAAGCAAATTAATCCACACAGATTATCTGATCAAATTAGTCATTTGAAAACTTTCTGTGAGACATACTGTCACAAAAAGCGAGAGTGATTCAGCACTACTGCGTCTTCTTTTAAAATGTGATTCACATCCCCACATCGTCTGTATAAATGAGCTGCACGCTGCGATACAAGACCTTCACTCACGTTTTGGGACAGAATTGTCACTTGCCCAATCAGGCCAGTATTGCATTCAGTAGTACTCGCGCGCTCTCTGAGAGACGGTTTTCTGTGCGCTCATACCCAGAGCGCACACGCAGAACCGAAATGAGTGCTTTTTTGCGGCTTATTGCACTTAAACCGTTCCTGAACCTGCTACTGTCTGTGTCATTAATGTTAATCAAACAACAAAAGGATTTAATTTATATAATGCAACATTTGATTTATTTAATTTCTGTAGTAGCTATTCCTGTACCTGAATACTGGTAGACCTACCTAAAAACCTTAAAGCATGCACTCTTTATTTAATTTGTATTTTTATTTTATTGTATTTATTAGTGCTTCTGCTTGTAATTTGTTTATTTGTTCTTGTTTACTTTGTAAATTAAATTCAAGGTTGAAATCAAGCTTCACTGTTCTGTGTAAAATCATGCGCAACAAAATGACCCCACTGTAAAAACACAAATACATAGTGAGCATACATTTAGGTGAGATAAATGTAATTTAAAATAATAATATAAAAAATTTAAATGGGACTGGAAAAGAAAATGGGACTAATTTCTAAAATACACAATAAATGTTTTAAAAAAACCAGCAGACAATGCTAATCTTGTTAGCACAACAGTTTAAAAACAGCCGATCAACACATTCCTTTCGGCTATTACTGGCCTAATATCGGATGAGCTGCTTCACAGTGCACTGCAGTACAGATTGTATTTCATCAGATGAAAGCAAGGCTTCCTGATGACAGCCATTAATTACAAGCTCCCATCCACACTAGATCACACATGCATAAACACACAAATATACACTTGCATAGAACACCATAAACACGCTTATGCAACAGACATGAAATCAGATTATATTGACACAGACCTGTGGAAATGAGACGAGCAGACACTTGTGCTCTAGTTTTATCTAAAGTTTGCACTACAGAGAGTGTGGAAAATGAATACACTTTTCGCCATACCTGCCAATGGCAATTAAGTAGGGATGCACCAAAAAAAGAAAATTCTGGGCTGAAACCGAAAATTCAGGATGCACTTGGCCGATAAATATATAATAAATAATCATTTAATAATCTACTAATTAATCAAAATGATTTAATAATGTACACTTAAAATCTTGAGTTGTACAAACATTTAAATTGCACATAAGGCAGTTTTTATGTCAACTTTTTAATAACATTGTTTCTACCCCAGTTTGTTGGTGAAATATAAACATTTAAATGACAATAAACTGTAATAACTTGTTTTTATTCAAACATACATTAAATAACGAAGACATCACTAACAGGCTAAAAAAAATATAATGAATATGTAATACAGTGCATATATTTAGCAAAATGCCCTTCTCTAGAGTTATTTTATTGTATTATAATATCGTCAGTCCAGAGCTAGTGTCCACACAGCTGACATGTTTAAATGTTGTAGCTTATCCATGTTGTGTGCATGAGATTGATTCTGAACACAGTCAAAAAGTGCCATCGGAGAAGCGCTAATTAAACCTTTGTTTCAGTCACTGATTTCGGCCCTCTAAAATCATTGCAACCCGAACCGAAAATAGCTGTTTCGGCTGAGATTTTTTTTGGTAGCCGAAATTTTGGTGCATTCCAAAAATGAAGCATCTATTTTTGTACATATGAAAGGTACAAAAGTTAGTTACCAATACCCTATATGGGTATTATTTTGTCTGAGGAGAGATCACACACTCCTAATGGCATTTCAGTTAATATTTTCAAAGAGTATAAAAATAGTTTAGAAATGTAACTTTAAATGTAGGCAAGGGAACTCACTTTTTGGACTTTGTGTTTGCACGTGGACGGTACTCATGGGACTCGTCTTCCAAACCGTTCTGTCTTTTATACCAGTCAAACAGTGTCCGCAGGATGGAGGGAAGACAATACTCAGCAAGAGAGCTCATAGTGCTGATCAGCTGTGGAGAAAAAAGGAAGTAACTTCAGGAAATGTTTCTGTTTTGTCATAGCACTAATTGTACAGCTCAAAATGCAATATGATTTAACTGAGGCTAGACACGGAATGGAATATTAGCACACTGTGTACTGTACAGTATACTGTACACCACCTATCTTATAAAAATAGCATGTGAAACAGTATGCAGTTTCGATCAATTATGAACTGGAGTAATTTAAGCAGGCAGAAAATGTGCATGTTGTGCACATCTCTAAATTAAAAACAGAGGGTAGTATGGAGTGCCGAACATTGCCTGAATGTGTACATATGAAAGAAACACAATATATTGCAGGTAATTTAGCGCAGTCCATTAATGACACAATTATGACATGGTCCCAAAACATGCCTGTTCTTCTGCAACACACTCAAAAGTATGTAATTTTTCTTCACAAAAAGTGTACATACTTTAAGGGCATAGTACGAGTAAGCGAATTGGGACACAGTGAAAATGTTACTATGACGAAGTGAAATGTTACTATGGGTGAAATTTGGGTAATCAGAAAACAGCCAGAATTAAGATCCAGGGAGTGAATGTGGTCATACAGGCTGGGCTAAACCAAATAGAGGAAAGGAGTGGTGTCTGGGCAGAGTTGGCCTGGTATTCCCCCAACCACTGTGAGACGTTCAAGAACCCACACACATTCAGGCTACTTAAGAATTCAATACAGAAGGGTAAAGTCAGGACAGCACAGCACCAGCTACAGGAATGCTATTCTTAGGGTCTGACTGATGATGACTCAAAAAAAATTGTCCATCAATAGAGAAGGGCCGGAAACATTGTATGGTATGGGAGAAAATCATTAATTTTTTGTCAGTCTTTTTCAACATTACTTTATCATTTCTGATTGTGGAAACAAAACAAAATCATGTCTCAAAGCCCTAATTGTTTAATTGTCAGTGTGTGTCTGGTAGAGTTAAAGCCTTAAATGTTAGGAAGGATGTGGAAAATGTTACTTAATCTCACCTGATCAAACTGCGGGTCTTCTCCTCTTTGTAGAGATTTGGTGAGGGGCTTTTCCTGCAGAACATCAAAAAGAACTTAGGAGGCATAGATCATTGGTTGCAGATTCCCAGCTGGAAAACAATCTTGCTTTTGTAATGCATGAACTTGAACAGCCCAGATTAAACATATAATCAAGACCTAGGGGTGGGCGATATGACCAAAATCGTATATCTGTCACAGTCTTAGGCTGTATGAATGCACAAGGTAAAAGCATTACGAATAAAGTAGTCTTTAATGATAACACATGGAGAGTACAAAACAACATAATACAATAGACGAGAACCGACAGGGGTCTGAACACAACAGGGAGCTTAAATACAAGATGAACACAATGACTGAAAGGTGTAATCAGACACTAATAAGGAGAAAATCATTAACCAATGAAACCAGATCTAAATGTAGAGTAGACAAAACAGGAACAAACAGAACAGAACAGAACAACAAAATAGAATAGATAGTCGTGACAGTACAGTACGCCCACCCCCCACCGAAAAGGCGAGTCTTCGCGTTGTACAATGTCCAACTGAGGAGGGAGGGGTCTTGGAGTTAGGTGTGGAGCTGGTAAAGGTCAGGGACCAGGAGGACACCATGGTGGACCCGACAGTGAGAGGAGCCAGGGTGGAGCATTGACTGAATGGCTGGGTGGAACTCTGGGAACAGACTGGCGAAGGCAGAACCAGGGTGTATGGAGTATCTGGTGAAGCAGAGAGGCCAACGAACCAGGGCAACATCCACGGCCTGGAAGCCCAAGGTGGAGCTGCTGGCTCGCGGGTCTGAAGCGGAGACAGGGGCTCGGCAGACCGGGGCAACGATGGAGGGAGTGAGGACAGGGGAGAACGGGCTGACTGGCCGAGGTGAAGACATGGGCCTGGAGGCCTGAGGTGATGCAGGGAATCCTCATCATCGTGTCGAGCTGCACAGAGCTAGCAGCGGGGACAGAGCCGAGGAGCTGAACGATACTAGTGGAACCAGCGGAGTACTGGATGGAACCAGTGAAGGGGATGGGACCAGGAAGTTGAGTGGGAACACCGGAGCAAGAAGATTTCCGGATGGGACCGGGAGCATCCAAATAGCCGGACAGGACCGGGGGAAAAGGCAAAGACTCGAAGGTGGGGAATCAGGATGGAACTGGATCCGTGGACCCTGGGCAGCTATCATCGACTCCAGAAAGATCCAGGTAGCTGGCTATGGCTCCTTTTCTGCCTCGTTGGTGTAAACGGGGAGTCGCCCTGCTGTAGCAACCACAACCAGTATTCCACCAGCGACCTCTGCTCACAGGTGACGAGACGACATAAGGATGGTAAGTCCATATTTCTTGTTCTGCTCATTTTGAGGACCCCTACCAAGACCCACAGACTTTTACAGACTTCAAACTACATTCACCAAGTTCTACACAAAGTCCTTGAGTGTTTGATAAATATTTAGGCTAATTCAGATCAAGCATTCAGCTGCGAATACAATTTTTGTACTTTCAGCTTTGTTGAACACATTATTAAATTTTTCCTCTAAAATCAGTGTAGAAAATATATATCAAAAAACTTGTCTTGCTGTGAGCATTATCAAAGGCTTCAACAATCCTTGAAGACTCTTTTACAGATTATTGACGCTAAAACAACAGTAATCCTCTGAAATTCCTTAATTTGAACTAAACAGGACTAAACTTAATCTAAAGATGTAACATGGAGAACAGGCATGGGAAAGTGGGCCAAAGAGCCAAGAGAACAACTTTACTGGGGCTGGAACTGGAGGTCAAGTCAAGTGATTAACCCTATAACACGCAGACACACTCGTGGACACACACACGCTTTCAGACTGGCGAGGATTGACAGGGTCAGATGAAAGGGCAAAGGAGAGCAGAGATTCTACAAACAGGTTGATGTCTAGGTCATGGCTTGTGTTCTGCTTCTAAAGTTACTGATTTCTAGTATGGTTGAAATTTGTGTTTCCTAGATATTAATCTGGTGCAAAGTTACTGTTGTGATCAATAAATTGAGAACTGTACATTAGGTCTGCTCGATTATGGCAAAAATCATAATCTCTATTATTTTTGGTCAATATTGAAATAACGATTATTTAACATGATTATTGGTGGGCGATGTGATCACAGTCTTATTTCACGATATGAGCAATTAAAAAAAAAAAATCACAAATTTTAAAATATCAGTGGAATTTCACAATTAATCCTTATTAAAGCTATTTACGTTTTTCAGTCAAGATCAGTGAGTGATTTTCTTTTGTCATTTGTTGTTCGCTTATCATTAATGACAGACTGCAGCAGGTATATTAGGCTGCTGTCACTTTAAGAGCTAATGGATGGATCCAATATACTATTACACACGCGCTTTCTTTCTCAACTGTGTAGGTTTACTTTAGACATAACCATTAAAGGGATAGTTCACCCAAAAATTTTAATTAGCCCTTGATTTACTCACCCTGAAGCCAGTAAAGTTAATAAAGGCCTTCTGAAGCGAAGCGATGCGTTCTTTTAAGAAAGGGGCCATATTTAAAACTTTATCAACTAAAATAACTAGCTTCCGGCAAACGGCTGTACGCAAGTCGACTTACGATTATATATGACGTAGGATGTAGGAGTAGCGTAAGCTTTGACGAATCGTGCGGTTCAAACAAACAGGGCTGGGTAACCGCGTTCGTCATTACGTTGTGCGTCAAGTTCAAGGGTTTTTAGTCTTTCGCCATAAATCGATGCGTACGGCTGTCTGCCAGAAGCTAGTTATTATAGACGATAAAGTTTTAAATATGGATATTTTTCTTACACCATCGCATCGCTTCGCTTCAGAAGGCCTTTATTAACCCCTCTGAGACATTTGGGACACTTTTATGTTGGATATGATGCACTTGTATGGACTTAAAAAAAATGGTGCCCATTCACTCCCATTATAAAGCTTGGAAGAGCCAGGAAATTTTTTTATATAACTCCAATTGTAGACAGTAGACTGCACAACAGTAGACTGCATTTACTAAACTGAATGTAAATTAATATAAATGAGGTAAATAAGTTTTCTGCAAGGTCTGATGATTTTGATTTCTCTGCCTCTCATGATCTGTTTTATAATCTCTTGTACAGAGTGGTTATGTGGGCTGCAGTCCAGCAATTGTTATTAATGAAAATGAGGTTAGTCAGCAATTAAAGTGCCTTAAGACCAACAAAGCAGCAGGCCCTGATGGTATTCACCAACGTACTTTGAAAGTCTGTGCTGATCAGTTGTGCTCAGTTCTTCATTAAATTTTTCTTTGTCCTTGTCTTCATCAAAAATACCTGAAATGTGGAAGACATTGTGTCTTGTTCCTATTCCAAAACATGGTAATGTGGGTCGTAGTTTAAATAATTTGAGACCCATTGCTTTGACATCACATATAATGAAATGTTTTGAAAGGATTATCCTTGGTCATCTGGGTACAGTTGTCAGTTTTTCAAGATCCATTATAATTTGCATATCGAAAAGGTGTGGGAGTAGATGATGCCATACTTTTTATGCTGCATAATATTTATAATCATTTGGAAACAACTGCCAGTTCTGTTAGGATTATGTTTATTGATTTTTCTAGTGCTTTTAATACAATTCAACGACGTTTTAGCCAATAAATTGCTGCATTGTAACCTTCATAGTACAACTATTATGTGGGTATTGGATTATCTTCGATGTCGACCCCAGTTTGTTAGGCTGGGTGATACAATGTCTGACATTATTTTAACTAAAACAGGAGCCCCCCAATGCACAGTTTTATCATCCTTTCTTTTTTCATTGTATAGTGCTGACTATAGGCACACTCAGACATCAGACAAGTTTTCAGACGATACCGCCCTTGTGGCTTTAATTAATCAAGGTAATGACGTGGACTATAGAAGAGAGGTTGAATTATTTGATACATGGTGTGATGAAAATTTCCTAAAATTGAATGTGGAGAAGACTAAGGAGTTGGTCATTGATTTTAGAAGAAAAAAAGAAGTGATATTACCAGTGATAATTAGAGGTCAGAAAATAGAGATTGTTCAGTCTTATAAATATCTTGGTGTCCATTTGGACAGTACCGGTAAATTAAACTGGAAGAAGAATAGTGAGGCTATTTTTAAGAAGGCACAATCAAGACTATTATTTTTGAGGAAGTTGAGTTCTATTGGTGTCGGTAGGAAGCTTCTTTATGTTTTTTTTTTAAATCAGGGAATCATGGTTAGTGTTTTGTTTTATGCAGGGCTCTGTTGGGGATGTAGTATCACTGTAAATGATAAAAATAGGATTAATAAATTGATTAGAAAGGCTGGCTCAGTTATTGGCCTTAATCCTGATTCACTTGAGGTCATTGTGGAGAAGAGAACAAGGGCAAAATTAAAAATGATTCTGTGTTACAAAGGTCATCCACTACACTGTATCTTTAGTGGACTTAAAAGCTAATTTAGTGGAAGATTAGTAATGCCTCAGTGTTCTACAGAGCAATTTAGAAGGTATTTTATTCCTACTGCAGTTAGGTTTTTTAATGAAGTTGTCTAATTTTTGTGTGTACTGATTGTTTTTGCTTTTAATGTTTATTTGTGGTGTTTGTAATGTGCAATGGTGGCAAATGAGTTTCCCCTTACAGGGATTAATAAAGTTTTCTAATCTAAAATTTCACAACACTCACTTATGTGGCTGTTTGGATGTTAAGTTTGGACTTAAAGTCAAAATCGAAAATCAATTACGATTAATCACACAGCCATACTGTACATTACTGGAAGTTGACTGGAAAATGCACTTTCTGATAAAACTCAGCACCTCAACCGTGATGACATTTATTCGCTTAAAGCACACACCGTTTGGGTGCGGTATGCATTTAGAGATGGGGGTGCTGAGAGCTTTGACTGCTTCTCATACAGAATGGGCGAAACCCATTCCTGTCCACTTAAATCCACACTCCAGCATAATGGAATTACAATGATTCAGGGAGACCAGGCAACCTGAGCCACTGCAGAAAAAATAGACACAGTATCTTACGGCTATTAGTGCAGTTTGAAGATATATTGTGAAGTATTACTGTTCGATGCCTGCCAGCTAAAGCAATTACAAATGAAAGCCATTGCAGGGTCATTAATATATCGTGTGCCATGGCTTTTAGATATCTCTCCTCCACTCTCTAACTGATTTAGACAGCATACTGTATACTTCCTGTTTTTCCAGACTACTCAACATACCAGAGAATCAGCTAAAACAAGGCATAAAAAACCTCAAACCCAACTGTGACTTCTGGCAACTTCTTATAATATGGGCTAGATCAGGGGTATTCAATTAAAGTTCCAAGACATATAGTCTCAATATTTCCTTCCCAACGGAGGTCCGTACAATACTTTTATGAAACAGTAATCACTTTCCATTGAGGCACCCGTCCCATAGTACTTTGTAAAAAAAAACAACAAAAAAAAACACTAAACACTCATGAAAATCTTGGGCCCAGAGAGCCAAAACAGTGATGTCTAAGAATTTTTTACCAAAAAAGAATTTCTCTCTCCCAACTGGATATGGATATAAAAAGGTTAGATCAGATGTTTTAACAGGCTATATCTTTTTTTTTTTTTTTTTTTTACATTTAGACACCTTTGTGTATGGCACATAGAAATTCTAACATAGTTTATTATGAAATGCCCTTTATATGCTGATTAATAATGATAAATATATGAAAAAACGTCACGTCAACAAACCTGGTTTAGTTAAACGGTCAGAGTCATCTGTATGACAGATAAAAAAATATATATTTGTAAGATATAAATATTTGTATTAGCTGCACTCTCGTTTTCTGTAGTGTTTTAGCGAAAGTATCTATTTTGCTGCTCACCGTGTTTCTGCTACTGTTGTTAAAATAACCGCGTCATTTGAAGCTCTTAATGTGGTGCTTTACGTTGTTAGAGGGAGAGAGAGAAGCAACGTGCACGGAGCAGAAAGTTGAAAGAAGCACCTTTGTCTCTTGATAAAAATATTATAGATAAAACTCCGAAAGATCATTACCATAAAAAACCCTGAGTGCTTGTGGTGTGAACCGCTCTGTTGTTTTGACGCGCTTCTCACTTTAATCTGTAGAAACGGTAAAATGGCGCAATTATGTCGCGCGATCAACCACTTGAATAATACTGGACAAGATGTTATTTACTTGCATTTGAGTTCTTGTGTCTTAGATTATCTGCATGTAAAGGCTTTCAAAATTAGATCCCAGTAGACGTTAAACTTTGTCTTGTCTGAAAAACGTCTGATAAATATAAAAAAATAGGTCTCTTACCAGTGGTTCTGCCATGATGATGCGTATTTTGCGTTCAGACAGGGTGGTGAAGTTGGCGAATAGGCTTTTGAGGACATACTCGCCCGGTTTGCTCTCGGGGTCCACGGTAACCGGCATGGTGGCAACAGGACCTTTCCTCTCACCCGGAGCGCAGCTCACTTGGGGGAGGGGGCGCTTTCCTACGGGGGATGCTGGGAACGCACAAAAAATATAGGATTAGTTTATTATGGATCTTATTAGTAGCTCAATTGTTGTGAGCTCAATTGTTGTGTTGTCCACTCTCCAGAACATTCTCATTCACGGTTCCATGCTGGTGGAATGATCTCCCAACCCTCATCTGGAATGCAGAATCCCTGACAACATTCAAAAGACAACTTAAAACTCATCTCTTCCGTGAGCACTTAACCTCTTAAAAAAAGGGGTTTTCCCTTTCCTTTTCCCTTAATCCTCCCTTGTCTGGCTTATGCTACTCTAAGCATTGCCTGAACTTTGTATTTTGAGCACTTCTTGCATTGTTTTTACCTCTTCACGATGACTCGCTTAATTTAGTCCTAATTTGTAAGTCGCTTTGGATAAAAGCGTCTGCTAAATGACTAAATGTAAATGTAAATGTAAATTATTCTATATTACTAGGTGTGCTGTGCACAAGCTCTGACGTGTGGTGCTGGTGAAATGAGTTTAAATAAAGCTTGGGTCATTTTCTGATCCCACACAGAGGCAAAAGTGTCTGACCAATCAAATGCTTTGAGATGGAATGGTCTCATCAGATTAGCAAATTAAAAAACGTGACAGATATACTGACAGGTATGAAAAATTGAGAGTGGTGCTGTCAAAGGCCCGAGACTATGCCTTGAGAGCACCATCTCACAGTCGGCCAGGGCTAGAGCAGCTGGTGTTTTCATTTTTGGCAAGACCATGTCATCACTCCCAAAGGAGGGAGGGGGTCAGCCGGCTGGCCGGGGCCGGGGGAGCCCACGTCATGTGGCTGCAGGGGCTTCTAGCATGTGCTCCTCTTAGAATAGACCCCTACAACATCACAAGTCACAAGCAGCAAAACGCATGGCAAAATATAATCTTCCTAACAGCAAAATGAGCAGTTTAAAGAGACTTGCAGTAACTTAAAATGAGGCAATTACCTTAAAATGATGATTGCCTAAGCAGTTTTATTAAGAGTTAGAGATTAAGGCTGTAAAAACCTTTTAAAGGGGTCTCTCATGCACATGCTTTTGCTCATTTAAAACTAAAGCAATCTATGTAAAAACACTGATGCATTGCTGCTGCTGCAATAACAACAAACAAGCAGCATCAAAGAAGACACAAAATCAGTATTACACTTTTTCTTCTTTAATCTTAAATGTCATCTAGATTTTTCAGTTTTTTGGAAGAATAAGTGAATGATGTACATGAAAAACTTGTTGCACAACAACACAATATTACAGTGATGTAGATGTTGTCAAAACTGCAGTCAAATCAGTAGATGCTGTCTACTGAATGCAGTTGTGGTTTCTATGATATTCTGGTGTTAATACATATTTATATAGTTCTGAGAAATACAACCTTATGCTCCAAATAAGTAATGGACTGCAATAAATAACATCAAGCTGATGTTTTGTGAACTAAATTTCCTCTCGCAGACCTCAGTACCTGAATAGCTTAAACTTCACACCATGTTAATGGGAGTTCATGACCTGACACCAGGGTTTCACTGCTCAGGTCAACAGTAGAACATTTGAATGACAGCTAAATCAGTATGCTAAATGAGATACAAACTAGACAGAAAACCCCAATATTTAGCAGCTGTTAAATCATTATCAAACAATACTAAAACAGACGTCAGTTGCAAATGTATTCATTTTCTATTTGAAATTGCTACATATGGTTGGCTTGACAGTCATCTGGAGATAGAATTAACGCCAACGTTATTTATGGACAAACAGCGGATATCAGTTGACAACTCCGAAGTTGCTGTCGAGCCTGAGCTGTTCAAACTGAATGAGGAGGGGAGCTGCTGGAAAGAAATTGTAAAATATTTTGTTCACTACTTTAGCCTTGAACACACTACAAGGAATCCACAGAATGCAACCTCCTTACAGCAAGCGTAGAGAACAAGAACAACACCCACGCACCCACAGACCTTTCGCTCAGTGGCACCTACCAAGGCCCTTGATGAAGCTGATGACGCTGGCCCGACTCCACCGCACGGGAGAAAGCTCCATGGTGCGGCCACGTTAGTTCCAGTAATCCGACACAAAACTAGCCCTTTACCACCACCAGAGCTCCATACTTCCCATTTGTTTTCCCGTCCTGTCTTTGTGGACCTGCACCATGCTGGGCAGCCCTATCAAACAGCCATGAACTTGGGATAGCTGGGCTTTGCTCTTGGAGTTATGGGAGTTGGAGAACGCAAGTTCAAGGAACACACCCTTCCTGTGTATAGCTCTTCATAGGCTTTTGACAGAAGCAAGCCCTAACTGAGGAGAAGGTCAAGCTGGAATTTTAGCAAAGCCAAGAGAGAGAGAGTGAGAGAAGAGAAATAGAGAGAGGGTGGGAGGGGACTATTTGGTGCTATATTTAACCTCAGCACTGACACACACCATTCTAACACATTCATTCCTTTATATTGGGAGCCTACATGAATAATACAAGATTTAATAATTTTAAAAAGCATCGCATTCTAAAAAAGCATTACAATGCCCTTTATGATATCATAATTGGTGCTATGATTACATCATAATACCCATTACGATATGTATTGTGACATCATAATACCCATTATGACATCATAATGCCATTTATGATGGCATTACTGGATTTCACTGAAATACATTATGACACATTGCAGTGAAATCCAATCATGATATCACAATGTTTCCAGTGAAATCCATTGATGCCATCCTAATGCTATCCTAACACTGGATTTCACTGGAATACAGCAAATGTTATCATAATGCAATTATGATATCATCACTGGATTTCACAGGAAACACTGTGACATTTCACTCCAATGTGTCACAGTGAATTCCAGTTATGATGTCATAAAATTAAGTGAGATCCAGTAATGATGCTACAATGGACATTATGATAACATAACTTCCAGTAAAAACATCATAATGTCCATTAACAGCATCATTGAGTGGATATTATGACACAACAAATGCACAACAAGCTGCACGAAAAAACATTCAGTGGAACCAGTTTAATTTGAGTCACAAAGAATGGCTCTTATGAACTGTCTCTTTCTGTCCAAAAAGGCCCAAAAAGCATTATAAACAAATGAGAACATTCCCAGATTTAGAGGGACAAATTTAGCAAAGGAAACACAGATGCAGAAACACAGAAACTACAGCAAAGTATTTAACATAATTTTGAATCAGTGCAAGGCAAGCCCAGACACATTACCTTCTGTATAATGATCATGAAAGCGATTGCTCGGAAATACAGTATGATGTACAGTAGTAATCGCACTCACTCTTGATAATGAGTGTGCATTAGAAAGGAAGCAGCAAACAGCACTTTATTTATCAATATAATCATAGACTCCCTCTCTCCATATATCTATTTTTCTTTATCTAGCCTTGATTATTTGTTGCTCCATCTCATCCCAATCATCAGTTTGTAAACAAGCTAATTCACAGCAGGTTGACCTTACATAAATAAGGGTTGATCTGACAGAAAAGACAGGGCATCTGGAAAGCGTAACAAGTGATAGGGAATGAAAGTGGTGGTTTAGGGAGAAAGAGAGCATGCAGAAAAAGAGATCGGGGGACTGGAAAGAGATTTGAGTGGATTTGCTTGAGTGAGTTAGCAGACTGTTATCAGGCCACCTGTTCTACTTCACAGGGATCGAGCTGCACGTCTAAAACACATGGGAACAAATTAACAGCCACTATACAGCAACACAGCTCCATTGTACAAATAAGGCATCTTTATCACCTTTAGCTGAAAGTTTTACCACTGTTGGCAATGCAAGTTAGAGATCCCTCTAAAACAAAAACACGCAGCACAGAACAGTGACTTAACATCTCAGACTGTATGTATTAGAAGTAGGGCCGCAACAACTAATATATAAAATATGTTTAATAATCAATGAATCAAATAAACTGATGAATCATTGACCAAAATAGTTGTTAAATAAAGCTGTAGGTCCATTTAATTTAAACAACTAACTAGTATATGAAATTATTCGGGTACATTACGTTCTCCATTTCTCAGCTCGCTTATATAAAACAAGAACACTTTTACAAAACACAACCCATTTTCCACTCAGCCTTTGCATAAGATGAGTGATCTGATTCATCATTCTTACATCATCAGAGATTTATGATGTCACAGTCACCATCATCATTTTCATATTCATCATCGGTGAATAACCTTGACATTGTGCACACTCACACACAGTGATGTTTGTACACTGAGAGATACTGACATGCTCAAACACTGCACATGAAGGAAAAAAACAACAGCACAAATCCTCCTGATCCCGTCACGAGCCCCTTTGGTCTGCAGTCATTACATAACGCAACCTCTCCATCCAAACACTAATGAACCGGACACACGCACATCATAAAGTAACATCCTAAGTGCATCCACAAGTGTGTATACTGGACAACTAAAGTCAATAATCTCATTCAAAAGCAGGATGTAAACATCCCAGAGAGAACTGAACAATTTAGCCCGAGTCTCCTGATAAAGTTGACATGAAACGGATTGGGTTTAAATCTCATCACTGGCAATAAGGGATATAAAACTTGTCTTTAACAGATCATAAACAACTCTGTCCTACACAAGGGTCAGCACACAAATGCAGCTGCATCTCACGAGGATGTAGAACATTGCGTGTGTGTGCTGAGTTGGTACTCACTGCTGCCCCAGGATTTCAGCAGAGACTTGATGCTGATCTCAAAAAAGCCTGAGTCCTGCTGGCTGGCCATGGCTGGTTAGCAGCCTCAGTCGCTGTAGCGACACAGAGATGAGAGTCCAGGCAAAGAGAGCTGGTGGAGTGATGCAGAGAGAGAGAGAGGGAGAGAAAGGCCGCTTTACAGCGCCATACGCTGCAGCACTGCCTTTCCCTACGTGTCCTGTGTCAGCTCTGAGCACCAACTGTTCTCTCTCCTCTCTTCTCTCTTTCCTGCCCCCTCCCTCCATCAAACTCCCTCATCAGCCGCTCTCTCTCTCGCTCTGCATTAAGAGGATTGGCTCCCGGAGAGAATGAAAGAGAGAGAGAGAGAGAGAGAGAGAGCTGCTGTTTGTGTTGTCCAGTCTCCCTTAAAGGACATTAAGAAAAAAGGGAGGGGGGAGGGGATTTTTGGTTTGTTTGTTTACCGCAGTATTCCCTAAGCAGATCGGTACAACCGTACCTCAACGCCCTTGTTTGCCATCCTGACAGTTTACTAAAATGTAAATGTGTTCTCTGTAGGATGACACTGCAGAGATTGCAAGTTGATTTGCTGATAATGTTCATTCTCAATGTCTTTCAGCAAATCAGCTTACAATGTACAGCCAATGTATCTGGCTGCCATAAAAACAACACACGCTTCTCTATTGCACACAGTATTTTAATATTAGAATATTAATAATAAGTACTTTCATTTTATATGCGCAATTACATTTTATAGCTGGTGGTGGAGGGCAACAGCCTGTCACTCACAGATCATGTGATCCTGTGTGTTCACTGTGCATGAGAAGATGACAAGTGAGTATGGGACTGGGATAACATCGTCACACCATCTGCTGGCTGACACGAAGAACTGCAGCGATACAACGGAAGATCATTCAAGGCACATGCGCTGTGGGTTTCTAAAGCAAACATGTGGTTGAATACTGCACTGCTGAGCATTTCCTTTGACTCATGTTGAAGGTGTAACAGTTCACATGATGACATCGTCGTCTTCTCTGTCTGTTAGGCTTTTTAAAATTCCCATGATAGTGATGTCACCACTGGGCAATGCCTCAGGACAAAGGGCAATATGCTTCAAAATCAAAACTAGTCAACATTATACACCAGAATCGAATTGATTCACACCTTTTGCTTTTGACATTTAAAAGAAGAAAAGAGAGACAAAGAAGAGGGAGGGGACTAGAGCTGTATTCAAACCTGTAGAGCTGGTCTGATCATTTCTAAACATTCTGTGCAGGAGCAGCAAATGTATGGCGAGAGATTCCTAAGAAATGGCTTCAATGTACACATCTACAAGTGTACAGCTGTACTTACAAGAATATAGAGAAAATAATTTGTATAAGGGATAATTAAGGTATGTAATGGAACATGCCTGAATTATTATTTAATTTTTTAACCAGAACATTCCATTAAATTGTAATATTTAAATAGAGCAAGTGCTTAATACACACATACATATACATGCAGTAGTGTTAAAAAATTTATGGTTGTTTGCGGTCTCTTTTGCTCACCAAGGCTGATTTGGAGCTCAAGAAACTTTTCTTATTATCAAAGCTGAAACTGTGATTTATATTTTTTGGAGGATTCTTCCAAATGTTTTTACTGTCACTTTTGATCAATTTAACTCATCCTTGCGGAATAAAAGTTTCAATTTCTTTTAAACAGTTTTGGACGGTAGTGTATGATTAGCAGAATTTACAAAACATGCTCTGAGAATTGAACAAGCAAAGCACTGTGTTGCGTTAATGGTTGATACACATCAGTATCGGAATGTGATGCTAATATCTCAGAGGTTCCCTCAAAGCAGGGAGAACATAAGTGTTTTGGAAGAATGAAAGTAAATAGTTTCCATGTGAAAGCAGTTACCAAACATGTTCTCCTCTATGCCCTCTAAATTGTTGTTGTTTTTGTTCTTTTGTTGTCTTTTGCCCTGCCTATATTAAGACGTTGACAGAAAAAGAAAAAAAAAGAAAAGAAAAAAAGAAAAAAAAGAGCAACTGTAATAGTAATGCTTACCTTAGCAAACATACAGTATGTTTACACCAAATTAACAATTTTGTAAGAAGCGGTGTGCTGTATATGACAACTTGATTGATAGAGCATGTAATTACTGCAGTGTCTCATAGCTTTCAGCTAAAGGACTGGGAGAAGATCATTCACATTCTGTCACATCCGAATAAATGTGAAACAGAGTAACTGATCTGTATTCTGTGAGATGTGTTACCAAATTAGGCAATAGTATGCATTATATAATGAAATTACGCAGCCCAATGAGGGAAATTAAATATGCATATTGTGTAAATAGCTTTAAATTGCTTAAAAAAAATGTATGCTTTATTTTAGTGCTACTCATTGCATGACAGCTGCAGCTCGCTTAATATGCAGAGAGCCAAATAACGTCCCATGAGTCATGACAAAGCTCTGGTAAACACTGCTAGTATTTATAAACAGTAAAGTGGTGAAACAAATCAGTGCAAAATGAATTGTGTTTGCACTGAAAAAGTTTGGTAATGTGCTGAATTGAGGAGTGTCTGGGTCTCTTGAGGGTTTTACTGCTACTGTGGACTGTGGAGTCGTCCCAGCTGACACTGAGCTCTCCCAGCTGCCCCGGGCACATCTCCACAGCAGCTGGGGTCACACCCACCACTTCCACCACACAGAAACGCTCTCACGGTTTCATCTGGTGAGCTGCTTCAAACGAATCACTTAACAGTACAGCTTACTGTCCAACTGAAAAAATAAATGATCACAAAATACAACTTTTAAAGTGTTTTCCGTTTACATTTTTTTCTGGAATACGTTTTAATGGTATAATTAAAGGATTAGTTCACATAAAAACGAAAAAAAAAAATTATCAATTACTCACCCTTATGTTGTTCCAAACCTGTAAAACGTTTGTTCATCTTCAAAACACAAATGAACATTTTGTAAATAAAATCTGACAGATTTCTGTCCCTCCATTGAGTCCAGGCAACTACCACTTTGTAGATTCAAAAAGTTCATCAAACTCATACGAATCGAGCGGTTTAGACCAAATTTTCTGAGACTCGACCGGTTTATATGATGAACCGATTGAATTTAGGCTTTTATTCACATATAAATACTAATCTGCAAACAAACAGAAGATTGAAGCTTGAAGCGTAAGAACAAATCTCATTGGTTCTTGCGAAGCTCAAACGTGAAAGTAACACAAGAATGGACCTCATTGGTTCTTGCACATCAAGCAAGCATGCTTGAGCTTCTGTTTACCATATCTGATGTGTGTGTTGTTGATAAATGATTAGGCCTATATATAAATAAAAGTCTAGATTAAATCTGTTCATCATATAAAGCGATCGTGTCTCTTCAGAAAATTTGGACTAAACCACTCAATTCATATGGATTAGCTTTATGATCTATTTATGAACTTTTTGAAGCGTCATAGTAGTTGCATGAACTGTCAATGGACGGACAGAAATCTCTCACATTTCATTTACAATATGTTCATTTGTGTTTCGAAGATGAACAAACGTTTTACGGGTTTGGAACGACATACGTGTGAGTAATTGATGACAGAATTTTCATTTTTGGGTGAACTATCCCTTTAAATTGTAATAATCAAAACTGCAAACATCTATTTAATTCATAAAACTTTAAAAAAATGTCATAATTTATTACAATTTTAACAATAATAGTGCCCAATAAAATGTTTTTTAATTCTGTGTCTGTTCTTTTATGATTAAATACAAATGTATTATCAAAAACATTACATTTAATATTCACAGACACTAGTTCATATCACAATTTAATTACTTGTACAGTCCTACTTTTGATGTATTAATCCAAATTTTGCCCAATTTCGTGACATTCCACGTTATACTGTAAAATCCATTTTTATGACTAGATTCCGTGATTCTGTCCACATTTTCCACATTGCATTTATATCATAGGGCCATATCTGAACCCCATTGACTTTCATTGTATGGACAAAATATTCTGCTGAATTGATATTTAAACATTCTAAAATTGTAAAACGTGTTTGGCAAGCCAAACAAAGAGAGCTATTACAGAACAATTATGTATGTCCATGTCTGCAGGTACAAGCTGAAATCAACACAGCTGCTTAAAATAGATTGTATTAATAATAAAGAGCAATTAAATGCTGAGACATGTGTTTATTTTGCTGCGTTACTCAAGTTAGGCATCAACTGATGACGTTCCTAGCAAACTGTTCAGGTTTTTATTCTCTGTTAGGAGAGCTTCACAGCAGTCAAGCATGGATTATCTTTACAAGAAACCCCCAGAATTCCAGGCATTCAGAGCGCCAGGCGGCCTCTGCCAGCTGTTAAGACTCTGGCACAGGGATCACTGACTCATAACTACTCAGTGACCAGGATCCTGTTAACATGATCCTAGTTCAGTGTCAGTACTGGCGAGCACACTGGCTTCTAAAACCCATGATCTAATTGGGCTGTTTCCAATAAAAGTCAATGACGGGTCAAGATGCTAAAATTAAATAAGGAAAACCGAGAGAGACTCCTTCAAATGTTACTTGCGGACATTCTTCAAAACAAATCTTTGGGTTTAGATCAACATGAGGGTGAATAAATGAAATTTACATTAATTGCTGTACAGGATTCAGGATTCAGAACTCAGGATTCTTAAGCAATCTAACCAAAACTTCCTCTTTGTTTTCAGCTGGTTTTTCCTCTGACAAAAGGTCTCTTCAGACAACCATCAGTGAGGCTTCTGTGAGGGTTCACAGTCTTTCAGGCATCCAACACACCTGTTCAGTACAGCTCTGAAAAACCAATCATGGGAGACACATGTGCCCACTCAGCAGAAACCCCTAATATACTCCCTTTTTAGCCTTGGAGAGGAAAGGACAAGAAAATATAGCACCAGATAAAACACAAGACATCATTACCACACTTCACACCACAGATCAAACCTTTGTAACAACTAAATTGTTTATTATACTACTAAACCTATCCACTTTCCCTCCAAAGTCTCTTTCTTCTCTCTCACTCTAGTTCTTTGTTTTAAAGGTTGTATCAGCGATTTCAGGCCCAAAAATAAATGATCACATTCATCTAATCTTTCCTAATGATCCGCTAGCTGCCCGCCCCATAAGCAGGCCGTCAAAAAAACGCGTCTCTGTAGGCAGCCTAGGCTCTGAGATCTGCACACAAAAACAATTGGTTTCACCAACCACTCAAAACCAAAATAAATAGTGTTCCAACCAATCACGACAGGGGGTGGGTGTTGTGAGGTTTTGCGCTCGTGCACGGCTGCACGCGAAGTCGGAGCTGAAGAAGAAGCCAGTGTCTATCAACGAACAAGAGAAATTGAACATGGCTGAGTCAATCCCCAAGAGGAGGAGGAGGATTAGGGCGAGGGAATACCATCGTGTTTATTCCAAGACACGAATAGTTATCGGGAAGGCTTTTGAAAGGTGGAGGGAATCTCTTCTTGTTCGTTGATAGACGCTGGCTTCTTCTTCAGCTCCGACTTCGCGTGCAGCCGTGCACGAGCGCAAAACCTCACAACACCCACCCCCTGTCGGTGATTGGTTGGAACACTATTTATTTTGGTTTTGAGTGTTTGGTGAAACCAATTGTTTTTGTGTGCAGATCTCAGAGCCTAGGCTGCCTACAGAGACGCTGTTTTTGACGGCCTGCTTATGGGGCGGGCAGCTAGCGGATCATTAGGAAAGATTAGATGAATGTGATCATTTATGTTTGGGCCTTTTTTTGGGCCTGAAATCGCTGATACAACCTTTAAAGGGATAATTCACCCCAAAATGAAATTTTTGTCATCACTTACTCACCCTCAAGTTGTTCCAAACCTGTATGAGTTTCTTTCTTCTGTTGAACACAAAAGAAGATATTATGAAGAATGTTGGTAATTAAACAGTTGACAGTAACCATTGACTTCCATAGTATTTTTTCCTACTATGGAAGTCAATGGCTACTGTCAACTGTTTGATTACAACATTCTTTAAAATATCTTTTGTTTTGAGCAGAAGAAAGAAACTCATACAGGTTTGGAACAACTTGAGGGTGAGTAAGTTTTTATCCCTTAAAATCTTTTTCCCTTTGTTTTATGTTTCAAATATATGCTGTTCTTTTGAACTTTCTATTCATCAAAGAATCCTGAAAAAAAGTATAGGCCTATTGGTTTCTACAAAAATATAAGCAGCACAACTCTTTTCAACATTGATATTAAGAAATGTTTCTTGAGCACCAAATCAGTATATTAGAATGATTTCTGAAGGCTCATTAAAAGATAATAAAATGGAAACCAGTTACACTAACTGTATATGTTGCCATTTATTTTTACATCATATTTTTACAATGTTTTTCAAATTCTAATAAAATTTCACAATATTACTGTTTTTAATATTGTTTGCATTTTTGATTAACAAAATATAGCCCTGGAGACCATGAAATCCTTTTTTTTTTAAACACCAAACTTTTGAATGGTAGTGTGTCACTATTTTTTTCCTCTATTGTCTACAACCCATGTTTTGGATACTGCCCTCATAAAAAACACAATCAGTGGCAAAACATTCACTAACGTCTCAAACATTCTGGACCTACAAACCACATCTGCATCATTACTTGAAGAACTGCATTTTGAAAATAAAAATAAAAAGATCTGACCAAACATTTTTTTTTAAATCTGTGTCTAAATAAAAATCTGAATTTAACATTTCCCCAGAAGTGTGAACAAAGTCACTTTAACTTAGACAAACACATCTGTTTCTTTGTGATCTTTTTCTTTGCCTTTTCCTCTATATGTTGGCTTTGCTTAAGGACTATCCCAGTTGTGGTTCCGGATGATTTGAGATGCTGGTTTAACTAAGGTCTAATTAAAACCCAAAATGATCTCTTTCCTGATGTTGATGCTATCTCTCATCATTCACATCCACCCTTCCCCCTATTCCATCATCGCTCACGTAGGCAAGGTTGACTCGCAAGATTTGGGTCCCAACTGAAGCCATGGTCTTGTCAACCCTTGGGAACCTCTTTTTCTTTGTCTCTAACTACAAATCAAACTCCACAATGAAACGGGGTGGAGGTAACATTTTATGGCTTCTCAAAACCTGACTCAATAACGTGAAAAGAAAATTAAATACGATACCGCCACAATCAGCCACAAGTTTCAACTAAATTCCCCGCCCACTCAATGATCTCTAGCTGAAGGCTACCAGAAAGTCTTACAACACATGACATCATAGAGTTGTGTCACAGTTTCACACGATGAGCTATACCACTGAGACAAATTGCAGGCTATCAACTGGCTGACTAAGAAAAAATACCAGAAACACAAGTTTGATGTCCTGTGTGTGAGGTAAAGATGGGAGTCTACGCCTTGGCTGGACATAAAAGAAAAATCTAATTAAATCGCACACTATGAAGGATGACTCGCGTGTCATAACACATCAAGACATTAAAGACAGCGGCACTACCAAAGCAAAACCTGAGCAGTACCTTCTTTGATGATGGTGGGTCTTTTTCTCGGTTGGATCTTCCTAAACTTCCCTTTAAAGTCTGCTGGAGTGAACATATGCATGGAGAGACTAGCCATCTGGACCAAAACAATCCCATCCTGGCACTGAGTTTCGCAAGGGTTCGGTTTACCATCCACCACAACTCCGGCACTGTTGACATCCTCCACTGACATATCCGACACGGATGACAAAGAGAGGGACTGCTTTCACCTGCTCAGGATCAGCATGGATACGGATCTCCAGAGAAGTTCCTCTCAGTTCTGTCTGACTCTTCTTTTCAAATTTTTTTTTTGTCCCTCTTTCCTCTGTACTGGGTACATGAGCTTTAAAGTGTGAATTAAATCAGAGAGGGATGAGTGCTAAAGCTCTCTGTCTGCTCTCACTGGTCCAGGCTGTTTAGCCAGTTGCAGTAACACGCCTGAATGGGGCAGGTGTTGAATTACTCAAGACGGACACGCCTCTTTTGTGTGAGAGAGGGTGGAGATTTTGAAAGTAAAGGAGGAGAGATGGGGCAAGTGAAAAGTGTGACTGTATACAGTGTTTATTTTAGAGTGCTTTAAAAACACTGCCAATTGGGAATAGAAAGCAACCTATCAAAATGACTTGCTTCTGGTTTATATTAACTTGTTTTATGTTTCGCATCCAAGGTGTTTTCAAAATGGTCGTCAAGGCATCATGTCCCCCGAGTTTGATTCCCAAATGCTATGTGCTCACAAAACAAACACATCATTTATAGGTTGTTTTTTTATAAGTCAGAGGGAATGGACAAATGTGGAGTCCTTGGGTGAGGGTGTTTATTTGGACCACCTTTTAATGACATTAAGCTAACAAATAGCCGCACTGTTCACTGACCTGCAGGCGTTGCTGGTTTTATGGAGTAAACTTTTTGAAGGCCAACATGGAACAACTACCTTATTCTGTCTCTCTCTCCAAGTGGCCCTGGCTGAAAGTGCTGATGAAAAAGAGGGAAAAAGAAACAAAGAGACTGACCACTCCTTCGAGAGAACACAAAACAGCCCTTTTCTTCAATAAACAACATTTTGATGCAAATCCAAAAAGGGTCAGCGTCTCTTCCCAAGGGCCGTCTCAGCCATCTCAGAGCTGCAGAACTGAAGGCTACTCTGTCTTAACGCCTGCAAAAAATATAGTGGTTTTTTTTGTTTTGTTTTTGTCAAGCACAGACTGGCTGTATGAACAGCTTGCTAATAATTTCCAAGTCAAACCTTGAATACAAACTCAGATTTCCTATCAACCCCCTAGAAACGCCCCAGCAACAATTAGTAAACCACAGAAACTATGTGCTGGCAATCGCACAAGTGTTATGGGGGCAAATTTTGCATGTACAAACAATCATATTTTTCAGAAAATAAAAAAATCTAGTTTTCAAGTTAGAAATTAGAAAAGGGCTCCATGAAAAACTGAATTTTTCAAAGCTAAATTACACAAAAACAATCTGAGTGTACAATGACATGTGACCTGGACTCACACAAATGTTTATGTTTGAATGTATGAACTCTAAAAACACACATGTGAAGAAGAAAACACACATAAACTCACATTAAGGGCCCGTTCACACAAAAAAAGTACTTAAAGTCCCACTGTAGTCAATAATTGTATCCCTTAAAACTCATCTTTGATCACCAAAAGTACATATTTAAATGTTTTTTTCCTGTGAAAAAAAATGTGTCGTGCCTTAAAATAGCTTGAATGCAACTCTACCCTCTTGCTTCATTTAGTATACGTGGAACCATGAATATGCTAATTAGCCCCGCCTCCACTCACGCCAGCTCACAGATTCACTCGGCCAACATACTGAGGTAAAAGCTGCACAATGGTATCGCTTTTTACAACGTTGAACACATAACGGTAATATGATTAGCCTTTTGCTTCACTATGTTATCAAACAGCTAATAATGTGTTGCTAATGTTACACAAACCATGTTCCCGTTCGCCATCTCAGTCTGCCTTCTAACAATCATTAGAAATGCTTTAAACAATTCAGAATGTCAGTGGAGAAAGGCATATAGTTCATCATAACATCGTAATATACATCATACACGCGCTATATTTTGCTAAATCTACCCGATTTTTCATATCAACAAAAAAATATACCGGGATCACCTGGCATCTCTCGAGACTCCCCTGCGAGTTCGCTTTTAATGATATGCTAAAGCCCGTCAGCACATTGACGTGATTGATTACAAGGTAGTTTGTGACGTCAGAAACACCAGTGATTTCAAACCGCGTTTTTGAGACTGTCTTTTTTTCACAGCAGTTTTCAGGAGAAAATACTCAGACATGGTGTTGACTTATGAATTTGCACATGGTTTGTCTTAAAGCACATTAAAAAAACACCCCACAGACATATAAACAACATTAAAAACTTGATTTGCACCACAGGGGGACTGTGGAATGGGGGAAAAACGCATGGTTATTAAAAGTTGAACTGATTATACACGTCCGTCTAGCGCGTGTTTACATAGAAAAACAACGGAAAAGTAGCGCATTGGAATGGAAAAACGCGTTCTGAATGGTCCCTAAGGCCATGCAAGCATGAAAACTCATCATCCCATCCTTTAAAAATGTGTCATCTTTATATAACAGATAAAAATACAAAGAACCCTGCAAATACCACTGGCCTACCCGAAAATAGCGCACTTAATTGGTGCAGCCTAATTACTGGAGATAACCTAGAACTCCAGACTGTGCGCACACACAATCGTGATCACCACATCAAGGCAGGGTTTGTTTTTATGTAATCACCAGTGATCTTCAGATATCACATTCCTCAGATGGCAGTTAGGACTGGTCTGCCAGGAGAGTGACGCCACATGGACACGCTGTCCAGAAAGAAAGGCATTCTGAGACACTGTCAAGTGACTTCATGAAGTGAAATGTCAATATTTACATAAATGTTCATATTACGACAAGTTCGGCAAATGATTTTGAGGCGTCCACTGGCTCTTCATCTCAAGGGCACTTTGAAATGCTCTTCTATTGATCTCTCTCTCAACAATTTATGCATTAGCAGAGTCATGTTTCAAAAGCTCTTCAGTTAAAAAGCCCTTTAAAGAAAAGTGGACCTGTGATTTAGAAACTGTGAAAATGGCATGAAAGCTTGGTGGAAGATCTAAAGAGAGTCAGAAACACAAAACAGAGATTTTTAAGAGGTGTTTTAGATTCAACTGTGAAAACTAGAAAAGAGGAGTGGATATAGCAAGTTCTCATTACAAACATTTCTGTCAAGAACTGTGAGGGAAATGAAGTGTGAGGCTGCCCTCTAGAGTTTAGTAGACGTACAGTTCATGAGTTTATCTCAGACTAGTTTTATTTAACTTAAAATATGCTATCCAAATAACTTCAACCAAAGCTAATGTTAAGAAGCTACATTTCAGCAAAAAATATTGTCCCTTCTACATTATAATTTTATTTATACTAACACATGTCAATGTAATTAATAAAATGTACTCAACCATTCAAAAGTTTTTCTTCAGGTTTCAGTGTCTCATGATCTTCAGAAATCAAAATTGGTGCTTTGAAGAAACATTTCTTACTATTATCAATGTTGAAAACAGTTGTGTTGCTTAATATTTTTGTGTAAACTGATACATTACATTTTCATGATTATTTGATGAATAGCTGTTCAAAAAAACTTTTATTTGGAATATAAATTTTTTTTGTAACATTATAAATATCTTTACTGACACGTTTGATCAGTTTAATGCATTCTTGCCGATTCATTTAATTTTTTTTAAATGATAATGTACACCAATAATTATTTTATGGCATAAAGTATGTAAAATCATTAAAATTGTATATGCATAGTTTATTTTAGGCCAAACTTAAAATGCAACACTAAACAGTGTCCCTTTAAGCGTTCATCACTTCAAGGGATCCCTGTAAGCTTTCAGTACAATATAAGATGTCTCTAAAAAAGTATTATGGTAACAGTTTATAACTTTACACTTGACAATAAGGTTTCATTTGTTAACATTAGTTCATTCATTAGCTAACATAAGCTCTTAATGACTAATGAGAAATATATTTTTACAGCATTTATTAATCTTTGTTAATGTTAGTTAATAAAAATACAATTGTACATTTTTCCATCCATCCATCACTCTCCAAATCTCTTATCCTCTGTAGGTTCAGATGTCAATTCACATTACATTAATGTAAACAGATACAAAAGATTAGTAAATTAAATTAATGTTGAAATCATCCATAATATTTTGTTTATTTAGAACTATTGTTAGTACAGGTTAACTAATATCAACAAATTAAACATTATAAAGTGTTACTGAAATTGAATATTTGTATAAATAAAAGTGATTTTTGTCATAGCTCTGTTTTTGGGTTACTGTGTAGATCGCAGAAAGTGATCTACGCTAGTTACAGTGTACATCACTCTGATTGCTTACCGGTAGTCTAAGAAGGCATCAAAAGAGACAAAGAGATAAATGATTTGAGGAAAATGGATGGAGATAGAGGTGAAAGAACAATGCAGTGTTGCTATGGCTGTCCTTTTTTTGCAGCTCTTACTCCCCAGTTAATAATTCATGACTTGAGCTTTGAAAAACAGCCAGAGTGAGAGGAGAGACATACATAATATAGAACAGCAGGTGAAACAGTGAACAACTCTTGACTAAAAATCGGTCACCAGAGCACAGTGGCTAGTTTCAAATGCATTCATCTCTGTTTCTAAAACTACCTGTCAGAAGCTGTTATATAAAATCCTGTAAGCGCCCACTAACCTACACACAATAACCAAGAGCATCTCTCTAAGATTACATAATGTCTAAGTGGGCAGTGCATCACACATTCAGTCAAGCCTCTCAGTAACAGTAAAATGTGTGCTCTTGTATGCACTAGTATGGACAGAATGTAAAACAATTAGATCTGCACTTCCTGAAGAAAATACCAGTGCTTGCAAAAGCAGCATTCACAATTATTTATGCAAACAACAAGATGATGTCATCTCTGTTGTTTAGATTTTGAACCACTCTACCAATTCATTAGAAGGATAGTTCACTCTAAAATGAAAATCAAGCCATCATTTACTCATCCTGGTGTTGTTCTAATGCCATATGCCATTCTTTCTTTATTGGACCACAAAAGGTGATTTTTTTTTTTGTCGCATTTTTGTTAAACTTGATTTCCCAAAACTTGTGTGCTTTTTCTGGGTGAGATGGAGTGAACAGTGGCACTAATAACCATATATTGTCGTAGTTGTGTGTTTATTAGTCATGTTTAATCAATCAAAGTGTTTCAATCATCTGTTTATTCAGCTACAGTGATATAGATGCCCATAGGGATTTTCTGGAATAACTGCGGGGCATATTTGGAGTTTCTGCATGAGAGCACCCTCTGGCTTTCAGATGGAGCAGCATTCAATACTGATTACAGAGCCATTCTCTGTATAAAAAAATTAAAATCCCCCCCCCTCCAAAAAAAATCATAGCCTTTGCAAAATCACGTGCGGTTTCATTTTCATTAATCGAGCAGCCCTATGGCATGTTTCGCATGGGATAATTCTGTAAAACTTCTGCATAAAAAAAAAAAAAAAAGCTTGATTCTGTCGCTATTCACTGCTATTGTATGGATGAGCGCGAGCAGGTGTAATGTTGTGAATTCAAAAACAAAGGAGAGCTGGATCCAAATGTTCTGAGTTTTATTCAAAATGATATCCAAATGAGTTTTATTGACAAAAATAAACAATCAAATCAAACACAAAGACCAGACAACCATGAAAAGAATGAGTGCACCAAACATAACATACATGTAGGAACAAGACTAGACAAACACAAGAAACACTGGGGTATAAATACACAAAGACTAACAGGCTAACAAGAGGCTGACAAGGGACAGGTGTAGGTGATAAGTAGTCATGGAAACAAATGAGGGAGACACTAGGCTTGTTTGAGATGTGAGAGTAGGCGGCTGCAGTGAGGGGAGGAGTGAAAAAGGTGCAGTCAAGACGGACAGTTCTCTCTTCTCGTAGTGGATCAGACACCAACGAGATCGAAGGAAGATATAGCGGGATTCACATTCATGCGCTGTGTTGCTAATAAACTGGATGTAATTTAAGTTTGGTTGCTTTTATATGAAAATAAAATATGATGAACAAGACAACCAAAGTACTTGTTATTTAATTTCATTTGAAAGACATTTATCAATCATTTTTTACTTTAATACATACATGTTTTTATATTTTTATAGAAATATGACAATCACATAACCCATAGAGAGATTGCACTGTCAGAGAGTTTGGAAATATTCACACATAATGCAAATTTTTAAAGAATTTATGCACATAAAAACATGATATCAGAATTTTCAAATCAAAATGTTTAAAAGAGAACACTTTTACATGGTTGTTTAAACCAAAAAGCATTAAGCTGTGGTCAGCAAGTCGTTTCCAATCGTGCTTTTGATCTGACTGCAGAATCCGACACGACCGCCTCGCCGTCGCGAGTTTTTTGACATACGTCAACATGACATCAGAGCAAGTCGGACCACACTCGGACACATTTCTAACCGGGATGTAGTGATCACCGGTGATCGGTTCCGCGCAGATTTTACTCATCGCAAACGAGCCTAATGCAACAAGGGAAAACAGGAACTAAACACAGGAGTCAGGACGTGAACACAGAAACAATTGGAACAGAAAACAGTCCTTTTCACAACAAGGGACCATAAGACTGGGATCGTGACAGCGGGACTTTTTAATTTTTTAAATTTTTTTATTTTTTGTGGTCCAAAAAAGAAAGAAGGGGATTTGGCAACAGGGTGAGCAAATGATGGCTTAATTTTCATTTTAAGTCAACGGGAAATTTGAAGATAGAAATTTTAGGGTTAACTATCCCTTTAAGTCAATGGGAAATTTGAAGATAGAAAATGAAAATACAAAGCACACTTAAGCCTAAAATAATCTAAAATCTGCAGATATTACAAATTCTGATCCAGAGAGCATGTCTTTGTCATGAGAACCCAAACACATCTTGATAATGTGGATGCTAAAATATGTCCTTTAATATTTAATCATGCAAATAATATGGTTTCCACTGTGAAAATAAAACCAAAGTTATCTTCACTAACTGCAGATCAGGATATGACTGACAAAACGAACCGCAACACATTGCAACCTAAAATCCAATGAACTATTTGACAGACCTATGCAAGCTATTCCACATATTGGATCAGCATTTGAATTATTAGAATGATTAACAAAACATTTCAAGCTTCACAAATGGTTTCTGCAACTGAATGTAAATATTTACAAACCCTCAAGTAAACACACATGGTTCAGAGCAATGAAGATGGCTGTCCGCTTTTGTCTGAACTACATGCTATGAATAAAGCACAGATACAAAAACTGTTCCTGCCTAGTGAAAACAGAAAGACTCAAAACAATCCTCACTGGAATCTGCAAGGATCAAAACAACCACTGGGGAAAAAAATATGAGCTCCGAAAGTCAGTGAGTCCACTATAAAACACTATTTTTGTGTATACTGTTTAATATTATGTAATAGGCATAACAATTTCACATGGTCACTGTCACAAATTTGCTTATTTGATTAGTGACAAAACAGAGCACAACTATTTTACGTCACCTTCTCTTTGTTCAGAATTTTTGGAAATATTTATTTATATTTTTTGATTACATTTTGAATCCCTGATTTTCAATAGGGACTTTTGGACCCCACAATTTTCACATAACGAGTAGCCTACGTGTGGTTTGTTGTATTAGCTACTCAGAACTTAGATACAATACATAAACAGTAACATGAATACTGTAATTAAATAATGACAAAAAAAATCTGTCACGACTCACCCTGTTTAGACAAAGGAGGATGCGATTGTTGCCATGCAGAATACAAAAGCATCCAATTTCCTAAAGGTAAAATTCAATATCAGTGATGCTTGATAGTGATGATCCGTATCAGAAGTAGATGTGTCTCAAAAGCGCGTGAGCTGCCTTAAATAACCCACTTTTAAAATATGTATATATATTTAAGTCACGCGCAGAATTTCAGTGTCTCGTAGGCGCGTTCGACAAAAGCTGCACGCGCCCGTGATGCCCCAAAATGCTGTCTATGTTGGCAGCACACTCGATTTTGAGCACAGCCACTATTACATTGTTGTCATAATCACAGCAGACATCTATCTCCATTTACAGCTATAAGTAAATTACATTAATTCCGCTTCGTGAACCCAGAACACCGATGGCAACCATTTAGACACCATACATTATTTCTAATTATGCAAGGGACAGTTTGAAGCCAAAAATGTTGTGTTGTGTTTGTGTTATCAACAGACAAACACAATCTGTGCTGGTGGTCTGGCCTTCCTCACGGCTTCTCCGTTAATTTTAAGCGGTTTCACAAATAAAAGCTCACTGGAACGGACACGGGATTACATTTAACACCCTAAAATCATCGAGCAAAAAACATCATACCTTGTATGTTTGTGTTTAGCAGTTTATATGTTCATTTCTTTATCCAAGCGTCGTCGCTGAATTCTGCTATTTTCACTTCATTAGTCTCGCGTCTCCTCGCATCGACTGACAGAAAAAGACGGCCGCTGAGGATGGCAAAACTCCGCCCATAGCGACCAATCAGATTGTAGATATTTACCGAAGAGAGAAATGGAGATCGCTGATTGGCTGAGACGCACGTTCGTCTGTGTCCTTCCATCCATTAGGTTCTGGAGCGCCTGGAAAGATGCTGCTGGATACTGACAGGTGCACAGTCTCAAAACAACCCAGTTAAAAGGCATCAAAAGCAATATTTTGAATGAGTTTACTTTTAAAAGAGCACAATTTCATTCAAACTGACTGGGAATTTTATTCCAATGCAGTCTAAAAATGGTATAAAACTTATCAGAACTTACAATTTTCTGGTTTATGTCTGTCCTACCTGTAAATGTTTACAGCATAAGCAAAAATATACACTTTCTGTCAAACTTTTGAATAATTATAATTTTTTTTAAATAAATGTTTTTGATGAAGTCTCACCTAGACTGCATTTATTTGATCAAAGAAACAGTAAAACATTTCAAAATGTAATATATACTGATCAGTTATTATCAATAATTATTGGTGCTCAATTATTAATTTATCAATGTTGAGAACAGTTTTTGCTGCTTCATATTTTTGTGGAAACCATGATACATTTTTTTCAGGATTCTTCGATGAATAGAAAGTTCAATGAACAACATTTATTTGTCAAAATAAATCTTTCAAAACATTACAAATGTCACTTTTGAATTTCTTTCCCTTTTTTTATTCGCACTTACCCCACATTTTTGAATGATAGTGTATCACGGTTTAAACAAAAATATTAAGCAGCAACTATGTTTATCAACATTGATGATAATAATAGGTGTTTCCTGATCACCAAATCAGCATATTAGAATGATTTCCGAAGGATCATGTGATGTAATGATGCTGAAAATTCAGCTTTGCTATCACAGGAATAATTCAAATAGAAAACAAATAAATGCAGTCTTGGTGAGCATGCGAGACTTCTTAAAAAAAAAAAAAAAGATATAAAAAAACGTAATTATTCCAAACTTTTTGTAGTGCAATCCATGCTGTTTTATGTAAAATTGCACAAACACAAGACTGTGAGAATGAAAGATCACTCATTTGTGGGGTATACTGTCTTTTATGATAAATTATAAACAATCAACAGGGTTTTTTAAAAGAGTTTAAAAACTCTGTTATACAATGATTGAAGTAGCTAAGGAAATCCTTGACGCTGGTCATATTGTCAATTTTATATTGCTTGACACATTCCAAGAGATTTCGGACTATGAACATATTTACAACTTTGAATGTTTGCATGTATCTTGAGATGCGTAGAAAAATCTAACTTATAAATAGTCTACATGAGTATAAAAATAAAATGACAAAGAACAAACAAAAACAATGTATGTTATATTATCTTATACAGATGAAAGATATGCACCTCTTTATCTTGATTGCATGCTTCAGTAAACAGTCATCTACTTTGTTGACCAAGACAACTTTGAGGCATTTCCCTTTGAGTCTGTGAAATGGCAAAGCAAGCATAAATCCCTTTGCTGTACATTACAAATAACCTCTCAAATTCAATCTCAAAATCCATTACATTTTCAAACATCTCCATAAAAAATATTTTGACCAATTTTTCCTTCAAAGAAATTATGCTTTTAAGTTCCTTTGATCTCTCAAAGATGTGCTCTGCAGTAAATACTGTCAGTCTTCTGCATTGGTTCAGCAGTCATTGCTTTTCTTCTTTAAAATCTTTTGAGACAAACAACAAGCCCAGCTCAAGGGCTACAGGCCTGACATGGTGTTTAGGGTGAAAATGGACGTTGGAGGGGTTCGAGGCTCTAGCTGAAGTGTTCAAAAATGCTTCTCCTAATGGAGAAAACATCAAAGCTAGAGTCATGCGTCTAAAAGAGCAATCCATATTGGAACAAAAACAGCAGGAATACACAGTGCCATCCTTTCACTTAAATTGTTCCAGGAAAGACCGTCAATCTCCTTTCTGAACATAGATAATGATTAGGATAGTTCAACACTATGATCCCTTTTACTCACTGGCTCTTTCAGTTTCACCCATATTGGTTATCCATGTCTGCCAAAGACAGTCGTGGCAAGGAAATCTTTGCCGGGTATTCTGCATTTCGAGAGGGGTCCATGTAGATGGTGGAGCTGGTGAGACTCTTGCGGTTTTTCTTTGACGCGGAGCGTCGCTGCCAGCGGCAAAGGAGAAGCTCCACCTGCTCTCTGAAGAAGCTGGTGGTCAGGGTGTAGAGGATGGGGTTAAGGGCACTGTTGATAGGAAGAATGAAGATCACCACCCAGGAGTTTATCGTCCCTGCAGAGATAAACAGAAGACATTGATGTCAACAACAGCAGAACTCATTGGACTGATCATCTTAAATTGGGGATTTGTGACACACTTGGCTAGAGGTAACTGGGTCATTTTCAGGAAACGGTTGTTTTTTTGCACAAAATAAAAAAATAAAAGGATAATTAAACTTTTTATAATTTTACTATTAGTAATTAAGTATTTAATAACATTAGTAAACAGTAATTAAGGTTACTGCTAAACTTTTATTTAAATTGTATTTATTTATTTTAATTTAAATGTCAGGCCTAAAATACCAGGGCCATCACCATCTTAAATATGTGGCTAAACCTGGCAAAAATACCAAGTTACTTATTACATCAACCTTATTTTGGGGTGGTAGTGGCGCAGTGGATAAGACACATGCCTTTGGTGTGAGAGACCCGGGTTCGAATCCACTGTGAGACACCAATGTGTCCCTGAGCAAGACACTTAACCCCTAGTTGCTCCAGAGGCGTGCGACCTCTGACATATATAGCAATTGTAAGTCGCTTTGTATAAAAGCGTCAGCTAAATGAATAAATGTAAATGTAAATGTAAATTTTCTGTGAATGTGCGAGACTTCCGATTCATTAGCGCTATAGAAGAATATCAAAGGGCAGTAAGCGGTAAAACTATTTGCTACAATACATTAAAATAATATGGTAAGAAATACCAGCTTGCAGTATCAAGCAGCATAACAAGCTGTTTTGTACAGCTAAAAATAACTGGAAGTGCATGAGACTGGAAACCTTGACGCATTCAATTTATGGCTGCTCTCGCTCTTACTTTAAAAATAAAGTGGATAAGTAACCACAGAGAGCTACTTTATTTTAAACCCATCACAGTAAGTTTGGAACTTGAAATCTTTATTTGAATATATGACTCAAATTAGTTCATTCTGGTTGCATCACCCAGTTGTTGTGTGCCTCATTAGAAATAACAAGATATTTCTCTTTTAAAATAAATTTTGTGCCATCTGCCTTACATTCAAAATGTTATGGGGTTGAAGACTCATGCAAAAATGAGAAACGTCAAAAAATGGTGCTGCAGAAATATACAACATACCTGGAATCTCAACTTTTAGAAGAGAGAGTGTTTTGACCAAAAATATGGGTATCCAGCAGAGGGCGTCAGAGAACACAATAAAGAAAAAGCGGTTGGCCACAGCCACATCTTTGTGCAGCCGACTGCGCACATCTGTGGCATTGATGCCGGTTTTATAAATGGAACAGAACATACTGGAGTAAGAAATGACAATCACCAAGAACGCCGCCAAATTAAGACCTGTGAATACATAAGACACTTAGTTCAGAATATGCACTTAAGGACTGACTGACATACTAGGAAAGTAATAAGCAGGACTGTAGATACAGAATAAAAAAAACTGCAGGGTGACCAGACATCCCCCATTTCCCAGAAAAGTTACGGTTTCATGATAAGTAGGCCTACTTAAAGTGTAAATTTCACAGTGCCCTTCTGCAGTACCTACCATCTCTTGTGGTTTAGTATTTTCCTGATCATCTGATCATATTATCAAATATTAAATATTTTCCGTAGCCCACAGTAAATCTGGGTAAATCGGACATTGCAGATCATCCCCTTTGCCGGTTCGGGCTTTAAAAAAAAAAAGAAAGAAAAAAGGGTCACCCCGCTTAAATTTTGTATATTGAATTTTATATATATATTATATTATATTATATTATATTATATTATATTATATTATAAAAATACTAAATAGCCTACATGAAAACAATTGAATACATTATCAAAAATCAAATCAGTGAAGAGCAAAGATATCGAACCAAGAAATATCCCCGTGGAGTATCCTTTGGCTGTTGGTTTCTCCAGTCTATCAGAGTGCAGAGGGAAACAAACTCCATTTCGCCCATAATAGTTCCCAAACACATCTTCATTTAGCAGGGGAACAGCTGCTATGACAAATCCCAGAATCCATATAAAGGCCAGAACCAACACTGTCTGCAGCTTTTCTGGCCGCAGATGGCTAAAAGGGAAAACAATAACTAAGAATTTCTCTAGCGTCAAGTAGGTGAGGAGGAGAACAGATACTTCAGAGGAGAGCATGGCAAGAAAGCCAATTGTTCGGCATTCCACACTGTCCATCCAGATAAGAGCGTTCCGGTTATATTCGCCACGAAATTTCACATCGAATATCCCCAGGAAGAAGAGATAGACTCCCATCAGACAGTCAGCACCTAGAAAACATTAAAGCAAAATAAATAAATAATAATAATCAAAACAATGACATTGATATTTAAGCATGACGTCATACAGTACTTTTTTCATAAATGAAAAAACATCTCAGGTTACTCAACTGTAACCGTGTTCCCTGAAAAAGCAGGAACGAGATGCTGTGTACTCATACGCATTGGGAAAACATCTTTGTTTGACCGGTTGTGAAGCATGTGTTCAAACACGCCAAGAAAGAGGCTTAAATAACCTCTGATGATGACGTCATTGGATGTTTCCCCTACGAACGAGTGAACTCGTCATGGAGGTCTTCAAAGAAGCGGAGAGACCACCGCTCAGGCTTCTCCCCTCAGCCACCGGACAGAATTCTATCCTTTAAATTTGTGCGCTTGGGGGTCTCTTGTTTCTGTGGCCAGTCCAGTTGTAACCTGGCCACTGCACGAGTCAACTCTTCTTGCGCTTTATCATTGTGGGAGGAGCGTTCAGAGGCGGCACTCTTGAAATCATCTCGCCTGAAACAAGAAACGCAGCGTCCTCGGCCCGGTCTGAAGAAGCGCCAATGCATATGAGTACGCAGCATCGTAAGATTGCTATTCCTGGTTTCAGGTCTAGTTGCAGACTAATTAAATTTATTTAAAACAATAGTGACTAGCTCCTGCTGCATCAGTTTGTGCAGTGGATGTTAATATCTACAGCATAAATTCTGTTCCTCATTACCAATATAAAAACAAGACACACTGTCAGAAATAGGGGTACAGTAGGAGTCCATTTCTGTCCCCCAAGGTATAATCTACACTAACGTACCCCATAGGGCTTATTATTGGACCTCAAGCTCAAGGTAGCCTACATATATGTACCTTTTTGAGGGTCAAAAAGCATTAAAAGTTATGTACCGGTTCTTTTAAAGGTTAAGGTACAATATTGTACCCTTGAGGGTACAGCCCCAGTGACAAGTCATTGTACCCCTAAAGGTACAATTATGTACTTTATTTTCTGAGAGTGCACAGTGTGACCAGAAGTGGCATAAAGTTGCTTGCAGGTTAATTTTAGCAATTTTCTCCCAGTGCAGGTGTGAATTATTTGACAGCTGCTCATTTCCTGTTTGTCCCACAAGTCAGGCAGTAAATTTAAGAATACTCTTAAAAGCTTTTGAAAAGAGGGAATGTGTTTTGGGAATAATGTATGAACGCATCATTCTTCCGTACAGTTTGATGGAATACATCATTAATCAGAGCCATGCGATGATACCACCATCTTGTGATAGCAGGCAATCTTTGATTCAGACAGCATGGCAAATGTGAGCAGAGAGATGCAATTAAAATCAGTGAACAGCAGAAGGTAAAGGCCAAGCTCCTTTTCCCACCCTGACTATAATCTGCTATAGCTGAGATTAACAGTCCAAGTACAGATAAGGACACTGAACTGAACTAAAAATGTGTCACCGGCTAATGAGATTGGCCATGAGATTGGAGCCCAGCCCTCAGCCACCGACACCCGGCCCGATGGAGATACGAGAGCCCAACCGCAGACCATGGACTTCGCAGCCAGCTGCGATTGACGAGTCTGAACTTAAAGACAGGACGGAAGGAGTCGTCGCCCCGGAGCCTAAACCACAAGGTGTGTCTGACCAGGTGCGTAAGCCCGCAACATCGTGTGCTGCCGAGGGAGCGTTTGTGGAGTACGAGGGCTGAGAGGAAAACCCCACCCACAACCTCACAGTGGTGTTAGAACGAAGAGCTTTAAAGTCTGGTCCTTCAAGAGTTATTAACCAAACAATTGGTTTTCCCCATGTGTAAAATGTGTTCTGTTCTAATGATGATTAGGAAAAGCCTTCAGATATTAAGAGATGACAGCCAAAAATAATTAAGAGCCTGGTGAACTGTTAACTGTTCTATTATATTGAAAAACAATTCAATATAAGAAAATGTTAAATTACTTTAACTTCCCATGGCAATTCTGTCATACTGATACGGTTCCAGCCTCTGGTGCTGTTGGCGTGTCGTAAAAAAAAAAAAAAAAGACAAGATAATGTTTTTTTAAATGAATATTTTGGGGATTTTATTGTACCAAATTATATTTACGCCATTTTATAATCCATTTATTCACTTTTTGAACATAGACCTGAAAATTCGTAAATCTTGAAGGATTTAGAGCACAGACTTAAGTTCTCTTTTCAAAGACAACACTTGTCAGATTATTGCTGGTGAAAAATGTTTAAAAAAAGTTAACTTAAAAGGGAAGTTACAGAATTTTGTTTATTGTTGCACATTGTTTTGCTTATTGTTTATTTGTTTTTTTAATGAAATATATATATTTTCAAAAACGTTTTACTCTAAAACTGCAAGAAAAATCAAAGCCTTGAATCTAAACAAGTTGTGATCCAAATTTGAGCTTGAATTCTCAAAAAAGCTTTCAGTAACTTTTGTACCATTCCAAAAAAAAAAAAAAAAAAGAGGGTTAGATAATATAAAATACATCAAAAATCCTATGTAAACAAGTAATTGTTAACCAGGCTATTACTTTATTGCAGTTATATTATCAAAAAACTTTGCATTTGTGAATGATAGGCAAGATACCACAAAAGACCAACAAAGACAAACAAACATATCTCATGAGGGAGCATTCCCTGGGACCGCGGTTCACATCTGAACCCCCCCAATGTTCAAACCAAAACTATGCCCTTGTTATATACAGTATTAAAGTAATTTGTTATAATTTTTGATCATTTTACCTTTTTTTGAAATCAAGGTAGCTTGCTGGCTTCATTTTAGCAAAATATGGTTCAGCCAAAAAAAGACACATGGCCAGTAATATTATCTCACCAAGTTTCACATCAAATTGACCCTTCGCTAAGCCCCACCCTCCCCTCCATCAAATTACTGTTGCTACGCCTGACAAGCTTTCGCACCTGGCACGTCTATTACAGTATCTATGCACCGGTGTCAGACATTCCCAAGGAGATAATTAGTAATTTTTGCCGAACAGGTGAAATATCTGAGCAAGACAAAAGGGACTGCAGTATGCCTTCGAGGGATATATTCACGACATAATATGCTACCGATTAGAGAATAATTTCATCAAAATTGAAGCTAAAGCCTATAGGTCCAATCGCAAGCAGCAGCCCCCTCATACGCTGACCATTCAAATGGGAAACGCACAAATTGAGGAACAGCTATGTTCATGCACTAGCCTGGATGCCAGCCGAACTTAGCCCCGCCCACAAAATGTTTAGGTCGGGAAGTTCGGTCTGGACTCGTTCCGTTGAGGAGCTATTATGCCCGAACAAAAATTGTTCGGACCAATCAAATTGTCAGGGCGGGCTTTATACGATGATGGACAGATGAGCAACGTAACGTAATCATCCACATCACCAATGAGCGCTTGGGTTGAATTAGTTTACAACACAGATGACTGCCGCTGGAGAATTGTTATTTCACGAGTTCACACTTACAAATAAGTCAGATAGAATAAATGCATATTTGGCGTGCTGTTTGAGGAGAGGCTCCGGGCTCGGTATTCGGCCCGAATCCAAAGTGCTCCCCCCGTATTCCAGGCTGTGGAAGAACAGGCCGAGAGTGAGTGGAGGGATGCTGAAAACTGTCAAGGAATGTTAGGTGAGTTGACAAAGTGAATAAATATATGCTTCCTCTCATGCTGATAGTGTAGACCAGACGGTCATTGTTTGATGACAAGTTGATTGGATTGATTATTTGAACGTGCTCCTCTCGAACTTTGTTTATAAGTTATGTGTAGATTTCGCCATCGCGTCTGTTATAGAAGATATCGACAGCGCATTGATTTTAAAAGAGGAACAGAGAACCACGATCAAGACATTTGTCGATCGAAAACATGAATGAAAAACATACGTCACTTACTCCGTTGCTCTGATTGGTTATAGGTCTATCCAATTGAGTGCAGAGGCATTTTCCTTCCTGGTTCGGTTGAAACACGCCCCATAATCAAAGCTCAATGGAGCAGTATCAGACTCACATTCTGACTAGAATCTGAGTATGACGACGTCAGGCTATTCATGCACAGCAGGGTAAGTGAAATTTGAAAATAATCTAATAATTATAAATCAAACAGCTTATTCATACATCTTGTGGAATAAACACAAGACATTAGCCTGACCACTTTGCAATGATAACATTCTCCCGCTTATATTGTTAGCGCGCCAGGCTAGTGCTCACACGTCGTGGAGCAAATGTAGGTGTTTTTGTTAATCCTGTCGACATATAGTTGTGAATGGGGCCTCCCACACTGCTTGATCCACGCCCGGCATTTCTCCCCTTGGGTTTTAGGTTTCGGGAAGGAAAAAAATTCCACCCCCGTCCAAACTTTTAGGATACCGGGTATCAGATTTGCACAATCCATAAGCACAACGCTTCGGCATGTTTCCCCTCGCTCGAAAGCTTGCCAGACCTCCCGCGCCTAGTTACGGTTGCTAAGCCACGTGTGTGCCGGTTTTCGGGTGTGGCTTAGCGAAGGGTAAATTGTGAATACACAGGAAAAGCTTAAAACCGCTATTTTCAATCAGTTACAAACAAACTGTATCCCTATTGGATGCATGTCGGTAAAACTGCAGTATTGAAAAATAAGGCCTCTATCTGTCCGGACAAAAATACATCTGTCACAGATTTCCTGAAGTATTAGTAGATTGTTATTGTTCAGTACATCAGGAAGCGATCGGACAGTGGAACAGTCTGTAATTTTACTTTTTAAATGAGTTAAAAAATGCTAGCATATGAAGACAAACAAACTGTCACTCTCTTAATAGGATTATAGATGCATGCATAAACGTTCAGGAATGAACAATCAAACACCCACAAGAATATACATTCAGACACGAAAGCAAACCAAATCATAATAGGCTTTCCTGACAGCTTCCATTATTCAGATAAAATCCTTTATCTATTGTTACCCTTGTTTTTTTCTGCTAATACCCCCATTGATGAAGGCCTTAGCATTACTGGATATATTTTCTGTCCAGGAAAATCCTTTTTTGTTGTTGCCAATGTAGAATGTGTAGCCAAACTTTTTTGGAGCCATTTCTCAATTCGGGCCGTGTGTGTGTGTGTCTGTCTGTCTGTGTTGCAACATGTAATTACTGGAAAATAATGATAATAATAAATAACAACAACAACAACTAATAATAACTGGTCTTTGTGCTGTACACTTCATATAATTAAAAAAAGAAAACAATAATAATACAATATTTTAATGCATTATTTTATTTTATCAAATATATGAAGTGTTCAGTGCAAAGATAAGATTAATCAATAATGAAGTTAGTTGTTTTATTATTATTATTATTAAAAAAACGTATTTATTTATTCAATATTTAAAATCGTTTCAGCCCTACTCACAACACAGGACTTTGATGCAGGCTGCATGCAGGTTGTTCTCCGCTCTAATGAAGGAGCGCATTCCGATGACAAAGAGATTCCCAAAGCAGGTGATGAAGGCCATCACCCAGACGGACACCCGCAGAACCAGGCTGGCTAACAGGTCTTCAACTGATGAAATCCCATCGGTGTTAGGTTTACATTTCCGAACATGTGGGGCATAGGAACAGTACTGAAAATCCTTAAAATATCTAGAAAAAATAGATATAAACAAACAACAGATTACAAACTGAGCAGATGCAGATCATTACACAGACCACACAATGAGAGGTACGTACATGTGGGACAGGTTTCCCATGGGATGAAACATCTTGGTGGTTATATCAGGAATTTCAATGCCCTCCAGACTTCTGTTAAATATATGAATGTTGTATTTCATCCGACACCTAATAAAAGTGTCCTAAAAGCCATTATTTTCCTACGCAGAGCATGCAATGCTGATACTTACAGAGACTCCAGTTGAACCAGGTGATCGAAGTGACTGGCATGAATATGGAGAGCAGGATTATGGGACATGTTCCTGCAAACATTAAATGGAATGTCAGCCAAAAATGATTATTCACTAGTCACATTTCAAATCCATTTTTCTTTAAACAGATTTTTTTTCTTGCCAGAAACAACAGTGGATAGGGACCAGGAGTCGTCAAGCTCCATAAAGGACATGAAACACTCATACGCTATATTTCAAGTCTTCCGAAGTCCATACAATTTTTTGACATCAACAGTGTCAACACACCATTTTTTTAATGCCGATGTGGGCTATAGACAAGCTTAAATTCAAGTCTGTAAAAAGCTAGCACGAATACAGACTACTTGTGTGGTGCTTTTTTCAGCCACCAAATGAAGACTTGTTTGTTCCATAGAAGAAATAGAAGCACAGAGTTTTGGAAGGACATGAGGGTGAGTGAAAAATGACAGAATTTTTCCTCTTTGGGTAAAATATCCCTATACATTTTTTATTTTGTCCTATTGTATCAATCATGGCATCATTTATTGCACTGCATGCACCAACCAATTAAATAAATCAATAAATAAATAAACAATGTGACTGATATTTGCATAACTCACAGTTTCTGCAGATATTTTAAACTCTTGAAAGTGTTTTTAGGAAGGTCGGAAAGTCTGTTGCAAGACAAATCTCTAAAAAACAAGAAGGAGAAACAAACACAACAATCAGATGAATGAAATCCATGTGCATACAAAGATATCTCAATTATGATTTAAGTGCAGAACCTTATCAAATCAAAAGATTGTACATCCAGATTATGTGCTGCAGTACTCACAGTTCAACCAAAGATCCAAGAGAATGAAACATGTTTTCTGGAAGGATCTTGATTTTATTGTCATGCAGTGATCTGGGCATATAAAAATAAGAGAACAACAATATTTTTTTTTTAATGAGACTAAACTTCAACATTTTCAGTTGTGTGGAAAGCCTCAAAGAACAGTCACTGGTCCGTGAAACAGCCAGATGATAATGAAATCCTTCTGCTTTCTGCTGCATTTCCAGCTTATTTTTTAGAAAGGGCATGCTGACCCTGCTTGCAAAGATACCACCTTTCCCTCAAAATCTCATTTAAGATACGTCTGACACTTCCCTACATCTATTACAAAAGAGAACATCTTAATAATAAACTAATAGAGCCTTGAGAAAACGTCTGGAATGGGTTTAGTTGTCACTGTCAGAGACTCCAGTCTGTCCGAATAAGGCGAAATCTTTCTGTCATCACACTGTTCCAAGGAGACATTCTGCTTTCATTTGCAACAGTTTTTGGAGGAAAACAGTGCCAGGACTACAAATTCACAGCTCTCTGAGAAACTGGGATTAGATTCCTCTATTTTTATACTCCAAATGTGATCAACCACAAATGAGTCAGCCCATAGATAAACGTCCTGAGGTATTGATTAACTTGTAAGAAAGTGATGGGAGTTAGATTTCTTTTTCCAAGTAACATCATCAGTTGCATCAAACTATGTTACTTTGCCAAAAGCAAAATGAAAAGGAGAATAGAAAGTCTGTTTAAAAAAAAAAGTCTAATTATCAAAAAATAAATAAATAATTGGCAGATGGAAGCCTCATTAGACAATGTGCAGCTTGTATCTCTGAAATGGAGACCTTTCAACATAGTCTTCACAACTCATTCTCAATCTGTGGTAGAATTGTGATGATTGCAAAATTTGCTCTGGTAAACTGCAAAATTCAAAGAAATGATTATTGTTGAAGCAGGGCGGGGCAGAGAGCTGTGGGAGCGGAGCGAGGACAGTGGAAGGAATGATAATGAGCGAAATCTGCAAGACACTCTTGAGTCCCATGGCGAAGCTCCGGAAGGATAAAAGGAGGAGTGATGACAGTGGAAAGGAGAGAGGACAAGGCCTGGCCTGGGACATTTTGTTTCTTTTTATCACTAAAACTTTATGCTGAACTTTGCTGGTTCCTGCCTAATTTCTTCCCTGAACTGAACACTGTTACAATTACATTTATGTAAATCAAACAAAATATATCAAATCAAATACTTTTTTTAAAAACAATGTTAGTTGTTAAGTTGTTAATCTGACAATATAATTCGAATAAAAATGGTGTAATAAAATAAAATTGTATGGAATAAAAAAAGGCAATGCATGCTGACATGTTTGATGCATTTTCAAAAGTGGTCCCAGACTATTGTACCCCACAGTATATGGCATATAATAAATGTCCCTAATTTTTTTTAACTCACAGTTAAATTAAGATTTCAACATGTGCTTGACATCATTCTCCACAAGGGCATCAAGCTTTGTTCTTCACTTGTTAGAAACACATGCATGCAGACACTCACATCCTAATGACTAACTAAGAACAAGCATTTCCCTTTAGAGATAATAAACTGGGAATTAAGAAAACATGACTGGCATTATAAACTAACATCTGTAACACATTCAATTAAACTGACTATTAAATCAAATTTTATTACCATTATAAATTGAGATGCTGGCATCAACGTAAGCATATCACGTTCACGAGGAAACCAACTATGGCTGAGGGTAAAAGCACGAAAAACACTTACAGTACTGTGAGCTTGGTGCATGTCATCAGAGTGGAATAATTCAGCAACTCAACGTGGTTCTCAGCAAAGTCCCTGCGAGGAAAGACAAGCCAAGTAAAAGAAAAGAAAGGAAAACAGCTGTAAATTTAAAAATACATATAAATCCTAAATTCGAGTACAAAATAACGACACCGACGGCTGCAAAAAGTCATCCCACTACTCTGCCTGCAACAACAAAAATAAATTTGATCAAGAGCCATAGGTGCATGACAGCTACATGAATAATAAGCTTGCCCCATGCTGAAATCGTTCATTCAGTGAGTGCCTTGATCAGAGGACGTGCCTGACTTTGATAGTGCCGCTGATAGTCTTTCTCACAGAACTGTCGGGCTGGACTTGCAGATGGCAAATTGTCATTCAGCGTCGAGAGTATTGCAGTACGAGTGAGCCTGCTCGGATAAGTAACATCAAAAAACACAGTACCCCTGCTGATGTCCACTGTCCATCTCTTTCCATCCTGACTATAATTACCAGAGTGCATTGCTCACAGAAAAGCTGTAAATGAGTCCAAAGTGCTCATTATGAAAGGAGAGATGGTCGAAAACAACACCGACAACACATTTGGCAAAGATACAGGCACTTTGAAAAAAGTTTTCATTGTTAACTCAAGATGTGTGACAGTCAATGGAGTTGTTGTCAGACCTTTGACTAAACAGCACAAGCAACTTAATCTTGCCTATAAGCACCAACTTAAACAGGAAGAGAGTGTCTGTCTGACATGTCAAGCGACAAAAGAAAAATCTGTTTTGCTCGCTCTAACCTGAAAAACCGGCAGATCCAGAGATTATTTCATCCTCAAAAGCACTCGTCGTTTCACCCGGGACCTCATAAACATGACTTTGTTTCCAAGTAGACTGATAATAAACTCTGTGTTCCCTTACTCCAGGAGGTTACTTAAAATCAACCAATCAGATTAAAGCTTGCCAGAAAATGCTTTCCAGTGTTGGGTGCGATGCGCATCGGACAGTCAGTCAGTGGCCTGTGGGCCAGTCCGTGGGCGCCCTGTCTGAGAATAATCATGTTTCTAGGTTATTGTTGACTATAAAACTTTGGAGCACACATCTTTAAAGGTTTTCCAGTAAGTGAGTGTGGTCTTCTCTGCAAGGTTCAGCTGAGCAAAGCAACTTATTACAGCAGCGTAAGTTATATTGAGAGGTTTAACTTGGACAGCTGTGGAATGCTGATATGATTTATGCCGAGTGAGATTAGCTAAATTCAAACCTACCTGACGGTCTAATTATATAGCAAATACAAAAGAGGATTATGATAGGGTCTCAATTGTCTTGAGTTCGGACTCTCTCTGTTTGTTAACCTCAGAATGACCTATTCAAAAAAAGCAAAGAGCCTGATGACTAATATCCTTGGAGATGTGGGTATAAACACACACATACAGACATATACAGTCACTTACACAACTGAAAGTAGCAACAAAAAAAACTTCCCAGTGTACCAAAACCTTACTGAGAAGTCAGTTTGATGATATGTAGAGGCCACTTGGATCAAAAAGAAATGCTTTCTCTATACAAGATTCAGTGCAAATGTACACACACTGAAATAAATGGACCAGCCAAGAAGGCTTTAAAATTATTAAAGTATCATGCAGCAACACTGGTACACTAACATATATCCTGTTAATTTTACAGTAAAAAACTGACAGCTGTGGTTGCCAGAAATTCACTGTAAAAATACGGTGTCAATGTTTCCCTTTTTACAGGATGCCTGTATATTTTACAGCACATTTCATTAAGTGATATAATAGAACTACCAATTTTATGTCAAAGCAAAAAACTTAATTAAAATTTTTAATTAAATGTATTACTATTTTAATTTAATTTTAAAAATATGTAAAAACTTACATAAATCACATATGTGTATTGCCAAATTATAATACCACATTATTATTTGGCTAAACATTAGCCATTCATTAACAAATGAACAAATTTTCAAAATTATAGATGTGGGGTAAACTGTGCCAGATGCTTTGGGGTAAGCTGTGTCAGATGCTTTGGGGTAAGCTGTGTCAATGGCTGAACTGGCCAAAATTAGTTACTGAGTTCTGAAACCGAGATGATTAAGTATGACTTAACTGGCACAAAATGATTAAGGATTTTCCAGAATAATATTATGTAGAATTATGAAGAAGCTACTTCAGCCTGGGAAAATTGCACAGAGGGAGTAATATTTCCATGCAACCTTGATTAATGGAATGTTGAATAATAATATTTGTAATTCTTTTTATAATCATGAATTTAACCTTTTTTATGTTTCACTATTTCATACACAAAAATGACTATAACAAATATTTATTATAATTTTTAATATATTAAAATCTATTCCTGTCTTATTTAAAATAAAATAAAATAAAATAATATTTAAAAATATATAAAAAAATAAAGGTATTATAGTGAACTATAGAAAACTTTTTTTGTTTTACTTCATCTCATTTCTCCTTGATAGAGGACAGCTACACTGTAAAAAAAAATTACATCCCCAAGTCAAAAATTTTAAGTGACCGATAACATCTAAATTTTTCAATTAGTCTGATGTATTATTTCTCATTGAGCCAATGTTAACAGACTATTGCAACAAGAATTTCACTTGGGCCACTTGAAAAATTTAGATGTTATCGGTCACTTGAAATTTTTTATTTGGGAGGGTTAGAAATTTTTTACAGTGTACTGGCACAGATTACCCCACTCTCCCCCACTGAATTTAGAGAGAAACATCTAAAACACAATCCACTATTGTGTGTGTATGTTACTAAGAGGGGAAAAATGGGTCAATAAAATGAAGTACTCACAGCCAGCTGAGCAAGGGCATGTGTTGACAGAGACTCGAGTTGGGCAGCCACATCAAGGACGTGTTCACCATAGATCTGCGATTAAGCACAAAAATGATAATCAACCACCTAAAATGGCAACCCAGCCTCGACGTGCAGACTGTCACAGCAAGAGCCTTGAAGATCTTTATTGTAGAAGTCAAACAAACCCCCTGCAGCACTTCAAGGTGCGACTGAATCAGTCTCAGAGGGAAAACAATCAAGGCTTTCTACTTTGTGCTATTAGACGACAGGCGTTCTCGGTTTCACAAGCATAATTAGCTTTAAATTAGTTTTTGTAAAACGAGTCCTTAGTTATTATCAACTAACTAAGAAATTAATTTTAACCTCTGAAAGGAGGTCATGCATATAATCAAAAACACCAGAAAATTTGAAATTAACATTAAACATGCATTTAACTAATTAATTATGCTAATATAGAGAACAGTTTCATTTGTACTCATAAATTCTAAATGAATGGAGTGCTTGTTATGCAGTGAGCACTTGTATTACTAATTTACAAGGTAGTATTTATTTATTAATAAATTGGGCTCAAAAAGTAATTTTCTGAAAATACAGACTCCCGCAAGCTAAGCTTTTGCATGCAATGGCTAAACTTAAACAGAGCCAGGCAGCTGGAAAACGTTCAAGAGATTTACTACTGTTATTTCAGCTATTATCCAGGAATCACAGAGCGAAGTGAACTGGCTGGAGAAACATTCTGGGCTAGTGTGTAGTCTCTTCTGGGATGACTTCAGATTTATATCTTAATTCATGAAAGGTAATCTCATGAGGTACTTTTCTTTTGAGTGATGCTTAATATCTGCTTTGGATTTTCTGTTATTAGTTAGCAGTCCCTGAGAGAAGCTTGGTTTTCATAAAGATGGAGGAACATAAATGAAACACTTCTTTAAAATATCTTGTTTTTTTGTTTAGAAATACTTTGCAAAAGTGGCATAAATGTTTCATTTTTACTTTGAAGTTCAAATTAAACTCGCACCTTAAAGTGTAATTTGCAGATTTTCAAAGATGATTGACAATCAGTATACCGTTTAGATTGGCGGTATGGTTCTGTTCTGATCAGAAACATCCATACAGCCTAACAGGGATAAGAGCAGGGACTGCAGCAAAAATAACAGAACAGAACCAACATAAATGTATTACAGATATCATTAAAGTTCTTAATGACAATAAATTCATTTACCAACATAAATCAAGATAAATAACAGAAGGATAAGAAACATCCATACAGCCTAACATGGATAAGAGCAGGGACTGCAGCAAAAATAACAGAACAGAACCAACATAAATGTATTACGGATATCATTAAAGTTCTTAATGACAATAAATTAATTTACCAACATAAATCAAGATAAATAATAGTCTAATTTTAAGAGAAATATCAGAAGGCCAAGTCCTAATTGTGGACGAGAGGAGGAAGGTTATTAGCTCCTGAACAATACGATAAATCTGCTGATAATAATAATACTGAATGGTGCCTTATGGATGCTGTATAATATTCCTATCGGTAGACATTGATCAGCTGAGAGTCAGCTGATGCAAGCTTGACTGACATGACCTGCCAGAACCGACGCTACTCTTGATATTTATAGAATTAATTAATTTAATTTGGTAAGTGTTAATAAATTGTAAATACAGTCTTAGAAGGAATGTGTAGAAAAATTACACAAAATATGTGTAACACTCTAATTTACACATTTTGTGTTAATATTAACTAAAAATGTGTTGAAAAAAAGAACCTATTTTACACATATCTATGTGTAGTTTAAAATTAACACAACTTGGGAATTTACTCAAAGCATTTAAAGCAACACTAAGAAAAAAAAGAAAAAAATTACCTTAAATAATGTTTCCAAAATCGTATCAGTGGTTCATCAAGTCGTAACAGGGTGAAAGGCACTCCTGGATTCGCTTTGCAGCATTATATCTGCTATAACCACACTATGCAAGTTTGCCAAACCGGGTCGCGTTTCTGTAGTTCGAATGAGAAGAAAACTACAAATTTGACTTGCTTTATGTCAAGCGTTACAATAGTCATATTTAATTTATATGTATTATGTCAATAAAGTAAAAATAAATCCATGTACAGTAAAATCTATTTTTGTATTTATCATGATGAAAGATTATTTGTTTTTAGAAAAATGTCTATGGCACCAATTTGTGTGAATTATGTAGAACAACCCCAGCAGAGTCTAGGCCACACACACACACAAAAATTTTATCGGAGGTGAACACGGATGATATGATAATACCAAGAGGAAAAGAATCAAATATAAATGAAATCTTTTCAGTGAGGAGGGGAATTTTTTTTTAAGAACAAGTATTGTGATTGTAAAACATTTCCTTCTTTTATTCTAGTTAGTTTTGGCACATAAGTTATCACAAAGCAGGCACGAAAGCCATAAGATATTAATGACATTAGCCTTCGGACCCACAAGTTAAAACCCAAAAGTATTCGATTTCTTTGGGTACAGAGTACAGACAGTTCTGTATCACGGTGAAAATATCTAAAAGTTGTTTTGTTGCAATAAGAAAATTGGCTGTGTTACAGGGTTAGTGATCCCTAGATCCCTTTCTTTGTTTCTTGAATGACGTCTTGACATTTCCTTGACATGACATTTCCTTTTGGCATACTTGTTACCAACAAGCAAATAAACTCAGATGTGTCTTTGACAAATCACATTTTTGTGGGAATTGATTTAATTCATAGTGACTGGCAAATTCTAAACAGAGAAAAAGTTGTAAAAGTAAAAGATAATATTGCTTAATTTCAACCTCCTAAAACAACATCCTATAGTTTTCAAATTTACTTGACTGGTCAGACACAATTGTATCAGAAACGGGGACAAACTTGATAAAATTGATAAAAGATAATTATATATATATATATATATATATTTTAATAGTAGTATATATATATAGTATATACAAAAATATCTTCCTTAGAGAGATAACAAGGACAAGCAGATAAAACTAAATGCCACACTTGAGAAACACCATGAAATATTTTTAAACAGCAAGACACTTACAGAAATGTCAGTGACCTCAAACCGATGAACGCATCCCGGGTGAAGCTTTTAAGTGGATTATGATCCAAGACTCTGAGGAAAAAAGAATAATACAAGAACGGAAGTGTCTTTTACGAAATGTTAACCACAGGAATACATTGTTATGACGCCATATTTTACCTTGAGTGTGTTTTTGTTTTGTTTTTTGTTTTTGCATGATAGAAAGAAATATCTTAATGGCATATCTTTTGTCAGTGACTGTGCTTGTTCTTGTGCTGCATAAAGTTGCCCAGTCTGCGCGCGTGTGTGAGTGTGTGTGTGTGTGTGTGTGTGTGCTGCTGACTGTGCCAACAAGCCACCCAAGTCATTCTCAGCTTCTGTTTGCTAAATCATATTCAGAGCCATATTCTACTAACTCAGAGCTATTATGCCAAGTATAATTAAGTATATTATATTTAATTAAGTATTTATTTTTAAGGAGACAGTGCCCCGCCGGAAATTTAAATGAGAAAATAAAATCAAAGTACACAAAATAAAAACAAATATTGCAAAATATGGTACGAAATGTCTATGAGGTGTGTAAAGCCAAAGAATAACAGAAGTACAAGAAAATTAGTTATTAAAAATTAAACGTAAACTAAAATATAAATATAAAACAAAGAAATACATGTAAAAAATATATAAAATAAAATAGAAATATAACAGTGACAAATGGAAATTAATATTACATTTTGTGATTGATATTTGTTGCAAAAGATCAAGAAACAACCATTTTCCCTTTTGTAATTCATTAAATGTGTTGTGATGCATACTCACAGCCAGTCTAATTTGTGCAGATCTCTGAATACACCCGGGCCTAAATAGGTTATGTGGTTTTGGCTCAGAAACCTGCATAAAAGACCATGTTTAATTAGGGACACAGACTTGAAATTGATAAAAAGCTCCATTCGCTGTCAAGGTTAGGCATTAAATTGTCCAAACGATCGATTTTCGGATATAAAAATAATAAATGGCCCTATTAAGAATCTAAATGAATACGAGTGCTGCAAAACTAATGTCTGCCTCACACACACACTGAGCTTCATCTGAGATGCTTTCAAATTAACTAAAGGAAGATTAGAACAGTAAAGAAAAGGTAAAAGATCATAATTCCTACAAAACTCTTTAAGAAAAATCGATAATGTCATTTATCATCCAGACCCACTAGACTGACTTTCCCTAATGACATTACATCATCATCTTCCCAGGATTAGGTTTGTCCTCATCCTGCTGTTTATGGGAGCAAGGAGATCTCAGAGCTGCTGTGAAAGAAAGACAATTACTATATGCTAGTCGCAAAAACTTTGTTCAAACCACCTTAAAAAATAGCCTGCACCCATCTGGCCCAACATACAAAAAGATCTACAGCCCAAAGAAGCCATTGTGCTCTGCATCATTGAACACATAATACAATTTTGTGAAAGGGCGCACACTCTTCAATATTCGACCGGAGACTGTAATTTCTCATCTCCAGGTCTGAACACCTCTTCCATGACCATACAATCTCTTCCTGGCTTTTAATGAAGGAGCAGTTGCTTATAAAAGTTAAAGAATGAAATTGCAGAAAAAACTAAACAGAAATATTATTCATAACTTTTTTAAAAAGGTAATCTTAAGTGAAAGGTAAGAAGAGTACTCACAATTTTTCAAGGGTGAATAATCCACTGAAGGCATGGCTTGAGACCGTCTGAATTGTGTTGTTCTGAAGAAACCTGTTCGAAAAGAAAGTCAGAACAAATAAGTGCTGAAAATGTTTATGGATACTATTATTCAGCTGGGTTAATTTGGACATCTGACACCATAAATGGCTAGATATTCAGCTGAAGTCTTTTAAATAAAAGAAGTTGGTTTATGCAAATTTTAACCATAACTTTGCGTTTGCATTTGCATTTTAATATACTTCTCATGCTGTTCACTATTGCCGTGTTTTGTTTTGGTTCACTTTTATTTTCTGGTTTGCCTTAGCCCTATTTCATGTTCCTGTCATGTGATTCCCTTATTCTGTCATGTAATCTTGCCACATGCTTCCCTTGTCTGTGTTATGTTCTCATTGGTTCATTGTTTAATTTTCCCTTGTTTAGTCATTAGAATCTGTGCATAAATAGACCTCATGTTCCCATTTTGTTGTCCCATTCCCTGTTACTGCTGTAGGTGAGTTTGTTATGTTCATGTTAATTTCAAGTATCAAGTCAGGTTTTTGTTAACTTTGTTCATGTTAAATAAACTGCACTTGGGTTCAGTACACTCACCTTCAGTAGACTACTGTTACAACTATAGCAGCCATTATAAAGTACCTAATTAATACATCATTTTACAAGCCTCATTTACAGTGTTACAACAGCGGGTGGACTGAGACTAAATTATGTACCTGTCATAACTTTCCTTTCGTCATGCTCTTGATGATTAGAGTACAGTCATCAAAAAATTCAGGAAAAACAAGGCCACAAAGTACTAGAACATTAAGTGAAAGTCACTAATAATAATTGTGTATGCCTGTGAGACAGAAAGCAAGCAGCATTTACATGTATCTTTACCTATTTACTTGACAGGGATGGACCGTAATCTGATAATACATTTGAGAAAAAAAGAGTCAAGACACACACCATCTTTGGCAATCAGCACCATACCCACATGTTATTTGTTTATTGAGGAGATTTTTGGTGATCTTGAAAATAATCTGAAATCTGAAAATAAGATTTTTAAGGCAAACAAGGCTATAAAGTATTAGAACTGTGAGTAATGTTACTCATAATAATCTCATAAGGAAGAGAAAGAGACACAAATGAGCTTCTACATTAATACAGAAGTGCAGTACATCTTAGGTGATCTTAAAAATAATTGAAAACCGATTTTCAAGAGGATGCCCCAAGCCCCTGATGTTTTGGCCTTCATCCCAACGAGCTTAATTGGGCAACAGGTGAATGGGATGATCAATCAAGGGAAAAACAGGTTCACACAGGCGAACAGTCAGAACAAAAACACAATGAAATTTTTCTGAAAATTCAACGGTACATTTTAAAAAAAAAAGTCTTTAAAGTTGTTTTTTTAATGCCAATTTCTGACCATTTACTCTTACTCTACATATGAATATGATGTCAAGTCTCTTCGATCTTGTCATTTTAAATATATTTAATAAAGCAACTAGATACATTTCAGATAATCAAATATCAGCCTAAACAAAGGAAGGAATGATGGATTTGATTTGATGATTTTTGGTGTAAACATTATTAGAATTATTATTGGACTAACATCATGAGTGGGCCACTCATTCCATAAATATGTGCTGCATTTTCTATCTACACTGTACTGTAGTAGGCAAAACTCCCAAAAAAAAACAAAAAAAAGAAGCAGTGACTGCAAAAGTTGCCATGAAATTTTCAACTGAAGTTATGCCAGTCTTGACTGAACTGATTTGTATCTGGAGAGAACTACAACTGCCTTTCTTTATTTTAAACAGAATTTATAGTTCATATATATATATATAAATAAATTAAGGTTTGAATAAAAGCTCCAAGATTTTGAATATAATTTAGGAAATAGCGCCTCTTCCAAATCCTATTATTTAAATTTGGAAGAATGATGATAATCTCATCTGGCACTTTTTGAGGGTGTAGAAGAGCTTAAAAATGAATGTGCAATTCAAGTAATAAGAGATCAAAAGCATGCTCTCAATTCAGAACATTCCTCCAAACTGTGAGGAACATGTTGACCCCATGAGAGTTGCAGAGCTCTGAAGCTCTTACCTGCAAACATTATCAGCCAACACCACGCGCTCTCAAATTCAAAAGGGAATTTAGTGGTGAAAAGCATTAAAGCATTCACGGATATGTTAGGAAGAACTGTGCGCATACCGGAGAAAGACTGAGCTTTTTCTGAGCTCACGATATTAAAACAATAGTATCTGGACAATTCAGGGGTTTTAAAGGTTAGTGGAACGTAATGAATTTTAGACATTAAGGGCCAACAGCTTGCGCCAGCGCAAACCCTCTTTTGGCATTAAAAGCTGTCAGACATGCAGCGAAAAAAATTGCGCTGGACAGTTATTTTTGTGGCTGACCTTATTGCATATGAATTTGTAGGAGTTTTCCTTTCAGACGCAAAATGTATGGGTTGAGAGATTTTAAATAAATCATGCAACATGGTTTACAAAGGTTTGTGATAGTAAGTTTACTGCTATTTTTGTGCCATTATTTAATGCCCAAAAACCATGTCTTAACCCATTTTGTGCTTGACATGGCAGTGATAGTTGCGCTGCCTGGGTCTGTGTTCTTTAATTTGCGTTTTGCCACTAGATCACCCAAAGAACTTTCCACTCCCATTAGAGCTTTTATGAGATTGTAGTCTCTTGCTAATTTGTCCTGTTTACTAAATCTGGCCCTAGATCTCTAAAAATCCCTTGAATTTGCACATGCATCATAATATTGATTGGATCACAAAACCCTAAAATATATATAAGCTATTAAGACCAATAGGCCAAAACTGCTGTAAAATGCTGAACACAGAGGACCTGTCAAATAAAGTGCTTAACATTCCATAGACGGTCCCAACAGCCCTTCACTGTCCCTTTTAGTTTTATGGCCTTCAAAAAATGTATTAGTCTGTGGCTTTAGGAATATTTTATCCTCATCACCACATGTGAATGCCAGTTTTTTTCCATCATCACTCAAAAATATGATGTGTAAGTTAAACTGCTTTATGACAGAGTTTCAAGTGTGAGTCATACCCGGTGTTGAACTTCTGCTAAATAGTTTAAATAAGTCTATTCAGCTGTTTATTATTTTACGCATCATATCTTTGGTCTGTCATCTGTCAGATATTTATGAATCATACTTTTCCAATATCAAGTGAAAAAACAGGATTTTCCAAACAAAGTTATGAAGTTCTGCACACACATTAATGTGCTTTGGAATTATGCGTTTCAAGATATGACAAAACAAAACATTTCATCGACACTATCAGACAAAAGATTCTGAATTGATAGACTGTACCAAAAATTCAGAGAGCAGAGTTCATCTGCCTGGCAGAGATCAAAATTATTTATTTAACCATTTATTTTACTGTCTGGCAGAGACAGTACTCAATTCTCACTCAATTCATTTTCACTCGCTTGACATCTTAGATCTCACTACGGGACTCGCCTCTGCGGGGCAAAAAAATTAAGCACTTTATTCTGTAGATGCCCTCTACAAGCCCATTCCAACTGTTAGATAGGGTGGATATAAAGACTGTTCTCAGTGCATAGTCTATAGCCAGTGGTGTCTCTTCTCTTTATTTCTGATTGGGCAATTAATCAGAACCCAACTGCCCACAAAAACTGCCCTAACAGCCTATCAACTAATCATTCATGTTAAGAAAAAATAAAGTGAAAACAACCACATTGATGGGTGCATATCTCACACAGTGCATTTTTTCTCACAAAGAATAACAAATGCATAATTCGCATGGTGAAGTGTACTACAAGACAAGATAAATCATAAACATCTCAAAAACAAGACGAAATAAACAGTGCATGTTCACTACAGCCAATAAAAAGCAGTAGGATTATATCAGCTTCACACACCATTAACATCCATTTGAAAAGAAAGTATGCACGAAAATTAATTATATGCAAATTTGTTAGTGACTTTCCAGTCGAGATATAGCAGCCCAAAAAACCAATTAACTGAAACTGTCTCTGATGACTGGACTTTAAATTTTTTCTCATATGGAGAACTCCACCAGTATAATGGTATTGCTCATCAGCTCAGAACAATCTGAATTATGAATGAAGATTTAGGCCTGAGCAGTAGATTATGTGGACAGGATGAAGGCTTTCTTGCTGCACTGGCCAATGGCCTAAAGTACTTTTAAAGTGTTTTATCGATGGCCAGCAGATCGGTGAGATATTGCACTCATACACTGAGTACCAGGGTTTGAGGCGTGACCTAAAGTTCTCAGGGCTGAGATATTTTGGTTCATCGGATATTGGAAATTTAACAGCATCCATAAATTTAGGCATCAACAGGAACTGGCGATACACAGCAAAAGTAAAACTGTAGAATGACTCAGAAGACATTGGCTGAAGACTTTAAGCAAATGCAATGGCTATGTGCATTTTTATACTCACAGTCTCTGCAGTTGTGTATATTTGGAGAAGATGTGATCATCCAAAATCCTAATCCTATTGTTCTTCAGAGACCTGTACAATTATAAAGCATTGAATTACAAACAACACCGCAATACTATCAGAACATTCACACAGGCATAGTTAGTCACAGTGGACTGTCACAGTTGGGTTGCAGAAACGAGGATGAAATAAAAGCTGGATTCAAAGTGCAATGGTCCAATTTATTTAAACACACAGAAACTAAGCACATTGGCAAAACCCATACACTGACGAGAACAGACAATTAACTGAACAAAAAACAGAGCTTAAAGCTGCAGTCGGCAAGATATTTTTGATCATATTCACCGAAACCGACACTATGCTCCGACAGAACAACATAAATCAGCCGGTTTTAGAAAAACAAACGCGCTTCTACCTCCATCTAGAGCCTGTTATTTGTTTTGCAAAAATCCACCGCTCCCGGGTTCTTCTGGTCCAATCAGCGCAGGGCTGTGTGAGATCTGACTGTCAATCACAGTTCGTGCACACACCACAGATCCCCCCTCCCCCTCGCGTACGTTACAATATCACATGCACACGCCTGAAGTTCGCAAGTGTGTTGGATTGTATGAACGTGATGGCGGAGAGAAAATCTACTAACAAGCTTCCAATTGCTCGGTTAACAACCAGAGCTAGGAGGTCCAAAACAACCAAGGAAAGTACCAAGTAACCAAGTACTCCATGGTGTTGATCGATGCTGATGAGACGGGCACGTTCACAGAAGAGCACCACAAACTCAATGGGAGGGTGCTCTGTGGTAGTGGGGGAGGGGCACGAGAGTTGTAAACATTAATTTTGGCAAAGTCCCCTCAATCTGCCAGACTTGCCGACTGCAGCTTTAAGTAGACCAAACTAATCAAAGAAATCAACATCAGGTGTAAGCTAATCAATCAGTAACCAAGAAGACAAATCAAGAGCGGGAACAGAAAACAGAGCAAAACCAACTCATTGTAACACAAATGGAGATAACACATATCAGAATGCTGAAATGGACATTTTAAGTATCTCCTTTGGTGTGCACAGAAAAACAATTGCACATGTTTCAAAAGATATGAGGGTAATTTGGAAGTAAATCATGAACTGAATTCTCATTTTTCAAATAAATTCTCCCTTTAAGGAGTCTTTTCATTCCACAAAGATGAAACAATGTGGATAAATTATTGGATACAACTTAAGTGACTTCATTTTCCAAGAACATCCCCAGAATCCAAAAGATCATCTCCAGAATCCTTATTCCAAAAACCGTAAATTATCTTTAAATTCCTCTTCCACCATGTATATCTCAATATCTTCAATGTCCAGATCCCAATAAAAGTATCAAAAGCACAACTAGAATTCATGTAGAACAACTGAAACATAATAACCAAACAAAACAAAACCCCGCCTTTCAGGCAGTGTACATAATTTTTCTTTCTTTTAGTAATTGTTCAGTGCAAAGAAGCTCTTTATCTCGTTAAGCTTTATAATTCAGTGCTTTACAGCTTTATGTCTCACTGATGTCAAATCTGTACTCCTCTTCTCCAGCTACAGATTAATAACCTCTAGTGGAAGCAGAGAAGTAAAGCTCTGCAGTTGGCTCCCAGTTTGATGTACTTACAACCAAGTCACATTGGAGGAGAAGACGGGTACGGCATGCAGGTTCTTGTCCACACATTCCACCTCTGTCTTAATGCAATCACATCTCTCTGGGTACTGCTTCAGAACTGTAAAAGATCAACATAAACACACATAATAAACTCGGTTATTAAAGTAAATCTAGTACATAAAGCTGTAAAAAACAAACATGTGTTGCATTATTGTTGCGTCTTTAGTTTTCTTACTATTGTCAAGTTCTAAGTTCTACTATCAGGAACACATAAAAAAATCATACAGTATTTGATGATTTGCATTAATGCATTTTTTGTTCAAATTAGGCTTACACTGAGAAAAATATAGTTTTTATCCCTTTTGTCCTATTTCTAGTCATTGATCTCTCTTTCTGTCCCCTCGCCCTCTTTTAAATATTACCATTTTTTGTTAATGGGGTCTACTAGAATATGGTTACATCGTTTAATGTTTAAATAATAATTGTATTATAATTTACATTGTTGTAGCGCCTGTTTTCACCCTTAAGGCCATTGCACACTGAGTCCGAAATTCGCATCCGAAATGTTCGCACGTTAAAAAAAAAATTCGACCTCACGTTATGTCAATCACGCTTGCACACTGTCTACGAAACTTTCGTCCGTAATAAAAAAATTCGGATCGGGTTCGATTTTCTGCGTTTTTCGCATCCACAGCCAGTATTTGGAGAGGTTTTTTGGACAATTCAGAGCCACCGTACAAGCGAACGACAAAATCCACAATGGATTGAGCAGCCAATTAATCATGTGTTATTTGGGTATAAAATATAACCTGTATACAGCTGTTCTGTCTGCCCCGCGCTTCCGCCGGCCGTGTGTGTGCGTGTGCGTGTGCGTGTAGGCTATGTGTGTGTGTGTGTGGGCGCGCGCGCGCCCATACCTTAGACTGCCAGTCTCTGTTCAGGATCGATTGGTTCACGGAAATTGGTGGTCTTCTTTTTGGCTCCAGTATCGCTAGCAAAGCATCAAACTGTTCCACTGACATTCTGAGGTAAATTTTGAATCGTTTGGGATAATTTCGCAACTCCTTGATAAGGAGGTGAATCTCCTTCCTCTCGGCGCAATCTCAGGATTGGATGGACGCAATATTTCCTCTTTCTTTTTCTCTTTTTAAGAAGAAAGAGGGCAACAAAAACAAAATCATCCTCACTGCTTGACGAATCCATTTTGTATTTTTTGCGTTTTTTCCCGCAAAGGTTTAATAAATACGCATCGGACTCAGTGTGCAAGGTTTCTGTGCGTGACGAATTTTAAGGCTGACGAACACGAAAAAACGCATACGAAAATTTCGGACTCAGTGTGCAATGGCCTTTAGCCTAAACTAGGGTGACCAGACATCCCGAAAAATTTGAGACAGTCCCGAAATCTAAGCTGTTGTCCCGAATCCCGAATCCGGCCCTAATTGTCCCGAAAATTATACTAAAGCAAAATCTTGAGTAGTTATTGTCTGATAAAACATTAAAAACTGTCCGTGGAGGTTGAGTCATCATTGGCTGCAGCATCTTCTTTTTTTTCTTTCTGATGTTCTACAAAGATATCAGGCGCAAATTCATTTTTTGAGTTCATGATTTTAATGTTGTTGTTTTTGTGGTACACTAAAGACTAATGACAGACTGTTGATCTTTGAATAAAAATATGTTTGGTTCAGGTTTGAAATTCATTATCTTTTATTATAGGCTATGTAGTCTAATATGTAATGTAATGCCCCTAACCATAATCAGCGAGAATCAGCTCCAAAGGCTTCCTGAGGCACTGTGAACATAACTGTAACTATGCAAACTGTGCCATCAGTTTTGCCAAATCAACTTCAAGCCTGAGTTCTCCCCAGCAAGAAGAACAAGCTGATCAACCCGAACCACCTTCGCAAACACTACATGTGCCAGGGTGGAAAAAACACCTTCTCTTGGACATGGTGACTACAGTGACAACAAACGCAACCAAGGTAGGTGCAAGTTGCATAAACATAGCCACTAACTTATGAAATAGTCTGACCAATAGGCAATTAGTTAGTCTTAATCAGTTTTACTTTTAGGATTCAAACAAGACCAATCAACCTTTTTATGTAACCGACTTAAATAAAAAAAAGACCCGTCTTGAAGAAAAAATTACTGCTAATTTCTGTGGTTGTTTATGTATGGGGTAGGATTAAGGGATGTAGAAAATGGTCATGTAGAATGTAGTGCTTTATAAGTACTAATGAACAGCCAATATGCTAGTTAATAAGCAACTAGTTAATAGTGAATGTGTTCACTAATTTTAAGTGTTTCCAAAAGCATAATAGGACCCCTACAATATATACTTTTGTATAACATTTCAATTTGAACTAAATTTAATTCAGCTTGTAGAAGACTAAGCTTGTAGTTCAACTCCAAAATAAAAAAAAATAAAAAGGATAAATGACAACCTTAAGACCAAACATCTGCTAACCAGTACTGTCAGCAAACGCAGAAGCAGTAAGTAATAGTTTTACTATGGTCCATGCCCACTTACCTGCCTTTCAGCAAATCTGTTTTGGGACGATTATGAGGCAAGTGTCACCAAAATAATATTCATGATCCATTCCATATTCATAAAAGTTAATAACGTTCCCCCATTTTTCAGGTCATTACGAGCCTCTCGGTAACTACAAAAATTTCAAGGCCAACAGACTTTGAAAGCAAATAGATTTCCAACCAGATGCTTCTACAAGATCGTAAAACTCATGCAGATTTATGACGCATTACAGTAAAATGAAACCTATAGCATTTCTGGCTTTAAAGGAAACCAGTAGGCTATTGAAGGTTGTAAATTCATGAAATAAACTCTGGACAAAGAAAAAAAAAAAGACTCTAACTCTCTGATTTTCTGTCAGAAAATCTGAGTCTGGCCCTCACATGAAAATTGCAGTTGAGTTTTGGACTACATTTTTTGGATGAGCCTCAAGATAACAATTTATGCTTATCTATGTATTCCTATCTTTTCCAGAGGAAATCAGATCAAGACCGGGACACATACAGCAGTCATTAGGAAGGTCCTGTGGCTCTGCCTTTTTTATGGTGCGATCAAAAATATCCGCCCATCCGCTGTTGTCCCCTGCAAAAAGTAAAAGCAAGTCTTTGTATGAGAAAGTCACTGTAAAAAAGATAAAAATGACACTTTAAAGAAAGAAAAGACCTAAGAAAGATGTCAGAATGTCTCCCTGCAGAAAAACTGATAACATCAATATTGAATAAACATCAGCTCCTAATGTATTTTAAAGTGTTAACATTAAAATTTTGTCCCAGTTGTAAGTCTGAACCTTACATTTCCAGCCTATTTTAAATGGATGAAATGCTTTAGAACTGAGAACAGCATAAAAGTGAAAAAGACAAATATATGTGGCCTCACCGCAGTGTTCCTCATCTGCTCCGTTTTTGCAGTCTCTGTGGCCATTACACTGAAGGACCTGGGGCAAACACACACTCATGTTCCCACAAGGGAACTGGCCAAGAGGGCAACCTTCTGTCACCGCCCTGTTAGCCATCATGGATGCTGCTAGCGGCAAGAGGGCAGAAGGAGGAAGAGAAGGAAAAGTTATAAAAGTACAAAAAGGACAACCACCGGTGAAAAGCTCTTTAAATCACTGCAGTACTTTGTGCTTCCATCAGGGCAAAGTAGATGACTAGAAGCCCTCCAGCTAGCAGTGTTAGATGGAAAGCACAAGCCAATGCGGATGATTGTGCACCAAAACACAGCAGAGTTCGATTGAGTTTGACAAAAGATATGAAGAGTGTATTTTTTGCATATTTATTTTACCATCCTAACAATGCACGATTACGGCTACAGATGCTGCAGTAAATACAATGACGTGAAAAGCACTTACACACAGTGCATGACGACAATGCTGTATTTTGTAATCGGAAAATATGACTTTACGAAGACAGGGTTCCCTATGGCTCGCAATTCTTCTTCTTTCCATATGACATGACAAAGAGAGGTGTCAGGCCAGAATATACAAACGAAAAGTTCTGCACGAAGGCTTTTTCGCAATAAAAAAATAACTCTCTGACAGCTTCATTTTGCATAATAAATTTCTGTTTGTGTTTTTTTCTTATTGGCTCTCACGAACACTCATCACAAAGTGGATTTGTAATAAATTGTGAGGGTGGGTGGCTCTCAACACGGAGCTTTATCATAATGAAACACGGCCTTGTTTCTAACAGCCTCGTATACAAGAAATACGCTGTTCTGTTTGAGCCTACTTGTCACACTGTCCATATGTCACATTGGGCATTAGTGAATAATATGATTTAACTAGCCACTGAAATGACAAATGATAGCTATATGCAGCTAAGAATTATTATTTTTTGATTATTGGTTTATACAACAACCAGTGATAGGTATAGCTGGTTAGTCTTAGCTTCTGCATAAAACTGACCACTATACTGAAACGTGGTAATCCATAGCATACTGTTTTCACATGCAGCCACTCGTATAGTGTATTGAGTGTATTGATATTCACTTTGATAATAAAAAAGTTTAAAATAACTGGGTTCTTTTCTTGAACTAGAAGCTTACTGCTCCAGTCTGCCCACTTTTTTTTTTTTTTTCATTTAGAAAACTGTATTAAAATGCTTAGAGCACAGGCTTCCACACATAAATTAATAAAATAAATGATGCTTCAAGCATATACTGTAAATAAGAAGTCTCCATCAAGCAACCTCAAGTCAGGAAGATTAGCCTATGATGCCACAGGAGCCAGAGTGCTGGTAATGAAAAACAACTCCTCATGGAACAATATTTTTTATAGTGTTGTTTTAGAGGTGTTTAGTAATAAAGTAATAACGCCAGCCGCCAGAGCTCAATAGAAACCTTTCTGTCCACCAGCCTGATTGGGCCAGTACTCAGACTTCATACGAATTTTATGAGTCTAATTTTAAATGTATATTTGTACATGTTTTATTCATTTGAACTATTTTAAAATTATTTTTTATTACATCTTTTCCACAGATATATTTTCAAATCATATGTTACACTTTCTTTACTAAGACAGTTTGCAATAATAGCTGAAATCCTCATTTACGTTAGCCAGATAATTAAATAATGGTAACTGACAAGTTTAAAAAGTTAATAAGCACATTTTGCAAACCAAATGTCACAGAAACTTTGCAGAGGATAAAAAAAAAAAGTATACTGTCCTTATTGTTGAGCTCTTAATGCAAAACGCAGAGGAAGAGAGACATCACATCCAGTCAAAATGTAAGTATTATCTTATCTTTTGTTAGTTTGTTTTCCTAATTTTAGTAGAATCATTATTTTTTACTGCCTGTCTGCGAGTGAAGTCTGTGACCAAGAACTAGGTTTTCTCTAAGTTATGGGGACCCGGGAAACAAGCTTACAAAACATATAGAATGATTTTTTTCTGAAAATCTAAAATATGTTCTGTGATGGATGGGTTTAGGAGTAGGGTTAGTGTAGGGGGATATACAGTTTACACAGTATAAAAACCATTACGCCTAATGAACTTTTACTGTTGTTAGTTTCATTCAAACCATCCTTGTTCACTTTACTTAAAAAACTCATGTAACTACATGAACTTAAGTTAACTGAGTATTTTCAACAAAAAAATTTGTATTGTCAGCTTTTCTTAAAAAGTGTTTGTTCAGTCAACTTAACATTGCTGAGTGAAACGCACAAATTAATAAAACAATATAGCCTGGACCTTTGCGCGCACCATAGCTGCTTACACTGAGCACCAAAAGACACAAGAGCCACGTTGTGGAGAAGATGCAGTGACTCTGTCAGGTATGAATATTTGATTAACATTCCTTACCATCCTGATAAAAACTGCATAGAAAAAATTATGTATGTGTCCACAGAGTTTTATTATTTTAAGTTAGCAATTTATTGTGGCTATACTAATCTGTTACATATAGGTTAAGTTTTCTTTCTTTAGTATTTTTCCATTTTAGTCAGTTATGCTAACTTGCGTTTCTATCTCAAAACAAGCATGTAAAGACTGCAAAATAACCGTGTCAACTAGATTGCAATTGTTGAAGTACTATAGATTAGCGAATTGCCTTTTTGGACGCAGTAATAATTTCCCATCCACTTATTCCGATTGGCCCTGCAGTTTTTAAACATGGAGTGCACAAAAACAATGCTGTTTTGTCTTCAGATGTCATTAACGCTTAATGTAATAAAACAAAAAATGAAAGCTATCTTTAGTGTTGTGTCTCTTAAATCTCTACATTGCTGCTGAGTTCATTCGAATCATCACCATCCCACTGATTCAGACATACAGTATATGTAAAAACTGGACAGTTACACAAGTAAACTGCCCAGCATCTACCAGAGAAAATTTGTTGCAGGACGAAACAATTGTAAACTAATGGCTGTCATTGTCCAGATTTGTGATCTGTTTATGATGCTTGTGAATAAATTTCCACTTTAGCATGGTGATTTGTAATTTTGTCTCTTCTTAATTTCTTCTACAGAACAATACCATCTCAACTAGGAGAGCTTGCATTCTCAGAGCACTTTCTGTGCATCTTAATGAAGACTATGAATGAAGGAGTATACAGTAAGTGTTCTCAGGCATTCTTTTTACAATAAATAATACCCCCAATAAAATCACTAGACAATACAATAATCACACATGGATACAGAATTCTCAGAATCTTTGCTTTTACTAAATGTATTCCTAAGTGATGTTACATTTGCATTTGTTGGTGCGATTAAAATGACAATGTTTTACTGTTGTTTTAGGGCACAGGTTTTGAGAATGCTAAGAGAGATATGGCTAATCAAATAATTTTGCTTCAAACCAGAAAATGAAGAAGTTTGTGACCACATATGTGAACAATTGCACATTGCAAGATTTTGGGTGGAACTTTTGCTGTTGACAAGATTTCGTTGTTTTATTGTTTTTAAAGGTGCAGTATTCTTTCTTAAAGTCGTTGCTGAACAGTGTTTATATTTGAACCCCTCTCTTCATTGCTCCGCCTCCAAAGCTCACCCTCCAATCCTAACCGCCCTGCTCCGAGTCGGTCTTGAACCCGATCGTTGTCATGCACATGGGTGCACTAACAAGGACGCTAAACAGTAAACACCGCATTCTCTAGCAGTCATCAGCCTGCACAACTCTCAATAAGCCTCCATTTCACATGCAATGCAACAGCAGATGTCTATTTATTCTAGCAGTAGCACAACAAAATAATGCTTCACGAAAAATAAATCGCAGATGATAAACAAACAACAAGAAAGCACAAAAAATGAACATACATACACAAGAGTAAATACAAAGAGTTTGTTGTTAGTTGTCAACAGCACAGCAGCTCCAGACAAATAATGACACTCAGTGTTACTCACATATTCCACTAATCAAAGCAACCTCAGCATCTGTTTTCAGGCCTTCCCGCTTAGCATTCCAGGGCTGGAAAACGTTTCTAATATTACGGGGGTCCTAAAGCTCTTTCCTGATCATAACCCTCCTTTTTCCAGTGATATTCTTATGAGCTTTTCTCTTTCTCTCAAATCTCCATCTTGCTCGTTCTCTCTCCTCCACCATCATACGCCCCCTAATAATGATTGGCTACACGTTTGTTGTTGTGTCTTTCCGACCAACTTTTAAAAGTTTTTCAAATATCGCTTACCCCACCTTTAAGATCTGTGAAATTTAAATTGTGTTAGTGGTTGATAAAAAAAAAAAAAAGAAATAGGGGCCAGATTTATTGTTACCTTTATTGATGGCTCAAAAATCTTTTATTGTTTTTGTATTATTTTGGTAAAAATGACATAATGAACTTATAATGACCTGTTCCCTATAATGGCATATTTAATTTGCCTGATGATAGTCAAGGGATTGAGCTGTGCCACAAATATGTCACCTCCTCATTTATCTCTCTCTCCTGTACACAACAAAGCGGCTGTAATCCCAGTAACCGGAGCAGACGGCCCAACAAAGCCAGCAAATCTGGTTTTTATGATCTCATTAGCAGTCGTCCAGATATGTCGTCTTTTATGGCTTCTCTGGATATGTTTGGAGTTGGGATTCAAGCAAAAGAAAACCTGATCCTTCAAATCAGGGGAACAAATAAAACCTTTAAAAGGTGTATTGAATAGAGAAAGAAACAACAGGGGCCAACTTCATGTTTCCGACACATTTCATCGACTGGACTTCTAAGTTTGTGGCATGGATCTTTATTTCAGGAGTCTCTTTTATGCTACATGGAAAAACACACATTCTCAGTCTGGAAATGTAATCATTTGTTCTGTAAAACCCAGATGCACATTTTACATACCCCTGGAGATTGAGGCATGTTGTTGGTTAAGATGGAGCTAAATATTTCCAAGTTAATTTTCCTGAGGAAGAGCCGCAAAGGGATTGTAAACATACTGCATATCAGCACCAATTTATATTTCTGTAAACAAAATAGTGCTCTAAATAACTGCATTATTCCAAATTCCTGTTTATATTATCATGTGTTCAGACCAGTGAATCCTCCACAGAGGAAACTGGAAATGATGCCACTACCATTCTCCTATTAGACCGGGAGGATGTATATACACGTGTCATTACTGCTCGGTAGCATGCTCAAACTGCTCACAACCCTCCCGCCCTCACCACTATAAGCATCAAGCATATTACTGTGCACCCTCTAGCTGTTGTCTTCTTTTGTTTCAGATTACCAAGGCTTTCAAGTCCTAGCTGTCACGGACATCATTGCTGAGAGACATTCATACTCATAGCCAAGGTACAGTATAGACGCCCCGGGATTTACTGCCATGTCTACACGTTAACACTGTTTTGCTTTACAGACATTACTAAAGTGTCTTAATCATCTGTAAATCACTCAAGCTAATGGTTCTATGGGGGGTTAATGCTCAAGCTCTGTAATGCCATTAATCATGGAGCAAGAACCCCCATAAGGAACCATACCGCCAAAGATAAATTGTGTTAAATAAACTCAAGTAACTTGCCAAAGTGGTCCTGTCTGAACCACATTAATGTAATGTCATGGAATTATTGTTGGAGACTTTATAAATATTGACATACAGTATGCAACTCATTTATTGAATCAGCATTCAAGAAATTAGCTTGAAAATGTTTTTAATTCGGTTGACAGCCTTAGAAAAACACATTAGTAATTTATGCTAATAGAGGATATGCACAAAAGATTATGCTACAGCAAAAAATTCAAAAGAACACTTACTTATGAGAAAGCATAAGAGAAGAAGAGAGCATGATGACACAGATAAGGAAACCAAGTGTAACAATTGGCACTACAGAGCAGAACAGTGCTCTCTAAACTGTGGAAATGTTTTAGATTTGCATTTAGTTTTTTGTTTCATGCAATTGAGGTTTGTAGCTCTCTGTAGGGCTCACATGAAACATTTGGGCGCTAACTAATATGTGCCTCGAACATCTGGAAAGAGGCTTACTCCCATGACAGTGGCAAAAGGATTTTTAAGGCAATGTTGCCAGGCAACCATACTTGGTGACAGAATAAGATACTGCCAACCAGTAGAAAAAAAAACTACATACCAGAAATGTGGGGGAAAGGGGTACATGGGACATATAGACTAAGTGAAAATTTAAGTACAATACAGGACAGCCCCATGACACTGCAGATACAGTGAAAGAGACTGGGTTCCAGTCCATGGTGGCAGGTGCTCATTTGTCTCAAAACAACTCTCTCAATTTGTTTATGTATATGTTGTAGGTTGGAAAATGTGTGTGTGTGTGTGTGTGTGTGTGTGTGTATATATATATATATATACACTGTCAAAAAAAATTACATCCCCAAGTAAAAAATTTCAAGTGACCGATAACATCTACATTTTTCAATTAGTCTGACGTATTATTTCTCATTGAGCCAATGTTAACAGACTATTGCAAGAAGAATTTCACTTGGGCCAATTGAAAAATTTATGTTATCGGTCACTTTAAATTTTAGATTTGGGAGGGTTAGAAATGTTTTACAGTGTATATATATATATTAAAATAAAAGAGGAAAAAAAGGACACCCCTTTAAAAAAAATTGTATTGTTCATAAATGTGCCTTCAACATTTGTTTATTGATGGTTAAATTCATCGTTACCTTTGTTGTGGGTAAAGAAAATGTTTTTATTGTCTCCTGTTACAGGTGAGCAAAAACGATTCAAAAACTGGTCGAAACTGATGTTAAACACTGTTTCAAACATGTAAATGTTGATTTTGATGGGTTACTGAGAAAGACTGTTAGTTTTATTCATACGCATGCAGTAGTAATGAGTCATATATAGGATTACACACGAGTGACAAATATGTGAATTTGAAGTGAAATGAGAGAAAATACTCATGTGAAAAGAGTTTAGGAATGTTTCTAAAGTGTTTTGGATGTTGATTGTAATTGGATGATAAAGTTTAAGCGAGTTAAATGTACATTTGCTACTAGAGTTATCTCGAGCCAAAATGGTGGCGCATGTTTATTGTTTATTGTTAAAAGTATCCCCATTAGCTGTCACCAAAGTGAGACAAGCTAGTCTTCCTGGGTAAAACATTGTAGATATCATTATAAACATCATCAGAAATTATTCAGAATAAATTATTACAGTATTACATTCATTATTACATTCATACAGTAAATATGTCCATTCCCTACTCACAATTTTAAATAGTGCATTCTTAGATCGTACTTGAAAGAGACTTTGCCATTCATTTTATGTATATTCAGTGGGCAATTATTCCAATGATTGATGGCACGATAAATAACTGTTCTCTTTAAAGCATTTGATTTTGGGCATGGTAAAATCATCTGCCCATTATCAGCTGACCTAGTCAAATGAGAATGAACCTGATCACACCTAACAATTTTGTTGTATAAGAAAACGGGTTGAGAAGAAAAGACCGTGTTTCTGAAATTTTTTGTTGTATTGAAAACCAGCCTGTTCTCCACCGTTAACCATGAGAGTCGACGGTGCATACATACTGATAGTGTTTGTTCTGATGGGACAATGTAATACTAACCTGGCACCTCTGTTTTGGGCAGTTTGTAATTTCTTTAGTTGACCTTTAGATGTAGATGACCATACAAGGGCAAAATAATCCAGATTACATAAAATGAAAGATTTAGCCACTTATCCCAGGATGTGTGTAGGGACATAAGAAAGACATTTCCTCACCATAGAGATACCATAACCCATCTTCTTCACTATGATATCAATATGTTCTGCCCATGACAGCTGACTATCTATTATTGTGGCCAGTAATTTTACTTTATCTACCTGTTCTATAGGTTCCCCAGACAACTCATCTTTGGAGTAGATGGCAGTTTATGACTCGATCCCAAGATATATATATATACAGTATACATATCCCAAGATTCATGCATGTATGTGTGAACTAGAGCCAAAATGGCGACTTGCATGTAAAACAGGTTAGTGTGAAGCCAAATGCGAGATTCATTTATGTGGCAGTGTGAAAATGGAATTAATGTTTATGATGATGTGAAAACATGTGAAAACACTGTAGCAGGTCATTGTGATTGATTCTAATGTGTTGCAGAACAAGTCAAGTACAGACAAAAGTAACTTCTGAAAAGCTTTATTGAAATATTGTTTTCTTTGGTTGAATGTGTTGTGTTGCAGAGAAACAAGTATTGTTGTTCTGTATAGTTAAATATGTTAATGTTGTGAATACATAAAGAGCTAAGAAAAGCTTGAGAGTTAAACTTTGCCGGTACTCGCAGCTAGTACTCCTGTGAGTCCTGTCTCACAGCGTGTCTTTTATTATTCTACAGAGCCGGCAAAAGTGGTCCATTCAATTTACCCATTCAGGCTTCCGAGCCCTGATGCGGGTAACATAGTATAACGGGCCAAGTCATTACCCGAACACCTCAAAATCAAATCAAAAACACAAGAACATTGTATACCCTACCTATAATCAGGAGTTTAATGGAGTAAAGTCATGTGGAAAGAAAACTGTTGAAGTTGATAGAGTCATAACTGAGCCTTTATGTTCATCTAATTACACAATTAATGAAACAGGGTTCTTGTGCGACTTAATTTGCATTCAATCTTCTGGCTATAGTGCAAGTTTTTGACACTGGCCTTTTGAAATGCAGTGTAACACAACTCTCCATCACTTTTAGCTGAGAATGTGAGGAGATAAATATGGAAATGAAATGCAGATGCTGCCATCAGAATAAATGTGTTTATCTCCTCTTAGAGAGGAATCAATCTTCCTCTTTCACACAGCACGTTGATCCCAGGAAATTGCCGTAAAATTGCTAGAGTGCCTTCTGTGTGAACGCAAACACGTCCCGGGATCGATGCCGGAATGGGGACCTAGTAACATTTCCGGTATCAGTCGCGGAACGCGCCCTGTGAACAAAAGCCAGGACCAATGCCGTAAGAGGTATTTTGTTGCTCTTAGAAGAAAGTCTGTGTTCGTCATCAACAAAGAACGAAAACATTTCTGCAAAATAGAATGAAGCAGAGACCAGCGAGCTCCTTACTATCCACGCTGAAGCTGAGATTGTTCGCCAGCTTTGTTAGACTGGCCTTTCTACAACACATCTACATCACATCAAGTGTCTTTACGGCATGTGTGTGAACGCACTCACAGATTCCGGAAAATCACCGGCAGTGGGAATGAACCAAAATCAAACGATGAACCAAAATCAAACGACACATTATCCGTGTATTTTCCGGAATCTCTGTGTGAAAGGGGCTTTAGGGAGGCATTCAAGTCTGGTCAGATGTTGATAACACGATGCGTTTGCAGTGAGAGTGTTCCCTGATTGACATGGCAAATCCTGGACATTTATTAAGTACAATCTTTAAAATTAGTTTTTAATCTCAAAAGAACCACATACGCTTGGGTAGATGCCATATTTAAAAGATAATTTTTCTGAGAAACGCTGCAGAAAATTTAAATCAACACCTAAATCAACCAATCAACCTAAATCAAACAATCCTGCTCCTGGAGGGTCACTGTCCTGTAGAGTTTAGCTTCAACCCCAATTAAACACCACCTAACCCTAACCAGCAAATAAAGCTCTTACTGGGCATTCTAGAAACTTCCAGGTAGGAGTGTTGAGGCAAGTTGGAGCTAAACTCTTTAGGACAGTGGCCCCTCTATCCTCAAGGGCCAACTTTGGACACCCCTGACCTAAACAAACAATTTTGTGAACATTTTCTAGATGTCTCTTCTGTGTGTGTGTGTGAGAGTGCTAAATTGTGTTTGTAAATAGTCCTGGCTGTGTAAATAGGAGAAAAAACAAAGTGGAATGGTTGAGATGTATTACCAAAAGAGGAAAAGCTTTCCTGGAGAGAGCGGGAAGGCCTGAAAGTGGATGCCGAGGTTGCTTTGTTTCTGCTCGATATGTGTGTAACATCAGCTTTAGCTGTTTCACAGAACCAAGATGCTGTTGCTGTCGTTGTTGAATCACAGCTGATTCATCCATATTGTTTGAGCTGTATTATGCGCCAGCTTTTAGTAGTTGCCTGTGTGGTATAGTGTGTTTGTTATTTTGGGGGCGGAGCAATGAAGGGATTGGTGTTTATTTGGGTGTCGATTTCAAATATCAACAGTGATTCTTAGAAATTGCTTGCTTACTGCACCTTAAAGGTAACGTGACTGAAACAAGGCTGTAAGAGAGTGATTATGTTCGTTCAATTAATTTCAACAATATATATTGTCCACAGCAATTTGTTTTGTTGGCCGAACGACTGACAAGAAGTTACAGTGGCACAACCCAGTGGGCTTGAATTTCTGTATAAATAATTCATAAATTAATTTGTATATTTGTAAATGGACTACTTCCACGTTCTACTTTTTACTACTCGAGAGTTTCCGGTAAAAGCGTTCAGCGCGCCTGCATACAGACAGTTACTCATGAGGATGCAAATTATTACTACATTTTATGGCTGTCAATTGATTAAAACACTGAATCATGTTCTCTGCATTAACATGAATTATCTTGAACCTCCTATAAATATATTTTCTTTCCAAAGGGGCATTCTGAATAATAAATAAATATATTTCCTACAAACCTGCAGCAGTCCAATGCTCGTCTTCTCATTAACAGTGTTTTTTTCTCTTCATACCTGTTGAGTTTCCATTTTTAAATCAATTTGCTAATGAGCATCTCCTGCGCGCCACACCTGCTTTGAGTCTCATGGAAGTAGATCTGGAAGAATAAAAGGTGGAGTGACGACAGTGCAAGACGAGAGAGAACCAGGCCTGGACTTTACCTTGTGTTTTGTTTATGTTTGTGCGACAGTCATCCGTGAGGGGCTGCCGCTTTACTTTCATTTCGTGTTAGTTTATTTTATGATTAAAGTTTCATTGAACGTTTGCAGGTCCCGCCTCCTTCTTCCCTGAACTACTAACATCGTTACTATTTCAAAACGGAAGTGCACCACGAAGCACAGTGCAAGTAGTCCATTGTCCCGCTGAACTGAATGGGACCATTTACATACTGAAAGGATGGTTTTACACATAATTCACCCTGAAGTTCATTCTGCTTGTGATTCAAAATTAAAGCTTTTTAAACAGACTGCACGTCTATCCCTCACAGCATAATTTTCATTCTTGTTGAATAAAACATAGCATCTACCATGACTCTTCTGTTGGTTTGGAATGGTCTTTTGTCTATTTCTGACTCAAGCAACTGATAAGATCTCTCTGCACCATGGCACTCAGATCCCCTGTGTTGTGCCTCCTTATTTCACCTCATGAAAGCCTGTAGCCATTTAACTTTACTTATCTGAGAGAGGGGTATGACTCCACATGATTCTGTTAAGAAACAGATAAATGCTGATTTTACTTATTTATTAACCCTCATGGCTCATGCTTTGTTAGGGTTCTGAGAGACCCTTTTAATAGTTCTAAAAACCCGCTACATACTTATAAACACAATTCCAACTTGATCCTTTAAACATAAACCAGGAAAAAAGAAAGTTATTAAGCATATGTGAGGATAGGAAACTCTGGATATAAAAGATGAATAAATGCAAATAAGTTTTACATGAAAATTTCTCATATTTGTAGTATTTCACTCCAGCCAACTGTTGTATTTGTTTTGTTCAGTAAATATATATTCTGAATTAGTTTTGTTTTTTATCTTACCACACTGGTAAAATTTAGTGAGGTTAATCCTTAAAAAGAAGAAAATATTTAAACGGGAAAAACAATTTATTATTGTATATAATTTTGCATCTCAAATTTATCCTGCTTTAAGGATATTTTACTGGTAAATGTGACCACAAAATGTTTCCTTTTTTGAAACGTCTTATTTTCTGACATACAGTAATAGAAGGATAAAACTTAGACAGGGACTTTAAGACAAAGACACATATTAAATTAATTTGAAGGGAAAATAAGAGATTAATTTTGTTCATAATTTTCACATACACATCACTGTCTCTGGGATCTCAAACAAAGACAGTAAAGTCAATCTCAAAGGTTTAAATAACAGCAGAAATAAGAGTCAACAACCCATACCATCTTAAATAGATGTGAACTCTTTAAATAAGGTTCTTAAACTAAAAGGTTTATTTATAGAGTGGACAAAAAAATGTGGAAATGAAAAGGGAGTAAAATATTAGAATTCAATAGGCTAAAATAAATTATAGTAATAGAAAATAAAGGCAGTTACTAACTAAGACTGAAAATCAATGTAATGTATATGCTACCATACTAAAATTACCCCAATAGCGCACAGCTATGACCCCTTTGCTTTTTATTCATCCTTTTTACATCCACTTAAAATACTCACAGATGTCCACCCACCGCTTATTGTTTCTTTAAGGCTTGGGTTTATGAGCAATGCAACTTTTTATTCAAAACCTGTATTGTCTGACAACGTGGGGACCGCAGTGCGCACAGGCTGAAACGCAATTCAATCGAGTCTTTGTGTAGAAAGAAGCACCTGGGTGACTGACTTAATGCGATAAATAAGAACCTATCAAACGTTTTGTTTTGTAGATAAGCTGCGAGAAAAGCCACCACCTGTGTTTTGTTTTATCTGATAGAAGTTCGTGAAGTCAAAGAACGCGTGTTGTTAAACAAGCAAAATATTGTCATTCCACGGAACAGAGTGTACCGGGAGAAAGGTCAAAAGTTCCTCAGAGGTGACACTAGTGTTTTCTTCTTTTCAGTGAACTACTTTGGCGGTAGCATAATACATTGCTGATTATGTGTAGCCTAAGCTAGATTATTTTATATCGCATTATTTATAATCCATTTAGTAGGCTAATCAAACATACAGCCACTTCGAATAAATCATCAGAATAGGCTACATTAAAATAATGACTCCGACTCGCATATGTAAGAGGTTAGCAAATCACATGGACGAAAGAGTAAAAGTTTGCAGGAATTAAAGAAGACTGTTGTGAGAAAGACCACCATTTAGCTTAAATTTTACAATTCACATCCAAACGAAACGGGTTATGAAGTGCCAAAAAAGATCTTACCTTCGGTTTCCACCCTGGATTTTTGAATGAACAGGAAAATGACGGTTAATTCCAAAAGAGTGTTTGAAGGATATTTGAAGGATTTCATGCTGAAGCCTCACAGCGGTCCTCCAAAGACATTACCGACCGGACAGACTTTTCTCAAATCGCACTATTTCCAAAGGAAGATGAGCGTTTATCGCTTTCGTGGGGACGAACGGTAGAGCATCGCTCGGTTGGTCCAGCAGTTTCTGTCACCTGCTCCCGCGGACTGAGAGACTTGATGAGCTGGAGCAGAGCTCGACATTATTCATTGAGAATTTCGTCACTGCAGCGTGGTTTGGGATTATACACACTTAAGTAGTAAATGTCTTTGTTTTTATTTTACACTTTTGTGAGAACGCCTATTCATATTCCTGTGATCAACAATGAGAGATGGGAACAATAGGGAACACTGACACGTTACTAGGCTACTACAGTCACACAAAACCAGTCAAATTGAGTGAAAATGAATTACATTCATAAATGGGTCAACATTGCTATTGCCATTGCTTAAACCCTTAAGCCTTCATTAGCAATATTGGAGTGTTTTTAACATGCTCCTCATTCACCATAGAAATAGAATAAGTGTCTTATTTTCTCTCCTGCTCTGTGTGTCATTGTTTTCTTGTTACCTGTAGGCCTACAGCCCAAAATATTTGTCATAGCCTAGCATGAATGTAAAAAAAAAGTACAATAGTTCGCAATGTTTTTGGTTGTCATAATACTTCAACATAAAATAGTAGGCTACTTCACATGGCAGGTGCTTGATTGTGTCTGGAAATGACTGACTTCCGGTTTATTGTCTGTCGTACAGTAAAAAGTATCAGGTGATCTTTCATTATAAAGCTAATATTAGTTAGCAACATTTTACCTTAAGTAGGTTGGTATATATAGATTTTAGTTTATCAAACAAAGTGTTTGTTTGTTTTATTTCTCCATATATTTTTAGATAACTGGTATCAATCTCAGACGGGTTTGTTAGTTTGCCATGTTAATCTTGCAATGCGGGCTCTTATCTAGTCAGAGGCCAAAGATTTTAGTTTTGGAAATGGAAACCCTTAAAGAGGTTGTTCCACATTATTAAGCAAGTCAGTTCTCATGCAATACATGGGAGGAAGAAAGATAATTTACCACTTTATTTACTAAATATGAATCTCCAAAGCACGTTCACGCAACAACGTCTGCTCTTGTGTCAACACAACACGCATGCATCGTGCTCTCGTGAATGAGTGTTGAATATTAAAGCTGCCGTCGGCAAATTTTTTTTGATCATATTCAGTGTAATCGACACTATAATCCGACAGAACAACATAAATAAGGTGGTTTTAGAAAAAAACCCGAGCTTCTAACTCCACCTGGAGCGTGTTATTTGTTTTGCAAAAATCCAGCGGTCCAATCAGCGCAGGGGGGTGTGATATCTGACTGTCAATCACAGGTCGTGCACACGCCACAGATCCCCCCTCACTCGCGCACGTTAATATCACATGCACACGCCACGCCTGAAGTTCGCCTGGAGATTGCATGAAGCGTGATGGCGGAGAGAAAATCTACTAACAAGCTTCCAATTCCTCGGTTATTGCTATCTATGGATAGATTAGCCAGGGCAGCCTACCTCCGAGTCCATGGTGTTGATAGATGCTGAAGAGAAGGACGCGTTCACAGAAAATCAGGTACACACGCACAGTGACGCACTGACGAGCACGACCTCGATGGGAGGGTGCTTGCTGGTAGTGGGGAGGGGCATGAGAGTTGTAAACATTCAAAATTTTGGCTAATCGACCCAATCTGCCAGACTTGCCGACGGCAGCTTTAATATAAAAAAAGATAAAAAAAAAGTTTTACAGGTTTGGAATGACATGAGGGTAATAAAAAAAAACAGAATTTTCGTTTTTGGGAGAACAATGAGCAATAAAAGTTTTCTGTTTTCAGTAGAAAATGGTGTCGTGTAAACGGAAACGATAATCGGCTACTAACGTAACCTCGGTTCTCTCTAGAAGAGGGAACGAGTATTGCGTAAGTTAGCTTACGCTACGGGTAAAGTCATCTTTTCTCGAGATATGAAGCCAAAAAATGATCCTTAATTTTGTATATATTGTCAACGCAGTGCAGCAGCAGGCAGACCTAGAGCAGGCTTTCTAGCGTGCTCATTGGCTGCCGTGCGGCAACTGCAGCAGCCTACCACTGAGCCTCGCGTGACGTCACGCCCAATGAGGGCGATTCGCGCCCGCCAGAATGGGGATGGCTTAGCATATATAAGGAAGGGCTCGGGGGCTGCTTACCTGGTTTTAATCGACTGAAGCGAAATGAGCTCGTGGCGCGAGCACGGCGGGTTACGCAATACTCGTTCCCTCTTCTAGAGAGAACCAAGGTTACGTTAGTAACCGAGTATCCTTCTCTTACGAGAGGTTCTCTCGTATTGCGTAAGTTAGCTTACGCTACGGGAACCCCTTGTCAACGCCGTGCGCGCCTAGCATCCACTACATGAGTCCCAAGGGAAACCCGGGGAACACAGAATAGTGGGAATCAGGCGGCCAACAGAGTGGGCCAGCACATATTCATAAGCACACAGTAGGGAGTGTAGAGCGGCTCGGCCGGTCTATACTGACTTAACACAACCTAAAGCTAAATCGAGTAAAGTGGCCCGCGCACGATGAATCTGGGCAGGGCACACACACGACTTAGAGTGATACAAGTTTAGCCTGCAGGGCGGGAACTTCCAGGTTGTAAAACCTAACAAATGTAGAGGGGGAGGCCCAGCCTGCCGCTGTACAAATGTCATGAATGGAAATCCCGCTGGACCAAGCCCACGATAAGGCCATGCCTCTGGTGGAATGAGCCCTGACGCCCAGAGGGCACTGCAGGCTCTTAGACGCATAAGCTGCCGCAATAGCGTCCACTATCCATCTGGACAGACTGTGTTTCGAGGCGGCGAGACCCTTGGTGCGCCCTCCAAACGAAATGAAAAGCTGCTCCGAGCGCCTGACAGCGGCGGAGCGTGTGATCTAATTTCTCAGTGCTCTGACAGGGCAGAGGAGGTTACTATCAACCTCGCTGCCGGATGCCGGCAGGGCTGAGAGAGAAATCACCTGCTTCGAAAGGAGTGCCACTCACTTTGAGGACTTAACCATGCCTCGGTTTGAGAATGACTTTAGAGTCATTAGGTCCGAACTCGAGACACGCGGCGTTAACTGATAACGCGTGTAAGTCTCCCACGTGTTTGACTGATGACAGGGCTATCAGAAAAACGGTTTTGAGCGTGAAGAATTTCAGATCCACAGTTTTTAGAGGTTCAAAGGGATGAGCTTTCAGGACCTCCAGGACCAGAGAAAGATCCCAAATAGGAACCGATGGGGGCCGCGGGGATTCATCCTCCTGGCTCCTCTGAGGAAGTGGATGATGAACTCGTTCCTTCCTATTGCGCGGCCGCGCGTCGATTCGGCGAACGCCGCCATGGCCGCGACATACACTTTGAGTGTGGAGGGGGACCTGCCCATGTCCAGCAGCTCTTGAAGGAAGCAAAGCACCCACGAAACCCCACAAGTTTGTGGGTCTAAATTTTTGACGGTGCAGCATTTTTTAAACACAGACCCTTCAGACAGGTCACTTGATGGAGTTTTTCGGTTCCTTGCCACTGTTGCCTTTGGCTTGCTCAGTTGGGGATATTTTGGGGATATTTAATTTAATTTTATCAATCAATAAATTCCTCTTGAAACAAACTTTGTTGTATTATTTAAATTTAATACTGTGAAGCTGCTTTGATACAATCTGTATTGTGAAAAGCGCTATACAAATAAACTTGACTTGACTTGACTTGACACGTAGGGCCGTCTCATAGAGGGAGCTCTAGACTGCGTGATCGTGTTCACGACCCCTTTTGGCAAGTCAACGGGTATCCGTTGATTATCCATGCATGCAGAGACCAGCGCTCTGGATGAGGATGCCAGATTGAACCGCGGGCTTGAGAGAGGAGGTCTCTTCTCACCGGGATCGGCCATGGGGCTGCCAGCCGCATTAACTCCGGGAACCACATTTGGTTCTTCCAGCGCGGGGCTATAAGGAGCACCGAGTGGCGCGTCTCCCTGATTCTCCCGATGACCTGTGGTAACAGTGAGATCGGGGGGGGGGGGAAGCGTACAGCGGGTCGCTGGGCCAGGCTTGGGCCAGCGCATCCTCGCTCTTTGAAAAGAACCTTGGGCAGTGAGCATTGTCTTTTGACGCAAAGAGGTCGACTTTCGCTTTGCCGAAAAGGCGCCACAGAAGCTGGAGTGTCTGGGGATGCAAAGAGTGTCAAGGGGAGTGTCTGGGGATGCAAAGAGGGGATGCAAACCTTGTCGCTGGACAGTTTGTCTGGGCCATCGTTCAGTTGATCCGGCACATGCGCGGCTCTGTGGCGAGCGCCGTGAGTGCTGAGCCCAAACGAGGAGGCGTTCCGCCAGAGCGCAGAGATTTCTGGATCTGACACCGACCTGGCAGTTCACGTAGGACACCACAGACATGTTGTCTGTGCGGACCAGTGCGTGGTGGTCCCGCAGGTAGGGGAGGAAGTGTTTCAGCGCATTCTCGACTCGACAGTTTATGTGAAGGTTTTTCTCCCGGTCTGACCAGAGGCCATAGACCGGTCTGCCCTCGAAAAGAGCGCCCCAACCTAGGTTGGAGGCGTCCGTCGAGATCACCTTTCGGTACGAGACGGCTCCCATTGTCACTCCCAACTGGTACCATTCGGCCGCTATCCAGGGCTGCAGAGCTGAAATGCAGCTCTGAGTCACTCTGATTCGCGAGCCGCCAGCAGCCCAGGCTAGGTGAGGCACTCGAGCGTTCAGCCAGCGTTGTAGAAGGCGCATATCGCAGTAGACCCAGCTGGAGCACTGCTGCAGCTGGAGCCATATAACCCAACATTCTCTGAAATGTTTTCAGAGGAACAACGCTGCCCTTCTGGAAAGATGCGGCCAGATGCCGAACACGGCGCGCGCGCGCTGTGTCGACAAGTGGGCCGTCATAGCCACCGAGTCCAGCTCTATTCCCAGAAAAGAGGTTGACTGATGGGGCAGCAATGAGCTCTTGGTCCAGTTGACCATGAGACCCAGGCTTTCCAGATGGCTGAGAAGCACTGTTCTGTGAGATATGAGTTCTATCTCCGATTGTGCTAAAATCAGCCAATCGTCCAAATAGTTCAAAATTCGCATACCCTGACTTCTCAGGGGAGCGAGGGCCGCATCCATGCACTTTGTGAATGTACAGGGTGCTAAAGACAGGCCGAACGGCAGGACGGTGTATTGATATACCTGACCGTCGAAGGCGAATCTCAAGAATGGCCTGTGACGGGGTATAATCTGAATCTGAAAGTATGCGTCTTTCAGATCGAGAGAAATAAACCAGTCCCTCGGGCGAATCTGCGTGAGGATTTGCCTGGTTGTGAGCATTTTGAACGGTCACCTCGTGTGAGCTTTGTTCAAATATCTCAGATCTAAGATAGGTCTGAGAGCTTCATCCTTCTTGGGCACGAGGAGGTAACGGCTGTAAAAATGCCAGAGAAATTTCCTTGATTTTTTTTTTTAAAACTAACATCATAAAGTATGATATTTTTTTCTTTGAACAATGATGCAATTGACTCTTCTTAGGAGCATATAAAACAAAACAGCTCCTTGGAAAAAATTAAATGTAATATTTTGTGCTTATAAACAAAATTTTATTTTAGTTCAGATTAACATTTGAGGGCAGCAATGTTATTCATAATGTCGAAATAAATCCGACATAACGTTACTTGAAAACATTATAGCCTACTATTCCTGCCAAACTTCCATGGTTGCAGTTAGTGTTACTACAGTAAATCCATGGTGAATGTTGCTGATCTGTGGTCACTGGATAGTTCATTCATGTCACAATGTTTCTTCCTGGTTTCCATGTCAGCGCTGTTTGATCTGTTAATAACGGAGAAATGTGAATGTTTCTCATTAGATCTCGCAGCGATGTTATTACTTTAGTGGCGAATTCAAGTGCTTTCTTCACTGGATCTCGCAGCGCTGTGTAGTATTAGATCGGCTCGCGCTGCTTTGGTCCAAACTGATAAACAGTCCGTCACGAGTAGCTCAGTTTCGTTCCGCTTACATTGCGTTTGCCATTTGATGTTGTGGTCGCGCCAGCGTATATTATGAGCGCGTTCGCGACGCGCTTACATTTGAAAGAACGGTTTAATACGAATCCGCGTACCGTTACACCCCTAAAACAGTGACATAATCGATTATGGCACTTTACCGCATCGATCGATGCTGAATCGTGCATGCCCTCACACTAGTGAGTAGGTGTGGGCACTGTTTTGTGGGCACATTTCCTACATTTAACACTCGAAAGAGTGGGCTCTGCATGAGTGAATTTACATTTACATTTATTCATTTAGCTGACGCTTTTATCCAAAGCGACTAACAATTGCTATATATGTCAGAGGTCGCACGCCTCTGGAGCAACTAGGGGTTAAGTGTCTTGCTCAGGGACACATTGGTGTCTCACAGTGGATTCGAACCCGGGTCTCTCACACCAAAGGCATGTGTCTTATCCATTGTGCCACCACCACCCCTAGTGAATGACACAGGGGGAACCGTGATTGTGTGTAGGAGTGAACACTGGGAAGCGGGCACATTTTCTACACTCAAGACACCATCAGCGTGAGCCGTATAACCAGAATTGTACTCTTATGAGATTTCTCTGGGGTGCCGTAAAAACTGTGTTTTTGGGTGCAGGCGAGCGGGTTGTACAACGCGCTTGTTGGCTGCAAAATACACATCTGCAGTCGCCTCTTGAAGGGGACTGACAGAGCGAAATGCTTTGAAGGCTTATATGTTTAGACGCTCATAAATACTCGAACACCATCATGTGAGCGGGAGGGTGCGAGAGGCGGGTTCACTTTCTGTATGTAAGAAAGCTGGCCACGAGCTCGGAGAAGCGAACAGCATAATTTGTATCTGCCGCCAGCGCCAGGATTCGAACACGGGTCTCTGGCGCAAAAGCCCAAGATTTTTCTACTGAGCCACAGGGGGAAAACACATAGGCTTTCGGTTAGTGCGAGCATATAAGAGAGCGTCGACATGTTTTGTGTCGGGGTTTGTTTACAGGCGTGCGTGTATTATAACAGCCTCGTTTACTGCAATATTGCTCGTGACTGTCCGCTCTGACATCCCTTGTGAACGGCGCCGTTTCGCAGCTCGAACAAAGGGAGAGAGAACGGGAAGAAGGGTCTTAATAGGCGAATAGCCAGAGAGCGTCATCATATCTTGTGACGGCGTTCATTTGCAGGCGTGCATGTATTATAACAGGCTCGTTTACTGCAGTATTGACATTTCCAGTCGCCTGAACTTATAAGGGGACAGAGAAATGTGTGAGAAATGGAGGTCAGTCCGGCCTCGGCGGGACTAAAAACCCTCTTTCCTCCTTTCGCCGGTGAGTGACGCGTGCGAACGGGGCGTGAGGTCGGGGTAGCTTTCTTGTAACGTAAAGAAAGCTAGCCGCGTGACCGTCCGCCTCTGACATCCCTTGTGAACGGCGCAGTTTGCGCGGCACAAGCAAATGGAGAGAGCGCGGGAAAAGGGGCGAGTAGCCAGAGAGCGTCATCATGTTTTGCGTTGGCGTTAGTTTGCAGGCGTGCGTGTATTATAACAGGCTCGTTTACTGCAATATTGATATTTCCAGTCGCCTGAGTTAAAGAGGGGACTGAGAAATATGTGGTAAATGGAGGTCGGTCCGGCCACGGCGGGACCTAAAACACTCTCTTTTCTCCTTTCGCCGGTGAGTGACGCGCTGTGACGTAAGGAAAACTAGCCCCGTGACCGTCCACTTCTGACATCCCTTGTGAGCGGCGCAGTTTGCGCAGCTCGAACAGAGGGAGAGAGCGCGAGGAAGCTAGCTCCCTGACCGTCCACTTCTGACATCCCTTGTGAGCGGCGCAGTTTGCGCGGCTCGAACAGAGGGAGAGAGCGCGAGGAAGCTAGCTCCGTGACCGTCCGCATCTCTGACATCCCTTGTGAACGGCGCAGTTTGCGCGGCTCGAACAGAGGGAGAGAGAGAGAGCGGGAAGTGGTGCGAGGCATTTGAAACAAGAGATGGAAGAGATGAAAATCAGGTAAGCAGCCCCCGAGCCCTTCCTTATATATGCTAAGCCATCCCCATTCTGGCGAATTGCCCTCATTTGGGCGTGACGTCACGCGAGGCTCAGTGGTAGGCTGCTGCAGTTGCCGCACGGCAGCCAATGAGCACACTAGACAGCCTGCTCTAGGTCTGCCTGCTGCTGCACTGCGTTGAAAATATAAACAAAATTAAGGATAATTTTTTGGCTTCATATCTCGAGAAAAGATGACTTTACCCGTAGCGTAAGCTAACTTACGCAATACGAGAGAACCTCTCGTAAGAGAACTAATTTAATAGCCTAACTGGGTCATTCTACAGAAACGTCCACTTTTGGTATGGCAAGATGTCTTAAAATTGATTTCTTTTTCTAACATTTAAACTTACACCACATTATTAGACTCCCCTTTGACTTTATGAATACGCATAAATGACAGCTAATGATTTTTATTTATTTTTTTACATTTATTTAAAGACCGCATGTACCATTTTTTTGTCACTGGTGTTACCTTACTTCTTTGGCAATATTAAAGGTTTTTATGAAATATTATTTATAATTTTTTTCAGCACATGAAGACAGAGTTACCGAAAAATAATAATAATGCAACAAATAAGGATATTATGTTTTATTCATTTTAATCAGGTTTGTTAAAAGTTTGCTTGAATGAGGTTAGTTCATCTTTGCTATAACAATGAAAATATTTGAAAACCAGTTAAAATCAAGTAATGATGCAATCCTTTAAATCTTAACTTTTGAGTGTAGCAGAATTAAATGGATGTAACATTATTACTATGTCACATGTGACATTGTATTTAATGTGACAGAAAAAAAAAAGACAGTAACACCAGTGACACAATGAATCACCAGTGACACAATGAATCACCAATGGCATGCATAAGACCAAAGATCATTATTCTTCAACAATAATTAAGTAGATGAGACTAAATTGTTACATTTGGCATATAATCTAAATGAATAGCTTTGAATAAAGTTTACCTATAAATGGGAGTCACTGGTGTTACTGGTGTTACCCATAAGAAAGGTGACACCAGTGACAGTAACACCAGTGACAATTTTCATGAAAAATTCATTTTACAAAATGGCTGCTGCAAGGTATCAAACCACATGTTGTCAATCATGGTATACTAACTAAATTAAGTAGTTTAATCCATTTGTATTATAGTTTTTTACAATTACCTAACAGTAATGTAGGTCATACCAGTGACTTCAACTAAAAGCTTCATATGAAATCATGAGATAAATGAGAAGATTTCTGATAACTGAAAAGAGACAGTGGATCTACCATGGGCTTATCTTCATAGATATTCAGGAAATTGGAAGAAGGAAGTCAAGTGATGTCATCAGTGTGATTTTTATTTCAAAATAAGAGATTTTTGTTTAACGGTAACACCAGTGACACAACTCCAGGGGACCACTACTTTCATTAAAAATTTAATAATATTTATTCTGTTTTTTTTATTTTTTATATATATATCATTTACAATATATTTGATAGTTATGTATACATTATTGTATTTTAAATGGTGTAAAAATCTGTTATTGACCTCAAAATAAAGCATTTTCCCTCTGTACATGACTGTGGGGACGAGTACTTCTGTGGTGCTTGGAATTCTATATAATTAATCAAAATCAAATATTGCCACATTGATGGCTCAAGAAGGTGTAATTGTTCAAATAACATATTGTTTTTTTTTTAAATGTAAAGAAACTGTAACTCTAAAGTGTTTTTTAAGTGTAATATTTCTGTAAAGGCTAGGGACAGAAAAGTGGACATTTTCATAGAATGATCCAACTAATGATTTTTACAACGGAAATAAGTCAATCAAAAACTTACTTAAGTTGGACTTTGACTCTCTTCTAGAGCTGCTGTACAGCCAAAACAATCTTTGTTGCATTAATTTCCTATTATCACTGTAAAGCTGCTTTGAAACAATCTGTATATAAACAATCTATATATAACCTATACATAACCCCGTCCTTCGGATGAGACGTAAAACCGAGGTCCTGACTCTCTGTGGTCATTAAAAATCCCATGGCACTTCTCGTAAAGAGTAGGGGTGTAACCCCGGTGTCCTGGCCACATTCCACCCATTGGCCCTTAACAATCATGGCCTCCTAATAATCCCCTTCCATTGAATTGGCTCCATCACTCTCTCTCCTCTCTCCACCTATAGCTGGTGTGTGGTGAGCGCACTGGCGCTGTTGTACTGTGGCTGCCGTCGCAACATCCAAGTGGATGCTGCACACTGGTGGTGGTTGAGGAGAGATCCCCTGATATGATTGTAAAGCGCTTTGGGTGTACAGTAGTACATATGAAAGCGCTATATAAATGCCTCATTCATTCATTCATTCATTCATTCATATAAAGCACTATATAAATGAGGGTGGCGTGACTTGACTTGATTTTCCACGTGTCACTTTTTTTATGTTATCTTTTGCTTTTGCAAACTCAAACAAAAAGGAACATCTTGCTTAAACCAGCCTAAGGTCGTGGTAATTGGTTTCCCAGCCTGGGGCCAGTTGCATAAACCCTTAAGACTAGTCTATCAAGTTAGTCATAATTTTTTTTTTAAGATGTTGATAACTTTTTTGAGTCAGTAACATAAAAATTTAGATTTGCCTGATTTGATACTGAAAAGTCTGACTGCCCCTAACTGCTAGTAACATTTAAAATCAAAAAAAATTTCTCTGAATATTACTCCTCACAGTCTGTAAATTCTACCTTATTATATGTTGTTTGTTTGAATCCCTCTTTCCCTCTTTGTTTGTATCTTTATCCTAACTTTGTAAGTGACCTCTATATTACTTTCAGCCCTCTACAGTCACCTTTTTCAGTAAGGGACAACATTTTTTAAATAAATAATGCTTTAAATGAAGAAATGTTCAATAGAGAAAATGCAATGATTGTAAAAACGAAGTGATGCTTTTAAATATTTTAAATATTAAATTAAATCCGCCAGTAGGTTGCAGTAAGTCACTGGGCCCTATCTTGCACCCAGCGCAATTGACTTTGTACACCGACGCATGTATCATTCCTATTTTGCACCCGCGCACAGCGGCCTTTTCCCTCCACAGACGCACGTCGGTTAACTAAGAAATACACTTGCGCTCCCGGGGGCGGTTCAGCGCAAAGAGGAGGCGTGTTCCGGCGCAAACGTTCCCTCATGCTATTTTGCAGGTTTAGAAAACAATTCCGCCATTAACCCGAAAAAAACTAGTTTAAAGTCAGTGGCGCGTTGCGCATGTTATTCATATACTATTTTAAGGGCGCATGCTTGGCCATAATCAATGTAGCGTGTGCACAACGCGCATACACTTTGATTCTCTCACACAGAAGCAGCCGTTTTCATTTTTTCAAATCATACAATATTACGATAGATAGAATAGATAGATTGATAGATAGATAGATAGTTTATTATAAAAGCATACATCTAGCTTACACATTTACCCAAATGATCATACGCCTGTTTAACCGAAGCTAATTTGGGTGGGTTTCTCCCATCCAAAACGTCATTTCTCTGTCTTTTACGGCCCTGACGGGAACGTCGGTCTCCTCGGCTGTGAACCGCTCCTGGCGCGCGCCTGGAAAATCCGCCGTTATAATAGGAATCCGCTATAGAACAAGAGCGCCTGCTCTTAAAGGGAATGTGAGATGTCGCTCTGATTGGTTTATTTCACGTTACGCCCAAACCACTCCTACTGTATGAATAATGAAGCTACTTCAGACCAACCCATTTTAGATTTGCGTCGGGCGCAAGAGTCATTGATCCCGCCGGTATAATAGCAACAGCGCCCAAGACCCACCCACAAAGTTACTTGCGTTTTGCGCTTGATACTTGCGTTTCAGATCGTTAAAATAGGACACACTTTCCTAAAAGAGCACGAGGCCGAGGCGTTTGCTGCAAAATGCCTCGCTTTTCCTGTGGCTCCTGCCGAGCCCCGCTCAGCGATAGAGACCGCCACGTGATCTGCGCTCTCTGCCTGGGACGAGACCATGCAGCCCTCGCTCTGTCTTCGGGGGGCTGCGTGCTTTGCGAAGAACTGGCGATTTCGACCCTGCGGGCCCGACTCGCCTTGTTCGATGCTGAAGCTGTCACTCCACCTGTCTCTGCTGGGCCGCGCAAGAAAAAGCGGCGCTTACAGAGGCCACCGGAGCCCGATGTGCCAGCCAAGTGCGGAACCCCTCCCGCGAGCCTCGCTCTCTCCTTCTCCGCCCCCCTTTCCCGACGCGCAGCTGCCGGCTCCCGCCCGCACTGCCGTCGCCTCAGGGGATGAAGCGGACGAAGATGCCATCGGTGACAGCTGCTCCCTCCTGGCCTCGGACAGTGAAGAGTGGTCCGGATCACACCGCTCCACCTCCTCTTCGACCCAGGAGTCTGGCCAGGCCCGTGCCAGCATGGACGTGGAACTTCTCCGCCTCCTCACTAAAGCTGTCGAGCAACTAGGCCTCGAGTGGTCCCCACCGAAGGCGCCCGCGCCTAACAGGTTCGACGGGTGCTTCCTACCTAGCCGCCGCCAAGCGCCTGCCTCTAGGTCAGCACCGTTCCTGCCGGAGCTCCACACCGAGCTCTCAAAGTCTTGGAACGCTCCTTTCTCCGCAAGACTCCGCTCTCCAGTCTCCTCGACTCTCTCTCAGGTAGACGGAGCCGCCGAGAAGGGATACAACCAGATTCCCCCAGTGGAAGAGGCGGTCCCAGCGCACCTTTGCCCGCCATCCGCTAGATGGCGCTCAAAGTCTGCCCTCCCGTCCAAGGCCTGCAGGACCACGTCAGCACTCGTCGAGAAGGGATACAACCAGATTCCCCCAGTGGAAGAGGCGGTCCCAGCGCACCTTTGCCCGCCATCCGCTAGATGGCGCTCAAAGTCTGCCCTCCCGTCCAAGGCCTGCAGGACCACGTCAGCACTCGTCGGTCGCGCCTTCGCTGCCGCCGGACAGGCTGCTTCCGCCCTGCATTCAATGGCAGTTCTTCAGATCCTCCAGGCCGATCTCCTCCACAAAATGAATGAGAAAGGCCCGGACCAGACTGTCTTAACGGATTTGCGCAGCGAGACGGACCTCTACCTTCGCGCTACCAAGTCCGTGGCCCAGGCCATCGGGAAATCCATGGCCTCGCTAACTGTCACCGAGAGACATCTTTGGCTGACGCTCGCCGACATGGGTGAATCTGAACGATCTGTGTTCCTCAACGCCCCACTCTCCCCCACCGGCCTCTTCGGCCCAGCGGTAAGCGGGATTGTGGATCGCTTTTCGGAGGTACAGAAGACATCGCAGGCCATGAATCTCTTCCTGCCCCGCCGCTCGAGCTCAGCTGCAGGCCGCTCTCAACCCCAGCCTCCTGCACGTAGCTCTACACAGCGCTTGTCTCAGCCGCCGTCTTCGCAGCGATGACAGGGCAGCCGCCCTAGGTCGCGCTCATCCAGCTGTCACAGACCGCCTCCCCCCCGGGGACCTCGGCCCAAAATCGTGCTGAAGCCTGAGCCCGCGAAGTCCTCCTAGCAGCCGCGGCCGGACCGCCATCAAAACGCCCAGCTATGTCAGTCCCCTTAGAAAAGGCTACTGCAGTAGCGTACACCGCAGCCAACGAGCCAGTTACACAACTCGCTCGCCTGCATACAAACGCCGTTCTCATGGCGACCCAGAGAAATCTCAAAAAGAGTATAATGTCTGGTTATCCGGCTCACGCCGATGGTGTTATGAGTGTAGAAAACGTGCCCACGTCCCAGTGCTCACCCCTACACACAAGCACGATCTCCCCTGTGTCTCTCACAGAGCTCACTCTCATAAAGCGGGCACGCGCCGCTCAAGTGTTAAGCGTAGGAAATGTGCCCACGATTCAGTGCCCACACCTACCCACTGCCCGCTCTGTTACACGGTTATCCCAGGGGTCAGATCCTTTAAAGCTCCCAAACACTGGCCGTGGTGTGAACGTAAGCCCTGTGCCCGCTCACGAGCGCTCACACTTACTGATAAACACATTACCCCCGACGCCGCTCTCGCGTCACGGGTTTCTTGCCACAAAATGTTCTCCGTCCAAAGCGACCGAATCATTGAGTGCTGTCCAGCCAGTCACCGCTATCAGCGAGCCTCTGTATTCGAGCATCGACAGCGCGCGCGCCGTGCCAATACCTCTGATACAGGTTCCCTGTCCCGCGCAGTGCGGCGACCGGAACCCAGAGGCCATTCTACCCTTAGCTATGCATGCAAAAGCAATGGAAGCGATCCCGGGCGTGTCAGAATGGGTGCTGAATACTGTAAAGCAGGGCTATTCGCTGCAGTTCGCTCGCCGTCCCCCGCGCTTTCGAGCACGGACCGAGACGAGAGTGAATACAGAAGTAGCTCACCTACTTCATGCAGAAATAGCAAAGCTGCTGTGCAAAGGGGGCGATAGAACAGGTGCATCCTTCTCTGAGCGAGACAGGCTTTTACAGCCATTATTTCCTCATGCCCAAGAAGGACGGAGCTCTCAGACCTATCTTAGATCTGAGATATTTGAACAAAGCTCTCATGAGACGACCGTTCAAAATGCTCACAACCAGACAAATCCTCGTGCAAATTCGCCCGAGGGACTGGTTTATTTCTCTCGATCTGAAAGACGCATACTTTCAGATTCAGATTATACCCCGTCACAGGCCATTCTTGAGATTCGCCTTCGACGGTCGGGTATATCAATACACCGGCCATGGGGCGAACGCCATGGCCGCCCCATGGCGGCCAAGGATTCTCCTAGGGAGAATCCTTCCGTTCGGCCTGTCGTTAGCACCCCGTACATTCACGAAGCGCATGGACGCGGCCCTCGCTCCCTTGAGAAGACAGGGTATGCGAATTTTTAACTATTTGGACGACTGGCTGATACTGGCGCAGTCAGAGATAGAGCTCACATCTCAAAGAACAGCGCTTCTCAGTCAACTGGACCAAGAGCTCATTACTGCCCCGCCAGTCAATCTCTTTTCTGGGAATAGAGCTGGACTCTGTGGCTATGACGGCCAGATTGTCGACAAAGCGCGCGCGCCGTATTCGACATCTCACCGCGTCTTTCCAGAAGGGCAGTCTGGTTCCTCTGAAAATGTTTCAGAAAATGCTGGGCTCCAGCTGGGCTTACTGCGCATGCGCCCGCTACAACGCTGGCTGAAAGCGCGAGTGCCTCACCGAGCCTGGACTGCCGGCGGCTTGCAAATCAGTGTGAATCAGGGCTGTGTTTCAGCCCTGCAGCCCTGGTTGGCGGCCGAATGGTACCAGTTGGGAGTGACAATGGGAGTCATCTCGCACCGGAAAATGATCGCGACAGACGCCTCCAACCTAGGTTGGGGGGCTCTTTTCGAGGGCAGACCAGTCTATGGCCTCTGGTCAGACCAGGAGAAACGCCTTCACATAAACTGTCTAGAGATGATGGCGGTCGAGAATGCGTTGAAGCACTTCCTCCCATACCTGCAGGGCCACCATGTACTAGTCCGCACGGACAATATGTCAGTGGTGTCCTACGTGAACCGGCAGGGCGGTGTCAGATCCAAAATTCTCTGCACCCTGGCGGGACGCCTCCTCGTTTGGGCTCAGCACTCACTGCCGGCTGAGCCGCTCTGCACCCCCTACTGTGTGCTTATGAACATGTGCTGGCCCACTCTGTTGGCTGCCTGATTCCCACTTATCTGTGTTCCCTGGGCTTCCCCTGGGACTCATGTAGTGGATGCCCTCATTGGGCATGACGTCACGCCAGGCTCAGTGGTAGGCTGCTGCAGTTGCCGCAGAGCAGCCAATGAGCGCACTAGATAGCCTGCTCTAGGTCTGCTTGCTGCTGCACTGCGTTGACAATCAATACAAAATTAAGGATCATTTTTTGGCTTCATATCTCGAGAAAAGATTACTTTACCCGTAGCATAAGCAACTTACGCAATACTCGTTCCCTCTTCTAGAGAGAACCGAGGTTACATTAGGTAACCGAGTACGTTTTCAACCCTGTTTGAATATAAAACCCAGTTGAATATAAAAAAGTCCAGTGCAAACGTTACTCCCGCTCGTCATCGGCAGCTGTCTCATTTGCCAGGCGACAAGAATAATTCCTCCGTAGGCTAGACCTGTCCGAGCGCTTCAGATGCGCCTTTTGATATGGGACGCAGCTGTAGTTAGCAACAATTTGCTAATATTGTGACAATAGGCCTACATTTTGTTACTTTAATTTTCGGAACTACATACTTCATTAAGTATTCACGTACAAATGTGAAGTAACCTACTGAAATACTTTTTTTCCCCTGACAGGACAGCAACACTACAAAATGATGTTCTTTTACAATATGATGCATTGTTTTACATTAAACTACACAAAAGTATATAGTTTAAATATAACAACCTTGAAAATATTCAGAAGTAAAATGCAACATACGCAGTAATGCAGTAGTGCTAGATACCTCCTGACAAGGAGGTTTTTTTTCCTGCAGGATACATACCTTTAGTTTTACTCTTGATACCTTAAGTACATTAGAGTATGCAAGATAATTTTGCTCAACTAAGGTTTGAAATATATGACTAGTAGTTCTTCCCCAATGCGGTATTAATAGTTATTAAAAGTACTTATAGTACTTATTATAAAATAAATATACTCTTTCTGAAAAAAATCTCAGTGACATGGCAGCCGTCGATTGAGTCAGCCCTGAAAACCTGTTGGTAGACAACTTAGTGGATAGTGGAAATATGCACTCAAATACTCTGGAAACCATCCCAGATGATGTCCCACCAGCATAGAGGCCTTACCAGGGTTTCTATTGTGGCAGCCCATCCCGGTCCAGCAGCACCACCAGGGTCTCCCTGCTCAGCTGAATAAAAGTCTACATAACTTATTTTATGTACTGTAAATTTAAATGTTTATGTTGATTTTGATGTTTAACGTATGATGGAAAAAGTTGGAAAAAGTACTTTATGTAGCCTATAGAATCAATGAAAATGATTTTCATTTACCAATTTTATTTGAAAAAAACATGTCTATCAAATTATGACTATCATTACAAAAATAAACAATGTCCAGAACAATTCATTCTCTTTTATTTACACATTTAAAGTTGCATAAAAATAATGTACAGAATTTTTCTTTCCTTTTAAAAAATAAAAGTGAAAAAGTGTTAAACAAGAATATATAGAAAAAAATTATATTTTTCAATCATTCTCTCAAGAAGAGAAAACAGCCTGTCCATCCTCTCCCTACTCTCCTGTGCTCTCATAGCCTCTGCCTCCCTCTGTAGTTGCATGTCTTCTCTGATGTAACATTGCCCGAGTCAGGTCCACAGTTGTCAGCTATGCTGAAACGGGCCGCCGAGGCTGTCGGCTCGAGTGGAATCCTCCACCGTGTCCTGCTTAGTCTCGGTTGGATGATTGGTTTCTCTGGACGGGCCGCGCTGGTTCTCAGCTCACCGCCCTAATGCCTTTCTTTCCCGAAGTGCACGGAGAGCTTACTAGGTCGTGGACGGCATGCTTACGAGGCAGCACATCACGATGCAGTGGATGGGATATCTGTATGGTAGGCCTGGTGTATAGAGATGAGGAGGACTCAAATGCAGTGATGAGAAGTGAAAAGTTTATTAGTAAACTTTCTGAACAATATAAAGTTCAGTGACACAGTGAACAAATGTTAAGCCTCTCTGAATGGTGGTTCCTGTGAGCACAGCCCACACACATACGGACGTGTAGAGAAGAGGAGACCACTGAGGGAACGAGGGTTACCTACGTAACCGAGACAGTGTTTAAAAATTCTTATCCCTGCCGTCTAACAACTAGCCCTCGCACCTTTGAAGTGCAGTTGCTACAGCTCACATCAACTAACTCACTGGTATTTGCCTTGGTTTATCGCCCGCCTCAGCTGAACAAGGATTTTCTTAATGAGTTTGGAGAGTTCTTAGGGGATATTGTTACCAGCTATGACAGAATATTCATTTTGGGTGATTTTAACATTCATGTATGCTGTGTTTCTAAGCCACTCTCTAAAGAGTTTCTAAGTCTTATTGCCTCTTTTGATCTTGATCAGTGGGTGTCTGGCCACACTCATATTCGGGGACATACTTTAGACTTAATCTTATCACATGGTTTACCTGTATCGGACATTAGCATCATTGCCACTGGCATGTCGGATCATTTGCCGATTCTGTTCTCCCTACCTCTTAATGCAACCATACATAAACATCAACCTCGCTCATGGATGACTCGTATTTTTATTGATTGCGCAAGAGAGGACTTTATGGCATCATATCTCAGTCTACATGCCAATCAAGACATGGACTCATCTTTAAGCTTTTTAGATGCTGATGAACATTTGAACTTTTTTAATTCTATCTGCTCTAACATCTTAAATGCTTTCGCTCCTCTTAAGAAAAAAAAATACCACAATCACAACTCAAAGCCATGGTTAAATGACAATGTTCGTTATCTCAGACAGATTTGTACAAGGGCTGAACGCAAGTGGAATAAGGATAGACTACATGTTTCCTGTGAAATCTTAAAGGATTCCCTCTCTGCTTTCCAGCGAGCTGCTAAAGCTGCCAAACATAAATACTTTTCTGAGTTGATTCTATCTAACAGCCACTGGCCCAATGCTCTATTTTCAGTAATTGATTCTGCTCTTAATCCCACTACTAATCAGTTCCCAAAGATGGCTGACTCTCTTCGTGAGGATTTTGCGATATATTTTAATGAGAAGATCTCACTGATTAAATTTCAAATGCCCTTGTCAGCCCACACACCACTTGATGTCCCCGTCTGCTTTTCTATATGGTCTGCACAGAATCGTCATAGCATAGAATCGGCTCTCTTAAGAGTCATGAATTATATAATGCTTACCACCGATACCGGGCAATCTGTGGCTTTGGTCTTGCTAGATCTTAGCTCTGCATTTGACCTGGTCAATCACAACATTTTCATTTCTCGTCTTGAAGCGTGTATGGGCTTTCGGGGTACGGTGCTAAAATGGTTCTGTTCATATTTAACTAATAGGAGTTACTCAGTCTGCATCGGGCAACAGTCTTCGTCTGAAATGAAATTGGGGTCTGGCGTTCCTCTGGGCTCTATTCTTGGCCTGGAATTGTTTAATCTTTATATGCTCCCTTTGGGTTCTATTTTATCTAAATATGGGGTATCTTTTCATGCTGATGACACACACATTTACTTGCCTTTGAAGCGTGATGATAAGCTTGCTTTAAAGCCAGTATTGGACTGTTTTGATGAGTTTGGATGAACTAAAACTCTGGCTTGCTAGTAATTTCTTGAGAGTGAGAGCAAGACCGAAATTATCTTGTTTGATTCAAATGATCGCAGTACTCATGATTTTTATCTCCAAACGTTGTTACCTTACAGTACCACCTGTGTTCGAAATCTGGGGGTTTGGTTTGATAAAAACCTTAAATATGATAAACAGATAAGTGCTGTGGTTAAGTCCTGTTTTTATCATCTTCGTCTTTTAGCCAAGGTTAAGCCCTTCTTGTCTGCAAAAAACGTTGAGATTGCTATGCATGCTTTTATAACTTCCCGATTAGACTATTGTAACTCTTTATATATTGGTGCCCCTCAGATATGCATCACACATTTGCAATTAGTTCAAAATGCTGCTGCACGGCTTCTCAAAGGGAAGCGTAAATGTGAACACATTACACCAGTTTTGATCTCGCTTCATTGGCTACCGGTTAAATATAGAATTGATTTTAAAGTTTTGTTATTTGTTTTTAAAGGACAAGTTCGGTATTTTACACGTAAAGCCCTGTTTACAGGTCGTATCTGATGAAATAGAACGGTTAAGATAAAAATTTGGACACATGCTCCTGTCCCGAGAATTTTAGGTTTATTTCGCTTTTGTGGACCTATTTTGCCAAACGCGTCACACCCGTGATTCTTCCGTTGAGAGCTTGAATAATAGACACTCCAGCCCAGTTGGTGGCGATAATGCACCTTTGCCAATTGCAAGCAAACCACAGGCATTTTATTGAATACACAGAAGAAGCAGAAGAAGAAGCGGCGGAGTAATACCGTAAAGGTGCTGCGGTCTCACAGCGCGTCCTATACAAGTCAATGGAGTTGGACAAAAACTACGATAAAACCTGTTGGAATGCATCTTTTTCAGCGATTTTTTATGGAACATATCAGTGAACACCCCCTGACCACTCGGTGAGTTTCACGTCTTTGTAAATGAAAGTTTAATGTGTTTTTAGGACGGAATCTTCCAGTGCATATAGACAACCATTGTGGGGGTGGGGGGGGGAAGCGAAATAAACCTAAAATTCTCGGGACAGCAGCATGTGTCCAAATTTTTATCTTAACCGTTCTATTTCATCAGATACGATCTGTAAACAGGGCTTTAAGTGTAAAATACCGAACTTGTCCTTTAAGTCTTTGCAGAACCAGGCTCCACAGTACCTATCTGAACTACTACATTCGCCCACACTGTCAAGATCACTCAGATCGGGGGATTCTAATTTACTATCTGTCCCTAGAACTAGACTTAAAAATCGGGGTGATCGTGCTTTTGCAGTCATCGGCCCTAAGCTATGGAACAGCCAACTGGCTTACTTCAGATCCGACCAAACTTTGTCAATTTTTAAATCAACTTTGAAAACTTTTTTTTTTTTCAATAGCTTTTAATATATCTTGATTTTTTTTTTGATTTTTTTTTACTGTTTTATGTGTTATTGTTTGTCTCCTTGACTTTGTAAAGCACTTTGGTCAACACCAGTTGTTTTTAAATGTGCTATACAAATACAATTGTATTGTATTGTATTGTATGAAAATGTTCATTAGGTGAAGGCTTTTTTTGTCAACGATAACAAACATGACGAAATATATGAATCATGACTTACACAGTTTTCCCCCAAACAAACTGATAAAAATGACAATATGATGACAAAAAAAGAGAGATTGTCCCGCGTAAGATCTATTTTAGGTTGTTCAGATGGCGAATTTTCATAGACTGTGATGATGTGTTTAACGGTCATCTGCATCGTAATCGTATCAAATTCTCTCTATTTTTTAGGGGCCACTGTGGGTTATTCTAAACAGCAGTGAATGAAGCAATGCTGCCACTCTCTTTTAAAGAAATGTTTAAAATCATTTTTTAAATGATTACCATTGTTTTTGTTCTGTTTATAGGCCTATTCTTCATAACACTGACAGAAAGGATGGAAAGAATAGATAGCAGCATATAAAATGTTCTTTTTTATTTTATGTAATGTTTTTTGGGGGGAAGATTGTTCCAATACTGGTCCTGAATGTGTTAAAGGTAGGGTAGGTAGGATTTTTATAAAAAAACTTTTTTTCAAATTTGTTTAAACTGTCTTTATATACCAATACATAATTAAAATGTAAGTGCTCTGAAAAAGAGAGTATAAAAATCGAGTGACTGTAGACCTTTTAATCTGCAATAAACACAGCTCATTATTTCCATTCGGGACGAAACAATTGATTGGTTTGGGCGACTGTCACTCTCTCTCGCAACCATGGCTACCACCACTGTTGCTACAAGATCTGCCCATATGCGCGCGCGCACCCGTTTGATTTGAGGAGTGCAAGAGAGGTGCGGAACCTACAAAGAGTAAAATTATGGCAGAGAAAGAGCATTAAAAATTCAAAGCACCTGCATATGCAGTCAGCGAAGGCAAACAAGGCAAAAACTACTTCCTCGGACCCTGGTTGCCCGCACTCTTGAACGACCTCCTCTGCTTCGCCCTCGACCCCGGACCTGTCCTCGAACCGACGATGCTGTACTTGTCTCCGGAGTGTAACGTTAGTCCTCATCAGAGTCAACAATGTTTTCATCATGGAAACTCTTACATGCAAAACACCGTATATGTTATGAATCTTACACGAAATTCACCTTCATCAAAGTTTAACTGATGGTAATGGAAAAACGTGTATCAATGCAACCCTGTCTTATAAATATAGCTCGTTACCTATAAATATAGCTCGTTACCGAATCAAACAAAATATATTTAAAACTTTACCAGTATCGATATGCTAGCTTGATAGTGAGTACTAAAAGCCATCTCATTTGTTTATATTTATAGTGATAAAGTTAGGTATTTTATTACATGTGATTCTGACATGATGTCACTGCATGCACTGCGCTCCTTCCTCTCCACTCGTCTCAGGTAAATAAATAAGTAAATAAATGCGTCTTCCAGCTGAGCCTGAGTGTTTGGCGTCACGCATTCATGTGTTTTGGGGGCGTGGCTTTGGAAGGAGCTCAGAAGGGAGGGGGTGGAGTGAATGGAAATAATTAGCTGTGTTTACAACAGTCGTGAGAGGTCTACAGACACTCGATTTTTATACTCTCTTTTTCAGAGTACTTACATTTTAATTATGTATTGGTATATAAAGACAGTTTAAACAAATTTGGAATGTGTTTTTTTTTTTAGAAAAATCCTACCTACCCTGCCTTTAAAGGAGTAGTTTTCATAAATTTACATTAAAAGTAATGTTACGTTTTTTATTAGCCTACATAGATTTTTTGGTGGAGAAAAGTCTTTGTTCATCAATTATGCACAGAGTAAATGCTCAGATGCAAAAACATTTTCCCTTTCAGTTCGGTCACGTTCGACGTAGTCGGACGTACCAACTGATTGGGATCACGCTTAGGTAGCCTGTCATCTTCGAGTACTGAAAAAACGAGCCAATGCACAAATATATACGGAAGTGGATGCACGCACCACTTGTCTTTCGCTTCGGAGACGATCGGTCTTCATGTCGATGTCTCTGAAGAGTGTTGTTATATTACAACGAGCAAGTGTGTCTGTGCTTCTTCAAGGAAGTCTCCCGGTGCTGGTGGTTCTACAGCGCGAGTGCAGCGGTGGTCGCGAGCCTTCTGAGCTCTCAACTGCTGTTTTAACATCATCACATTTCTGTGTTTGTGTTTGTTTGTCTGACGACCGATTGAGGGCGAAGGAAGTGAGTGCTTCACTGGTACAGGCTGCACCATCCCTGTCAGTGTCGCCGCAATCATTCCCCTGTGTGCTCTGGCACTGGTGAGAGTTTTTCATTTCCTGAAAGAGCAACACGGGTGCGTTTGCGTCTTTTTCAAGATGTCATTCCACCCGTGTGTTTCTGGATGTGGTCGTTCCCTGTCCCCCTCTGACGGTCACATTAGTTGCATCACGTGTTTGGATTTACAGCATGCTGAAGCAGCTTTTGTGGATAGTTCATGTTCTCATTGCGAGAACATGACTATCGTGGTGATGAGATCAAGACTCGCCTTCGTCCACGAAGGTGGAGTCCCCATTACCACGCCCCACCCTAGGGTGCCATGTGGGATGGGTGATCAGAGGATCATAGTGATGGCTTCCCCACCCAGTGGGCCCCTCACTCCTCTATCACACTGCAGCCGGTGGAGCCCCCCGTTGAGCACGCTGGACTGACCAGCCATTTCATTCGGGGCCCCTCCAGAGGACAGGATGCCGATTACAGCATCGGAGGGGAGCTGGCCTCTGGAAATGATGACTCGGCTGTGTTATGTCCCTCTGGGAGTATAACGTTGCCCGAGCCAGATCCAGAAATGTCAGCTATGCTGAAACGGGCCGCCGAGGCTGTCAGGCTCGCGTGGAATCCTCCACCGTGTCCCGAACAGTCTCGGTTGGATGATTGGTTTCTCAGGGAGGGCCACGCAGGTTCTCAGCCCGCCGTCCCAGTGCCTTTCTTTCCCGAAGTGCACGGAGAGCTTACCAGGTCATGAACGGCACCTTTCTCTGCCAGAAACTGCCTGAGTAGCTCCTCCCCCCTCACTACCCTTGACGGAGGAGCGGTAAAGGGTTACAAGGCTATACCTCCAGTAGAGCGGTCTGTCGCGACACAGGTGCACCTGTGTCCGGCGGCTGCTGCCTCTTGGACGGGGGATCCTCGTCTCCCCTCTAAGGCCTGGGAGTTCCTCTTTGCATGCCATGGCGTTGCTACTGGTCTCTCAGGCCAAGGCACTCATGGACATGCACGAGGGTAGCCTAGACCGTTTGCTCATGAGTGAGCTCCGCACCGCAACCGACTTGGCCCTCCGGGGCACGAGCGTTGCGGCTTGCGCGATCAGTCTAGCGATGTCCACCCTGGTGGTCCAGGAGCGCCATCGTTGGCTCAGCCTGGTTGATATGGCGGATGCAGACAAGGTTCAGTTCCTGGCTCCCCAATTTCTCAGGTTGGGCTGTTGGGCGCAGTTCTCCACCGCGTCGCTGAACAGCCCAACCTGGGAAATTGGGGAGCCAGGAACTGAACCTTGTTCAGTTCCCTACTGCCCAAGTGCAGACAGAGGCCATCCGGCACATCCTGCCCCGTCGGCCTGCTGCCGGTGTAAGCTCCTCCGTCTGCTCGTCGCCGAAGGCGTCCCCCTGCCGCCGCTTCCGCTGCCGTTGGGCCTCCGCAGCAGCCTCCATCCGGGTCTCAGCATGGAGCCAGCCGCAGGCAGACCACACAGCCTGTCTCAGGCGCTACCAAACCAGGTGGCAAGCATAAGACTAAACTTCCCTGAGACAGGCCACCCAGGGATGGGGTTTGAATTGTCAAGAGAGCAAATTTCTCCATTCCTGGGTCCCAAGAGGGTCAGACTGGTGGTGTACGACCGTGTAAAGCCTTGCACCCCTCAGCCCCCTCTAGTGTCGCCTGCCGGCAGCTGGGTGCGGTTCAAGGACCCAATTACGCCTTCTCACGCACCCCCTGCCATCCCATGGAGACAGGTAAGTGTTGCACCACACACTCAGACCCCGCTTCGGGCCGGCTTCGGGCCTTCCGAGCCGGGTCCCTGTTCTCTAACTTGCTGCCCCACCCCGGGTACATCTCTGGTGCTCCTGGTCCCCCCCTGGCCCGGTTTGTAGAAGCTTGAAATGCTCCCAACCGGTCCAGCTGGCTCCTCCGTACCAGCAGACTCTGCTTACGATTCAAGTCCTACCCTTCGAGTGCTCCATAGCCAGTTGGGTCTTCAGGTCAACTGGGAAAAGAGTAAACTCACCTATGGGCTGAGGATCTCTTTTTCCGTTATGGAGATGGACTCGGTCCAACACATCTCTCAGGGGAACATGTCTGGCCGGTACTATACAGAAGTGAGAAAGGGTCCCACTGAAACTTTTCAGAGGCTCCTGGGGAACATGGCAGACGCAGCCGCATATAGCTCGGCTTCCTCCATATGAAGACCGCTTCAGCACTGGCTTCATGGCCGAGTCCCGAGGTGGACGTGGCAGAGCGGCACGCTCCGTGTGACAAACACCCGGCCTGCCGCCAAACTCTCAGCCATGTTCAGACCTTTGCTTCTCCGGGCCAGACGCTCCTAGAACAAGTGTCTCCTAAATACCAGCTGAGGGGCCACGTATAAAGGGCATGCAGTAACGGGGTCTGGGCGAACCTCCAACTGCATTGGCATCCATTGCTTCGAGTTGTTAGCAGTTCACCTTGCTTGATGCCACTGCTCAGCAAGCCTGCACTGCTCAGTACAAGCGACTGTTGCACTACGCTTCCCTCGCATGTCGCAACTCGCCCACCATCTCCTCCTATGGAGTCTTCTGAGGTCGCTTCTTCCACTTGAAGTTCCGGCCTGCTTAATCGTGCCGCCGACGAGCCCTCACGACAGCCTGTGGCCGAGAAGAGTGGAGACTCCATCCCCAGGCGGTCCAGCTGTTCTGGGATCACTTCGGGGCCGCACAGTTACATCTGTTTGCCTCTCTGAACTTGTCCCTTTGCCAGTTGTTTACTCCCTGACGAAGTGGAAATCCCTTGATACGGAGTCGCGGCATACAGCTGGCCCCAGGGCCTGCGCAAAAATGCGTTTCCCCAGTGAGCCTTTTTGCACAACACAGTGATAAGTCAGAAAGAAGAAAGAGCAGGTATTCTTAGTTGCCTCTTAAAGGCCCAACTGGACCTTGTTCCCCCGAACTTAAAGTGCTCCTCTCGACAGCCCCTTCCTGACCTATTCCTCCGAGACATCTCAGGGACGGGGCACCGTTGCAGACCTCTGGAAACTCCATGTCTCAATGCAGTGGTTCAGGTATCTACCTCAAAATGATCGTAGATACCATCACTTCTGCGAGAGCTCCCTCTCCCAAGTGAGGCTTGCTTACGACCTAAAGTGGAACCTGTTCGTTGTTGGTATTCTTCTCACGAGATGCGGTGGATCTAAGTCCGTGGGGAAGCACGACTTGATCGTCAGGTTCCTGAGGGGAGCAAGGAGACTGAATCCGCCTTGTGCCCCCCTCTATACCTTCTTGGGACTTATTTCTGGTGCTACTGCACTCAGAAACCTCCCCTTGAGTCACTGCAGGCAGCTGAGTTCAAAATCCTGTTTTTAAAGAAACAGTTATCCTGCTTGCTTGCCTCTATCAAGAAGGCAGGGGACCTGCACACATTTTCGGTCAACGAATCGTGCCTGGAATTCGGGCCGGCCAACTCTCATGATATCCTGAGACCCCGGCCTGGATTTGTGCCCAAGGTTCCTACCTCTCCCTTAAGACAGGACCAGGTGGTGAGCCTGGAAGCGCTGCCCCGGAGAAGGCAGACCCAGCCCTGGCTTTTCTCTGTTCCTTCCACCTTGCAAGACAGAATGCAAAGCCTCAGGACCTCATCCAGCTCTTGTCTGTTACGGAGACCAGCAGAAGGGAAGGCTGTTTCCATGCTGAGGTTGGCCCACTGCATAGTGGTTGCCATCATCTTGGTGTGTTTACCCAAGTTGCACCGTGCCCACCTGGGTAGTAAGCCCCTCCAAAGAGAGAGTGTAGTTCCTTCCTGGGCGTTGACACAGACTACCTCGCTGACAGATCTTTCAGAGCTACGGGCATGCACCAGCACATTCGCTAGGAAAATAGCCTATGTGTTGAGCCAGTTGCTTTCCGTGGGCTCACATGAAGCCAGCTTCACTGTTAGCCCGGTTTGTAGCGTCAGCTTGCTGCACCATTCTCCTCCTATGGACTGGATACATGCGCAATTCTTGCTCCAGTTGAGTTCCCCTTAGCCAAAACCTCCTCCCCATTTATGCACACTGGGGTCACTGAGCCTTTGTGAGAAGAAAAGCTGGCCACCACTAAAGGTCAATCAATTGATCCCATGCACTTGTGGAGTGCAATTCAGATAACAAACTGAGTGCAGTCTAAGCTCTTAGTGATGGAACTGCCTGCCAATGTTATCATTAAAGAATGGGTTTTGGTAATCTTTCAAATGAAATAGTGACACATGAATTTGATATAACTCAATCAAAAACTGACACGACCAGAACTGAGAACCACGAACAAAGATGGCAGTATTCAAAGCACCAGCCAATCCAAATATGAATGTGAATGTTAATGAAAACAATCAACTTTTACAGGTATTACAGACGTAAAAATATTGTAGCCTCATCAGTAGATTGAAGCTCACAGGTTTAATTACATTTAAGCTTTTGATGGAATTAGTGAATGGGATTATTAGGCTTCATATTCCATTTGTTTTGACACAGGCATCATTTATGACATCAGCATAAATAAAAAGCCTTTAACATAACTTCATCTGCATTCTGATGGGGTTTTGAATTATTTCATGCATTTTCAATAGCATGAAAAAAATGCTGTATTGCATATATCAGAAAACACGACTAAGTGCTTTAAAAAGTATTCAGTTCCTAAAAAGAATGCAAAATGCAAGTTCTGTCATCATCAGTGCTGGGTAGGAATTGATTATATGTAGTCTGGATTACGCAATCAGATTCCAAAAATTAAGTACTTGCAACTAGATTATATTACATTTTCTCGTAATCACTTTTCTATTGATGATTATGTTATTCTCACAATGTTCTAAATGTATTGATTCTCCCATACTATACTTTTTTTTATCTTGTTAATGTTTCTTTCTATAAAAGCCTATTGCTTATTCAGAAGGTCTTCCAGGTTTGTGGAATTGCACACACAGACCAGCCACTAGTCATGTGCCTATCACTGAGATGCACGCAGTATTTGATCTCTGGATTTACAGAAATCCTTTCACTTTTAAGAAGTGTTTTCTCAACATTGCATATCTTGTCAGCTCCTGACAAACACATAAATTACTATTTGAATTATCACTCAGTGAGTCATTTAACCACATATTACTGTCTTTGGAAGAACATAACAACATATTAAAATGTACAAATTCAAGTATAAATTGTTTTATAATTATATGCAATGCAGGGATTCCCCAACTTTTTTGTCAGCGGAACCTCTTTAAACTAATATATTTAGATTTTAGAGATTTTAGATTTTAAATTAAGTTAGGTCATTAAAAAAAGTTCACAGTTCTCTGATGTCAGTTACTGGTCACATGATATGCCGATGAATTTAAAAAAAAAAATTATATTTGTTATAATGTTTCATCTTGTTTTTATTTAAAAATAATGTATTAATTATTATAAAGACTTAATGACTCAATATAGCGTTTCATTAAACTCACAACTTACAGTTCCATCATGATATATGTATATCATGTATATATATACTGTATATATATATATATATATATATATATATATATATATATATTGAAATGACTATTTCATGTAAACCCTTTAAATAGAAAAAATAATAAATGGATTCTAAATAGTATTATTTGTTATCATTAATATAAAAAATACTTAAACATGTTAATTAAAAAAAACTAAAATCAGAAAATATAAACTTCTAATCAAACAGACTTGTGAAAAATATGTATAGCTACATATCCATATTTTCATACTTACCAGTGGTGCTTTCAACATTGCTCTTTTTGTGTTTTTGGAGAAGTCTGACATGCCAACTTCTAGCTCAGTCAACGATACGAGTTTGCTCATGCCACCTTTAACTATACCCACAAAAATATCCTGATTCTAAGGAGAAGAGAATAAAATTCTTCATCAGAATCTTGAAACATGCTTTTTGTTCAGGTGTTTTTTAAGGCAAAACATTCAGCATATTTAGAGTGATCTTTGTTGTCCTTGTTTTACTCCTGAATATTAAAGAAGACTGAAAACAACCGAATTTGAAGTCATCTCAGCATCTCTGTTACTCTTATTAGCATATAAACTGAAAGAACCAAATTAACTTTAAAAGAGGACTGGAAAAACAAAGCATCTGTAATGGATTATTGCCATGCACATTCACAAAGAGAGGTTATTCATGAACTAGCAGCTGGAAAGTGAATCTCATCAGAGTCTGATAAAAAAGAGTGAGAGAAAGGATGGATGAAAGAGTGAGAGATGTAGCATTGTTTGGTGGATGAAAATGTGTTGTGAAATGTCTGTGTACACATGTGGACAATTGCCCCCTTTCCATCTTTTCATTGTACTTGATGGACATTGTTCATTGCTTTGGATTCAAGCTCAGTTTTAATGAATCACTGCGACAGAGTTGTTCTCAATTGTGCAAATCACTGATCTGGCAGAATTGTTGGTGACAATAACCTGTGGAGAATCTTTGAGCCCGTAAAGCACAGATCCAGAAGTGGTTATTTCTGTTATCTCTACTCTCAATAGAAATAAAAGGCTTTACTCATATCCCCTACACTCATTATATGGCAGCCTGCCTTAGAGAACAGCAGAAAGTTGTTGTCTCTGAAGTCCATCCGCTGTCATTACTCATCCAATTAAATGAGGAAGTTGTATGTCTGGGGGACTCCTACTCGCTTCCTCTCAGCTTAATCCTTGTGTTAAATCTTTACAGTCAAATAGACAGAACGCCACAAGAAAGCCCTTTTTTTACTTCATTGGTCAATCATTTGGTACTCTTAGTGCTCTTTAAGTATCACACTCAGATAGTTCCACCCAAGAAAATAAATTTTTGCAGTAACCTCACAATCATTCACTCACTTTCATGTTGTTCCAACCCTGCATAGTTTTCTTCTATGGAACACAAAAGAAGATATTTTGAAGAATGTTTCAACTATTTGAAACTGAGACTTTCACTGGGGGGAAAAACACTGAGAAATGTTTCAAAATTACTTCGTTTGTGTTCTGCAAAAGGAAGAAAACTCAAAAAGGTTTGTCTTTTTTTGTTCTGTCTCTCCTCTTCCAGAACAAGACCACACTCCCCTGAGCCTTTATTAGAATTGAAGCACCTTTGGTTGTCACTGTTCTTTCAAGCATTCTATGTACAATATGCACCTAATCCTGCATCTGCTATAGGTTTAGCAGAAGCAGCAGACAATTTGAATCGCCATCTGTCTTGGGGGCAAGCAGTCTCAGCGCCATTTAGTCTTCTGGTCACAAATCAATCGAATGAGAGTGAATGCAATCTAAATGTGACATTAGAAGGTTTGTGGTAGTCACAATCACAAATAGTCCAGCTTGGAAAAGCTAATGACAGTTATGCGAAAAAAAAGTAGGACTAAAGAAATTTTGTCATAAGCTTTTCCTTATCATCATTAGAAATCAGCATATATGTTGAAAGCCTGTATATATTTGGCTGCAGTTTTGCTCTCATTAGGAGATAGTGGATATTAACTGTGGTATTCAAGGCAGACAAAAGGGGTCCAGTACAAATGGAAAAGTGCAGTGCCGCAAGCAAGTCCACTGCATTGGACTCCTGCAGGCTGGCCTTAGCAGGGAAAAGATCAATAATCATGACTAGGAAAAAGGTTAGAATCAGTCATCAGATTTTTTGTTCTTCACAAAAGACAGCTTGAAAAGGAGTGCCAGTCAAAAGGCCATTCAAGAAGCTTGTAAGTCAAAATACTACTATTTTTATAGATATGCTAATTTTGCACCTTTAATATGTGACACGTACAATTGGAAGAGTTTTTTTTTACGTAATTTAACAAGCACAATGTTTTGCTGCAGCAGAGCGCCAAAAAAATACTAGGTTCACGAGTATGCCACCACTCTGAGCGACAAAACGAACTTAAAGGGGGTCATTTATTATTTTAATGTAGTACATCGATATCACTTAGGCCTTCCACGTGAGGATAGTAAGGAGAAATGACTGGCAGGGAGATGTCAGAGGATTTGGTGCGCAGCAGATCCTGAGTGTCATTGACAAATATCTTATTGTAAAATGTGTTGGTCGCCCGAGAGCAACGGCGCTACATGTCAGTGCGCTGACCACGAGGCCATCGGCAGAAATTCATAATAAATAATAATAAAGCAAGATGTCCTGTTGAAATATGTGAGATGTGTGGCTTGTATAAACTGCAAAGGTAAAGTATACCGATCCTCGCCTCCTCGCAGTGCAGTTAGAGAATTGAGATGTCCTTCAAGATGGCTGAGCTCGATCGGTTTCCGGGTCATAGGATGGAGGACGGAGGAGAGAGGAGACATTGGAGGGATATTGAGAAGCACCCCTAGTGTATTTACTAGTTGCCATATCAACACTATATAGAGAAAAAATTGCGCCAAAAATCTGAAATCTTTGGAAGATATCACTGAACATTTATTTAACCATAGCAAAAGTAAATTTCTTACTTATGTTAATTTTTCATCTCTATTTTTGGTATTTATTTTAAAGCTGCAGTCCGTAACTTTTTTGGGTTAAAAATTATCCAAAATACATTTTTGAGCAAGTACATAACCAGTCAGTGTTCAAAACTATCTGCTTGCCTTAGCTCGATTCAAAACGGTAAGCTTGTAATAATGTTTTTAATTCCAGTGGTACTGGTGGATTTCCACGGGAAATTCAAGCATGTCTTTGCGTCATTACATCACATCTATACACATAAAGAAGATATCCCGGCTAGTAAGCTATATTGCGTGTGAGGATGTTGGAGGTGGAAATTTAGCTTATAGCCTTTTCTCACAGCACTTGATATAATTAAACATCAATTTGATGGCGGATCCAGAAAGGTTCAAACGACAATCACCAGTGACAACTGGAGATTCACCCGTTGTAAAACGCAAAAGACTTCGGACTTCAGATCAGCTACAGAAAAAGAGAGACTGCAACCGTGCCCGTGCGAAAACAAGGATAAATATCGGAAGGGCTTTTGAAAGGTACAATTTTTATTATATTCCAGTTTTAAAGATGCATCTGATTACAGATATGTGTGTGTTTATATTTCAAAGAGAACCAGTTCTAAAGAACATAAATTTGTTGGTATGACAATTAGAAATTAGACTGCACAGAAATGGAAACTGAACTACAGGTAGCCCTAATACACATTAAATGTAGTCATGCAATGCTGATGTTGTTAACCTTAACAATTTGAGAACAAAGTATAATTTGCACAGTTTGACGTGATATGATAAAGCGATCGTTAGATTTAATCAGCGCAATTTACTGCAATGTTTTTTTTCCTTAGTTGGTCAGAACAAAAGTGGATGTTACTTCTTCAGATGACATTTTCCGGTGAAAATTCTTATGCTGGTCATACTTCCAAAAAGTAGAATCTGTGATTGCAAATGACAGTATCCACACCAGCGCGGTGACTGACAGCCGCACATTCTCCTCAAAACATTGGATTCATCCACACTGTGCCGTGCCGAGGCACAACCCACGTAAAGTTGATAATTCCGCGAATAACTGCAGTTGCAGATTTCAAACAGAGATGGCGACAAAGAGGAAAAACTACGGACTGCAGCTTTAAATTAGACAAAGCTGATATATTTTTAATCTCCAATATGTTATTTAACAGTTGATATGGTTCTTTAATGCTGATCTAACCAGCAGAAGACACTAGGGTTTAAATCCCAGTTGTGCAGGTGGGGCATGTTGTAACACTGCATTAATGTGCATATTAGAACTATGCTATTTTATATGAAAAAGTTAATAATTGTATTTTATTGAGAAAATTTTCTAGTTTGTCTTGTATATATTTTTTATTAGATCAGATTGGTTGCAACGGTCATGTTACTATGTGCCCCTCACATGTTACAATGTACCCCACCAATAGGGCATATTGTCACATTTCACTTCTATTCTTTCGGGGTATATCAAGAAAAAAGTATACACTGTATTAATAAAACAAAACCACATAATTGTATTAGACATGTGAAATTAATGTGGGAAAAAATTAATACTCTGAACCCTAAGTAGATTTACACAAACTGAGAAAGTCAAAAAGCATTAGGTTGTGCCCCGCTCTCCCCTACATGTCAAAATATCAAGGCAAATTAAATTTCTCATGTCATGACCCATTTAATATTAGTGATATCATTTCAAATTAAATTAACTAGAATTTTGTGACGGCCCGGAGCTGACTCAAAAAGTGAATATGCTGGGTCTTCATCACAATTAATTTCATTCTAAATGACAGCACTTATAATTAAGTTAGTTTTGTCATTCTACTTGTCTGTTTCATGCTGGCTGTGCATTATCACATTTCATGTGAAAACATAAGTGCATGTCGCAAACTGCTGAGGAAATCGGCTGCCTGTCAGTTCCCTTCTCACAAACTTGCTCCTCTGCTTCGATGAGAAGCAAGAGCGTTTGTACCCTGTCCCTGGACACTTATATTTCTGGACATATCTGTAAATATACGCTGAAAATGGTTTGTTTAAAAATCTCATGCTGTAAATGAATGGGGTGGCAAGGTGGGCCTTTTACCCCCCCACAAGGGGTAAAAGGTTCACCAGCATGGGGCAAAGGCACAAAGTATTCATACAAATAGCTAATAGCTAAAATAATATGTTTTAAATAATGTCGAAGTTATTACTTGTCCCAAAAAAAAAAATCACTTTAGCAAAGTTTGTACTATTTTCAGGTTATTTTGATAAATAAAACAATTTATTTTTATATGATATGATTAACATCATATTTTTAAATATGATGGTTTCATTATAAATATGGTGATTTATCTTTAATGTGGACGTCCGATTTGATAAATTATATTTACCATCTGAATCTAGCCATGTCATGTCAACAAATGAAAAAGTCAGCCGGCTATTTCTTATGTTTATTATTGTGCCTTAGCCCCAACAGCAGGGCCCCCTTTGACCCCAAATACCATACTTTTACATTTCCTTCCGTTACTGAAAAACTGTTGCTTTACTTACCTTGAACAAAAATCATTAACAAGATCTTTGTCTCAAAATATAGAAAATCATTTTATCGATTCTGATTTGCTACATAAATCTACAACATTTTAAAAAAACATTAAATATTTGATCAAATTAGCACAGAATCAACTTTGCGTTGCTGTCCGGATCAGCATATTTTTATATATGTGTGTGTGTGTGTGTGTGTGTGTGTGTGTGTGTGTGTGTATATATATATATATTTCAATAAACTTGTCAGGATTTCGCCAGGCTCTGCGTCACCCAACGCTCACAATCTCCTGAGTATTAACCAGTCACACCTGTTCCCAATCACCTCACCAATTACCAGCAAATATGAGCACACTCTTCTTACTCCCTCATTGTCTGGTCTCCAATGTGGATGACGAGTCAAAACCTAAAAGACTCTTACCTGTTCTCCAGCGACAATTACTTCTGTGACTCTAACTCGACTCAATCTCCAATGTCTCCCCCGTGTGCTGATCCTTGCCATACTTACTTGCTCCACTTACCTCTCCCCAGCTCCTGAAATCCCCAGATCTCTGTTCTGGGAAGAGTGTGCTCAGATATCAGTCTATCTACTCCTGTGCTTCCTTCCTCAAGTAACCTGGTAAAAGAGAAATGACTCTGGTATTCATTTGCCATTACCTGCAAAAGTCTCTATATGTGCATTACTTACCTGTTTAATCTCATTATCCATATGTGCAATAAAATTCCATCAACATTTGTAAGTGAGTAGATTTAAATGATTCCCTTGTTTTTTATTTAATTATGCTGTTCGCAATAATTCATAAGTTTGTAGCTATTTGTTAACAACAGGGTGGAATCAAGTCACAACACAACGTCTGTGTGCATGGGAGCATTTCCATTGTGTTGTGGGGATTCTGTTGTTTTGTGCTCCTTGATTCTGTTTTGTTGCAGCGATTCTATTATGTTGTGACTTGTTTCCTTTGTGTTGCGGTGATTCTGTTGTGTTGTGGTGATTCTGTTCTATTGTGACTTGTTTGTGTTGATATCATTGTGTTGTGAATTGTTTCCGTTGTTTTGTTGGGATTCGGTTGTGTTGTGGGTTGTTTCTGGTGTGTTGTGGCTTACAGTTTTTTTCCAATTGCTAACACACAATTTTGCAAACTAGGCTGGTTTTATCAAAATACCTAATATATTCTGCAAAATTAAGCACTGCAACCAAAACTACATATAGTATTATCAAAATCAAACTATTGCACGAAATGGCAAACACTTCATATTACCAGGTTTTTGTCTAACCACCCTTATGAAAAAGTATACTTCAAGTTCATTTTATGAAGTAAACTTAAGTAATGTTCAAGTATATTTTTAAGCATACTTTATGTAGTAAGTATACTAATATTAATGTGTACTTGTAGTAAACTTGTAAGTGTACTATTTGAATACTGCTTGGGACTAAATTGGCCCACTTTTAGTGTATAAAAGTATACGTTTTAGTGTACTATAAGTGTAAGATTAGTAAACTACTTGGTTTACTATTTTAATACATTTTGTTAGTTTATGAAAGTACACACTGAAGTGTACTCTCAGTAAACTACTAGTTTAGTAATTTATACTGCAAGTATATGTAACCCAGGTGTTTTTCCCTTATTCTCCTTATTCTCGGCTCCCCTCTGTGTTCGCGTCGTCGCGAGACTTCGTGAAGTATCGCGAGACTTGACAGTTGCGTCACTTTCCTTTAAATACGGCCGCGCGCTGTTTGGTGTGTGTGTGTGCGTGCGTGCGGGAGTAGGTGCATTGAGCTGCTGCAGGTAGGCGTTTAGCCCTGTAAACTATTCTATTAATTAAACGTTGGTTAAAAGTTGGTTTAACTATTATGCCTTTTAGATTGCCTCTACCTTTCAATTGACTGCTGTTGAGTGACTTAATGATACGGGAGCTGGTGAGTTGTTATTGTTTGTTATACGGTGCTAATAGTGTATTGTATGTGTATATGGATCTGTTAGCCGGTGCTGGCGCTGGCTGTACTTTAATCATACTGAGTCTGACTATGTATGTATATGTATATTATATATAGTGCCTATTTAAATGAGCAATGCATTAATAATTAACCTTAATCTTAATATTGTTGTTGAATTATGTTGTCAACTATTCTTTGATTCTGAAATGTATTTTGAAGCTATTATTGATATTGTCTATTTATAAGAGTACTCTTGCTGACTGTTAAATTATTTATATTGCTAAATGCAGTATTTATATTGAATCATGTACATGATAAAACGAATTAACTGAGATTGATTATGATAATATGATGACTTTATGATATTATGATTATTGTGATATAGTTGTGATGCTTGGAACCAGAGTTATGTATTGCTTGGAACCAGAGTTATGTATTAATTGGTCCTGTTTTGTACAGGCCAGGTTCTGTGCATTGATGGCGAGCCACTAGGCCCAAAACTGATGATTCGGAGTGCATGCATCTACCGATGTGGTAGGAGGCGCTGCAGCTGCTAAGTTGTTACACCTGCGCACACACCCTCAGAGACATTCTAACACACATTTGGACATTTTCACACATCTACATATTGGTACTGAGCTTATGAACTGTTCCATCATGGACTCCTTGGACTTTGCCTGTCTCGAGGGCTGTGTGTTGTGAACTGCTGCGGCTTCAAGCACTGTTGATGACTGAGAGAATTTTGAATTCTGAGATTGCTGTATGTTCATTAATAACTTTGAACTGAATATTTCCTATGTGCACGTGTAAATATTGTAAATGCTTGTTGTCCTGTATGTAATACAATTCACAATTGCACTGCAGCCTTGACTCTGTGTATCATTGAATTTCACCTTTTCCTCCTTGAGCCAAACTAAGATCTTCTGATATTGGTCCACTATTTTTATCTATAATTGCAGCACATATATATATATGCTACATATAACTTTAAGTTCCCTTTCGTGGTCACTCCGAGTTACGACGGATGACGACGAATGGGGTTTCGCTTAGAAAGCCTCTCACCTTCGAGTATACAAAACGAGCCAATGGCAAGAAAATGCCATGGGTCTGCGGAATTTGCATAGCGTAAGTCCGCCCCACGTCATGGGTATATAAGGAAGTATGCTGGCAACATTCAGATATGTTTTCGCTTCGGAGCCGAGAGTTCTCTTCACTCCTACAAGCCATTCTGAATCATCTTCACTCTACGAGATGAGCGGCTCTTCAGTGTGTTGGTGTGACGGCACGTTCCAGCGAGATCGCATTGCCTGCTGCTGATCTGTGCAGTGATCTGCTGACAGTGTGTGTGTTTCTCCCTGGGCGCTTCAGCACTCTGCTGAGCTTTTTCCTCTCTCTAAAAGAACTGCACGCTGACTTTTTCAAGACGGCTCGCCCGTGTATTTACTGGATGTGGGCGCGTTATTCATCTGCCTAACGGTCACGAGCGCTGTTTCGCGTGCTGGGCTTAATCACGCTCGGCAGCGCTCGTGGATGAGTCATGTTTTCGTTGCGGGAACATGACCATCGCGATGTTTATAGATCGAGACTCAATGATGTCTGTGTGGATAGAGTCCCCTCTGCCACACCCAAATCTATCTCTTCCTCGAGAGGGGATACTTTGGCTGGTGGCCAGGGTGATCTGAGGGTTACGGTGTGGCATAATACCGACGAGCATTCCTCGGGCCATGCCCCCCTCCACATCGCAATCCGTGGGGTCTGTGTGTGCCTGGTTCCTCTCGGGGATCATCCTCGCGGGCGTCCTCCGCCTTCGCTGCACTCGATCGCATGGCGATCATGGGCTGTATGTTCTCTGTCACTATCGTGGCACTGGCATGCAGTGCTGTGTGTCGCCTTCGCCTTCGAGGCAGTGCTGACTCGGGAGTTCTGACAGACCAGGCCGCCGTGGAACGCTGGTCCTTCCCTGGCCAACACTGACAGAATGCGGAAACTCGACCACGCCCCCACGCAGGGACGCTATGCCTCCCATGTCCAGGCTGGTCGATCCGCCACGCACACTACTGACCTTGCTCTACGGCGACATCGGTACCTGCGTGATCCCTGGGCCAGGTGATGTCCACAGGTGTGGTCCAGGAATGGGCTCAGCCAGGTTGATGTGAGGGGGTCTGGGAATTCATTTTCTCAGCTCCCCCATGTCCCAGGCTGGGCTCCTCGGCGGTGTGGTTGAGGACTGTACCCTACAGTCTTCGACCCTCCAGAAGCAGACTGAGGTAGCAGGGCCACTCCTTCCCCCGCTGGAGGGCCGGGGGAGAATCTCTTGTTTCAAGGACTGTTGCCCCTTTCTCCGAGCCCCAAGAGGCTGTGAATGACAGTGCGCGCCGCTCATGAGCCTCGCCACTCTCGTCCCCCTCTGTCGCCAGACCCCTGCCAGAGCACGCCCCCGTGGAACACTGGTCCTTCCCTGGCCTCCTCTGGCAGGACGCGGCTAATGACCGTGCCCCCGGGCCGCTATGCCACCCACGCCCGGGCTGGTCATTCCGCCTCGCTGCACCACCGAGGGTACGTCGAGGGTACGTCTATGGTCCGCATGACCCCGCTGGTACAGTTCTTGGGAGCCTGGCTAAAGCTTCCCAGACTGTCCCGCTGGGTCGTGAGGACCATCAGGCTCGACTACGCGATTCAGTTCGCGCGGTCTCCTCCCCGCTTCAGGGGAGTCCGCTTCACTATGGTCGGTGGCAATGCCCCTGTCATGAGCGGAGGTCGCCACCCTACTGGCGAAGGGTGCGATCGAGACTGTCCCTCCAGCCGAAATGTCCGGTGGGTTACGACCAATCCTGGACCTGCGCATCTTGAGCCTCTCCCTTCACAGGATGCTGTTCAGGATGCTCACGGCCAAACACATTTTCGAATGTGTGTGGCCACAGGATTGGTTTGCAGCGATCGACCTGAAGGATGCCTACTTCTATGTCTCCATTTTACCTCGACACAGATCGTTTCTTCGGTTTGCTTACGAGGGGCGGGCATACCAGTACGCGGTTCTCCCATTCGGGCTAGCCCTGTCTCCTCGCGTCTTCACGGAAGTCGTCGAGGCAGCCCTTGTTCCCCTCCGGGAACACGGGGTTCGCATCCTGAATTACCTCGACGGCTGGCTGTTCCAAGCTCACTTTCGAGACCAGGTTTGCGAACACAGGGACCTAGTGCTCCGGCACCTAGCTCGTCTGGGCCTTCGGGTCAACTGGGAGAAGAGCAAACTCTGCCCCGTGCAGAGGATCTCTTTTCTCGGTATGGAAATCGACTCGGTCGCCATGTGCGTGCAGCTTATGAGCAGTCACTGCTGACTTGCCTTCGTCAGTTCGAGGGCAAGAGTGCGGTTCCACTGAAACTATTTCAGAGGCTCCTGGGGCATATGGCATCCGCAGCCGCAGTAACGCCGCTCGGATTGCTTCATATGAGACCGCTTCAGCTTTGGCTTTGCGATCGAGTCCCGAGGTGGGCATGGCAACACGGCACGCTCCGAGTCCCAGTCCTGCCGTCAGACCTTCACCCCGTGGACGAACCTCAGTTTTCTATGGGCCGGAGTGCCCTTAGAACGAGTTTCCCTGCAAGTTGTTGTGTCAACAGATGCCTCCACCACGGGCTGGGGCGCCATGTGCAATGGACATGCTGCCGCGGGCTCCTGGACAGGACCCCAGCGCCTTTGGCATGTCAATTGCCTCGAGTTGCTGGCTGTACGTCTCGCCCTGCACCGCTTCCGTGCGTTGCTCAGGGGTCAACACGTACTAGTCCGATCAGACAATACCGCGACAGTAGCGTACATCAACCGTCAAGGTGGTCTGTGCTCCCGCCGTATGCCGCAACTCGCCCGCCACCACCTCATATGGAGTCAGAAGCATCTGAGGTCGCTTCGAGCCATTTATATCCCGGGAGATCTGATACGTGCGGCCTACGAGCTGTCTCTGCTTCGGCCTCTCCCTGGAGAATGGAGACTCCATCCCCAGACGGTTCAGCTGATTTGGGATCAGTTCGGAGACGCACAGATAGATCTGTTTGCCTCCCACGACTCGTCCCATTGCGACCTGTTTTATTCCCTGACCGAGGGCAACTCGGCACGGATGCACTGGCACACAGCTGGCCGCGGGGCCTCCCCCAGTGAGCCGCCTTGCGCAAGATCAGGGAGGACGAGGAGCAGGTCATTTTGGTTGCCCCGCATTGGCACAACCGGACCTGGTTCCCCGAACTAGTACTCCTCGCGACAGCTCCTCTCAGGCCAATTCCTCTGAGGAAAGACCTGCTTTCTCAGGGACGGGGCACCCTATGGCACCCTCGTCCCGTCCAGGAGCCACACATGGAGGTTCCAAAGATCGGTGGCTACCATCACTTCCGCTAGAGCATCGTCCACGAGACATGCCTACGCGTTGAAGTGGAACCTCTTCATCAACTGGTGTTCTTCTAAACATCAAGAACCCACAAAATGCCCGATCAGTGTCATGCTTTCCTTCCTGCAAGAAGGGTTGGAGCGAAGGCTGTCTCCCTCCACCCTGAAAGTGTATGTTGCCGCCATTGCCGCACATCACGATGCAGTTGATGGTAAGTCTCTGGGAGAGCACGACCTGATCATCAGGTTCCTGAGGGGAGCGAGGAGACTGAATCCTCCTCGTCCTCCCCTTGTAACCACTTGGGACCTCTCAGTGGTTTTAACTGCCCTGCAGAGTGCTCCATTTGAGCATCTGCAATCACTGGAGCTTAAGTTCCTGTCAATTAAGACAGCGCTCCTGGTTGCATTGGCCTCCATCAAGAGGGTACGGGACCTGCAGGCATTTTCGGTTGACGAAGCGTGCCTAAGCGGGCAGGGCATAATTGCATATTTCCACTGAGATATGCTTCCCAGTGTACCTTGGTATTCCTGTGTTAAGTAGGACTCCTTCGTCCGTGCTAGTCTCACGACAGGGAGCTCAGACTTATGCAGGGCACTGGAAGACAGCCGAGGTGGCGTGATTAGACTGGGGACCCCATTCGTCGTCATCCGACGTAACTCGGAGTGACCACGAAAGGGAACGTCTCGGTTCCGTATGTAACCCTCGTTCCCTGAGTAGGGAACGGAGATGTTACGTCTCCCTGCCACTTCCGCTGTACCGGAGTTCAGTCTCGGCTCCTCAGTGAAGAAACATATCTGCATGTTGCCAGCGTACTTCCTTATATACCCACGACGTGGGGCGGACTTACGCTATGCAAATTCCGCAGACCCATGGCATTTTCTTGCCATTGGCTCGTTTTGTATACTCGAAGGTGAGAGGCTTTCTAAGCGAAACCCCATTCGTCGTCATCCGACGTAACGTCTCCGTTCCCTACTCAGGGAACGAGGGTTACATATGTAACCGAGACGTTTTCTTTAAAGCTGCAGTCCGTAGCTTTTTTGGGGTTAAAAATTATCCAAAATAAATGTAAGTTAATAACCAGCCAGTGTTCAAAACTATTCAAAATGGTAAGCTTGTAATAATGTTTTTAATTCCAGTGGTACTGGTGGATTGCCGCGTGAAATTCAAGCATGTCTTTGCGTCATAGGCTCTATGCACGTCACAATTACGGGTTCGATTGTACTAGGCTATCAACTTCCTGTTCAACTTCCTGTTTAACTTCCTGTTTATACACGGACAGATATGGCTCTCTTTTATAGCCGTTGTCTTCAGGACTTACCTCGTCTGACGGTAAATTATGTTGAGCGACTCGTAAAAAAAATCATGTGCCGCTCCCAACAGCAAAAAGGATTTAAAATGTACATCGGCAGCTATATCGACAACTATGAGGATAAGTAGATAACGTACTCTACTATATTAAAACAGACAGACCAGCGTACACAGACACACACACACACAGACAGACCAGTACACTGTAAGAACGAGTGTAACCCAGTTTCAAAATGTATGTTCATCTTTCTCCCTAACAGTGTCAATGAAAAACAAGGTGACAGGAGAGGTCAGCGTGAGGGCAGTCTGTCATAGATCCATGAGGAAAAATGAAAAGCCACACAAATGAATAGGGTCAATGTTAGGGTAATGGTTAGGCCTGCTGATAAGTTGCCCATATCAGCTGATAAGTAACATTATCTAAATGTATATGGCTTAGTCTCTGTCTACTGTTTATGGACGTGAATGGGTAGGCCTACGTTTTAACATACTGTATGTGCCTCTCATCTAGAATACAACCGTATGCTTTTATTAGTTCTATTTTCTATAACTAATAAATATTTTCCTCTTGTTAAAATATATATAGCATATATATATATATATATATATATATATATAAAATGAATAAAGGAATAATGAATACAATCATTAATTATTAATTTATATATATATATATATATATATATATATGTTAATTTATATATTTTTCTCTTGTTAATGTTTAGCTCTGAAGAGGTATTTCTCATATAGGGATCTCCCAGTCACGTGACCCCTAGCCGCGTGTCAGCCATTTTGACGGAATACTATTGCACAAGCGCACATACATGAGAATGCGGATTATCACGTTTTATGGCTGCGAATTGATTAAAATACTGAATAATGGTCACTGTATTAATTATCTTGAGCCTGCTGAAATGTTCCTATAAATATATTTTCTTTCCAACTGTGCAATCTTAATAATAAATAGGCTAAATATATTTATCCACTAAGCTGCAGCAGTCCTATGCTCGTCTTCCCATTAAGTTTTTTTTCTCTTTCTGACATTTCATACCTGTTGTTACATTTTTTTTATTAAATTGACTATAAAAAAAAGATTGCTTGTGTGTGCTGGTGTTCATTCCAGTATTTTAAAATAGTTGAATGAATGAATGCTCGCGAGGTGCCTGTAACAATTTTTAAATAGGCTAACGTTAGGCTATTTAATCAATAATGTACACAGGGTAGAGGAGAACGACAGTCAACTACTTTGAATATTATAGCATTTTGGGCATAAACATGTAAATAGTGAAAAGACTGACATTGAAAAATGACACACAATGATTAAAATGTTATATTTAAATATTTAATCCAAATAAATGTTCGTGGTTCGCACCGATGTTATTCATTTGTTCTCACACACTTCAGCGTCGCGGTCACTGGCCACTATCTATTATTAGCGCAGCGGCCGTCAGCTAACTCTTCACGTCATATCATCATAAAAAGAAATAAACAAGAGGAAGATAAAATAATTAGGAATCATAGATCCATATGAAGCACCACAAGTTCTTTTTACAGGCATTAAATGTGTAGAAAAACTTCCTGACATTGAGTTCGGTGACATTTACAGCTACCTTATTCACTTCCCATCACGCTACACCGGAGCTTCATTAAAAGCATACAAAAGCTTAGCAGGCTATCGGTATCACGAGTTTGGATGGGTCAGCAACTCTTTGATTTGGACGCCAGCGGGGAAGGATTTTTCAATCATCACCGCAAAGGTTGGTCAATAGATGAATATTTCGCGACGAGCTGTATTATCACCAGCGGTTTAGCATTTTCTATTCCGTCAAGATGGCTGCTCCAAATGGCGTGACGTCACGCGGGACGTCCCTATAAGCTTCTATTTCTCCCTAGATGGTGTTAAAACACTTGAAACCTGTCATTTTGCCGAGCACTCACTGCTCCTGTGTGGCAGGGTGTGCCTTATGCAACCATTTGGTTGCACTACTGTAACAAACAGCACACTTCTCACAATTAAGCATCTCTGCTGTACCCCCAGTGCACAGTTGCACAGACAGTGAGCAGATCTGGCATAAACCAAGGACCTTGGTAAGTCATCTGTCTGTCATGTGAATTGTACCTATGCACATGTAGCTATTGTGATGCCATGTCAAAATGTGTCTTTGCTGTCAGGGTGTTAGGCCAGGTCCAGTGGGACACATGGAGGTCCGCAAACCCCAAAATTCCACTTTTGTCCCATTAGTTCAGTCAGCTTTTGGGGCAGTCCAGGTAGGGAGTGTGCTGTCGTTTCAGCTAAAACCACCAGAAATGCAGGAAATCATCAACATCCCAGACGTCCCCTGGCCAACCTTCCATTCCCATCCAAAGCTATAGGCTTGAGCCAACCACATGCGCCTATGTGTTATCAGAGGAGGAATATGTATATATGAAATCGCTACAGGTGTCATTCGACATGGCCCACAGGGTTGAAGCTGCAACACGGGAGCAGAGCTCATGCCAGGAATGGCATCGACTAAGAAAGATGCAAGTCACATCTACACGCTTTCACAAGGCATGCCATGTTTGCTGACATACAGTACATCAGCTGAAAATCTGGCACAAAGAATTTTGAGGGGGACTGTCATGACAAAGGACAACGAAGCCAGTTGCCGTGACAGAGTACTGCAGTTTAAAAAATGTGAATTATTCACCCTGAAGGGTTCATTATACACCCTGATGCTTCATGGCTGGAATGCTCTCCCGATTGTGTCGTTTTCGATCCTTCTGACAACCCACCATTTGGCCTGCTGGAAATAAAATGCCCCAACATCCAGAGTTATGTTGACTGTTATGTTGACTACCTCAAAATGTCAGATGGTTCTTTGCAGCTTAAGAGGCAGAACAAGTATTACTGGCAAGTGCAAGGTCAGATCCTCCTAACAGGTTTCGAGTGGTGTGATTATGTTGTATGTGAGCAGGAGGACTTGATTTCTGAGCACATATACAAAAATGTTGATGTACTGCGCACCATTAGAGGCCGAGCAGATCTGTTTGTTTTTTTACCACTACAAGTGGTGAAGTGTTTGCGTGTTTAAGTCATTTCAGATAACCAGTGAAGTATTTTTCAATTTCTACAATTGTACAAATGTTGCTTTATTTAATTATTGTGGTTTAAGTTTAACAGTGTGGCCACATACCACTGGTGGTCCATTCAATTATATTGAAATTATTATATACAGAATTATATTGTATTATTTTTATGTTATTTACTAGATTTGTATAGTTTTTTATAGCTTCCAGCAGCCATATCACCCTGTAGCCCAAGACTGGTTGCTCACTGAAGCTAAGCAGGGCTGAGCCTGGTTAGTACCTGGATGGGAGACCTCCTGAGAAAACCAGGTTGCTGCTGGAAGAGGTATTAGTGAGGCCAGTAGGGGGTGCTCACCCTGTGGTCTGTGTGGGTCCTAACACCCCAGTGTAGTGATGGGGACACTATACTGTCAAAAGAGCACCGTCCTTTGGATGAGACGTTAAACCGAGGTCCTGACTCTCTGTGGTCATTAAAAATCCCAGGATGTCCTTCGGTAAAGAGTAGGGGTGTAACCCTGGCATCCTGGCCAAATTTGCTCCTTGGCCTCTGTCCATCATGGCCTCCTAATCATCCCCATATACTGATTGGCTTCATCACTGTCTCCTCTCCACCGTTAAGCTGGTGTGTGGTGGGCGTTCTGGCGCAATATGGCTGCCGTCGCATCATCCAGGTGGATGCTGCACATAGGTGGTGGTTGAGGAGATTCCCCCCTTCCATGTAAAGCGCTTTTGAGTACCTAGAAAAGTGCTATATAAATGTAATGAATTATTATTAGTTTATATATATATATATTAGGGCTGGGAATCGATTAAAAAAAATTAACTAATTAATTGCACAATTTCTGTAATTAATTGCAATTAATTGCGCTTCCCCCAAGCTTGTAATCATCAATATTTAAACTTAGAATCACCTAATTAAACAACACAGGAAAAAAAGGGAACAGAAAATAGCCCTATATTAAAATATTAAACATCAATATATCAATATATTATTCTTTTTCAATAATCAATCAACATAATCAATTTAACAGATTATTATTATTATTATTATTTTATTAATTATTAAAACAAAATATAGTCCTACAAAGCTATTATTACCAGAGCATGTGATCAGAGCAGGTCATTTTACCATTGTTGCCCAGCATGGCTATACCAGCTCAGCAAACAGAAGTCAACAGAGAAATTTCACGTTACTTGAGTGGACTTTACTTTTCCAGTGCTTAGTACATGATTGAAGCCTTTGGGCCGTTAACGACAGAGCCGCCGACACACACACACACACACACACACACACACACACACACACACACACACACACACACACACACACACACACACACACACACACACACACACACACACACACACACACTGAACGGAGAGCTCGCCGCTGCTGGGCCATTAACGACAGAGCGAGCCGACACACACGCACGCACGCGCGCGCCGACCGACCGACACACACACACTCACACGCGCGCGGAGCACAGAGCGCGACGCACATACCGAGCGGAAAAGACCCGCTCATGAAAGCTGCCCGAGAATGAAACCTGACCGCCGAACATGGAGGGGCGGGACGGCATATTTCGGCCTTTTTAATAGCAGACGCAACAGGAAATCATTAAAACGAGGCAAAAAAAAAAAGTGCTGCGTCAATTGCGTTATTTTTTTTTAACGCGTTAAACATTTCAAATTAATCGCAAAGATTAACGCGTTAATTCCCCCAGCCCTAATATATATATATATATATATATATATATATATATATATATATATATATATATATATATATATATATATATATACACTCACCTAAAGATTATTAGGAACACCTGTTCAATTTCTCATTAATGCAATTATCTAATCAACCAATCACATGGCAGTTGCTTCAATGCATTTAGGGGTGTGGTCCTGGTCAAGACAATCTCCTGAACTCCAAACTGAATGTCAGAATGGGAAAGAAAGGTGATTTAAGCAATTTTGAGCGTGGCATGGTTGTTGGTGCCAGACGGGCCGGTCTGAGTATTTCACAATCTGCTCAGTTACTGGGATTTTCACGCACAACCATTTCTAGGGTTTACAAAGAATGGTGTGAAAAGGGAAAAACATCCAGTATGCGGCAGTCCTGTGGGCGAAAATGCCTTGTTGATGCTAGAGGTCAGAGGAGAATGGGCCGACTGATTCAAGCTGATAGAAGAGCAACTTTGACTGAAATAACCACTCGTTACAACCGAGGTATGCAGCAAAGCATTTGTGAAGCCACAACACGCACAACCTTGAGGCGGATGGGCTACAACAGCAGAAGACCCCACCGGGTACCACTCATCTCCACTACAAATAGGAAAAAGAGGCTTCAATTTGCACGAGCTCACCAAAATTGGACAGTTGAAGACTGGAAAAATGTTGCCTAGTCTTGAGTCTCGATTTCTGTTGAGACATTCAGATGGTAGAGTCAGAATTTGGCATAAACAGAATGAGAACATGGATCCATCATGCCTTGTTACCACTGTGCAGGCTGGTGGTGGTGGTGTAATGGTGTGGGGGATGTTTTCTTGGCACACTTTAGGCCCCTTAGTGCCAATTGGGCATCGTTTAAATGCCACGGCCTACCTGAGCATTGTTTCTGACCATGTCCATCCCTTTATGACCACCATGTACCCATCCTCTGATGGCTACTTCCAGCAGGATAATGTACCATGTCACAAAGCTCGAATCATTTCAAATTGGTTTCTTGAACATGACAATGAGTTCACTGTACTAAAATGGCCCACACAGTCACCAGATCTCAACCCAATAGAGCATCTTTGGGATGTGGTGGAACGGGAGCTTCGTGCCCTGGATGTGCATCCCACAAATCTCCATCAACTGCAAGATGCTATCCTATCAATATGGGCCAACATTTCTAAAGAATGCTTTCAGCACCTTGTTGAATCAATGCCACGTAGAATTAAGGCAGTTCTGAAGGCGAAAGGGGGTCAAACACAGTATTAGTATGGTGTTCCTAATAATCCTTTAGGTGAGTGTATATGTGTATGTATGTATATGATGGAGATATGTATGTGTATGTATGTATATATGTATGTGTATATATCTATGTATGTGTATGTATGTATGTATATGTATATGTATGTGTGTGTGTGTGTGTGTATATGTGTATGTGTGTGTATGTGTATGTGTATGTGTATGTGTATGTGTATGTGTATGTGTATATGTGTGTATGTATGTGTTACCAGGGCAAAAATAGCCTGTAGTCATGCTTCCCGCCTCTAGAGGGCACTCTGGTGCACATGAGTAGTGCAGTAACGGAAAGAACAAGAAGTTTCGGTTTTGCCTATATATAGACCTTCAGAGAACGCGTGAGCTGAGGCGCGTTAGAAACAAGCGGCAACCTCCCCGTCTCACTCTTGAAACCAACACGGAAGTGAGTTAAACTGCAATTCATTGACTGGCCGCTTGAGGCTGGCTGCAGAAGTGAGTCAAATCTGTATCTCCCCCATGTTAAAATTACCAACTTTACAGCAGAAAAAAACATGTTTACAGCCTGGTTCTCTTTGTGGCTTTGGTCTATACAGCTAATTTTGCCCTTCATAACAACTGTGAGGGGGGTGAATTTTTTTATAACTCATCCGTTTAGTTGATTAATATTTAAAGTTCTGCATAATTAAGGGTGTGTCAAATTTTGAGTGACAGGTGGGCCGCTGATGTCAATGCTAGCCGTTTGTTTGCTGTTAGCCGCGTCACTACTCACTTCACCTCAGCAAATTTTAGCTGCTGAACTTGCCATCTCTGCAGTGTTTGTGCTTTTTTTGGGGATTATTTCATACAATTTAATACACCCATTACTTCGCCCACGGCTTTGGATTCCGTCGTTGTCGTCGAGTATAGTTCGAGAGAACTACCAGCGCTGTATTTCAGGTTTTTTTCTCTGTGAACATGCACTAATGGATGTCTGACAATTTCGTTGGTTTTTGGAGTTTTCAGAATCTAAAAACGTCTATAGATATAAAGGCTCGTTTGTTCTGCTCTCACGGAACAGATAGATTATAATATGCTTATGTACCGTCAGGTGAAATCCTGCAGGTGTCGGTGCTTTCTCCGTCCATGCAATAAATGCACATCCTTGAATGAGAGCGGATTTTCTAGCGCATTTACATGAACTTCATAGGTAATATATCTATGGTTTAAAACCCTCTATGGTGCGCATTATGATATCAGTGAGAAAAAAAATATTTGTTATGTTTTTCCTGCTTAAAATTTGACACTATAGCAATATCAATAAACATTATCATTATTTTTTAATTTATTTATTAATTATAAGTTTGTTGCCTCAAGGCAACATTGTACCACAATGGAAAAATTGAAACATTTGACATTTTCATGAAGAAAAAAAATAATATATTTATTGAAAACATCAATTTATTTAACTAAACACTTGAACAAACAGATTTATCAAGTTTTTATTGAATTACACATTTCATATTTAATAAAAAGTAACATTTATTATCCAGCTGTTGCCCTCAGGCAACATTGTACCATCGTGGAACGCAAGTACTACAAACCATTATATCAAGTTATCATATCAAAACATATCAAAACATCAAAACATGCTGTGTCAAGGTAAAACATTTACAATCACTATAACATTATTCTAATATGAAGGCCAGGCCTCAACAACAGCAAGATCAAACATTTGGAAGACCTCCCCGGCCGACCTAATGACCCGTGTGGGGTCCTCCAGGGGCCCGTCGGGAACCCCCCGAAATACGAGGCCCTACAAGTCCCACTAACCCTCTATTTGTCCGATTGCCCACTATAGTAGACAAATGTCCTGTTGACCCCACCGCCGGTCTCAAGCCACGCCCCCGTCCCACTAACCCACTATTTGTCCGATTGCCCACTGTAGTGGCCAAATGTCCCGTTGACCCTCCCTGACTTGTCCCAAGCCACGCCCCCATCCCACTAACCCACTATTTGTCCGATTGCCCACTGTAGTGGCCAAATGTCCCGTTGACCCTCCCTGACTTGTCCCAAGCCATGCCCCTGTCCCATGGACCCGCTATTTGTCCAATTGCCCACTATAGTGGCCGAATGTCCTGTTCACCCTGAACGGCTCCAAGCCATGCCCCTGTCCCACTAACCCATTTGTCTGATTGCCCACTATAGTAGGCACATGTCCCGTTGACCCCCCTGACCAGTCCCAAGCCACACCCCTGTCCCACAAACCCACTATTTGTCCGATTACCCACTATAGAGGCCAAATACCCCATCGACCCCCGCTGACCACTCCCAAGCCACGCCCCTTTCCCACGAACCCACTATTTGTCCGATTACCCACTATAGTGGCCAAATGTCCCGTCGAACCATGCCAAGTTTTCAGTTTGCAAAAATACAGATACATTTAGATAATTCAAACTCTTTTCCTTACAAATAAAATATAACTGTATTCATACGTAGTATGCCTGGCATGGCCTTATGTGATTCCATTATGGTACAATGTTGCCTCGAGGCAACAAGCAGTTTTATGTAATTTCCTATGATAAATTTGATGATATATAATGTAAAGTTTTTTGAAAATACTTCTTTACTTACCAATGAAGATGACTCTGATTTTTTTGTGGCTGATTATTTGGACAGAAATTAGTGAAAAATGCCCTTTTCAGTGGAGAAAATATGGAGCCATGTGACATGTGCACGTGTGTTGAAAGAGGGAACAAAATGGACCCCTGTGGGTCATGTGACCACTCTTTTGCATTTTCTTTGGTTAGTATTTGAGTTCCCCTCCCCTTAGAGAGCATTGAACAATTACATTTTATTATGTTTTTATTAAAAAAAGCTAAAATAGACTGTTGCCTGGAGGCAACACCGTACCATAGAGGGGTGGCCAAAATCAGAATTTAAAATGGACTGAATAAGCTCTCTACGAACTTGACGAGCGATGCCGCGCTGACGGACCATAGACTATAAAAAAAGAGTGACTGACATGTAACTGTTATGCACATAAATCACTGTCACACACACTCTCTCAGAATAATAGTTAAGTTACTGCATATGCATTTTCAACTAGCAGAATAGTACAGAATCACGATACACAGTCTCACTTGTAGCCATGTCTTTTAAAAATATTTCGAAGGGCAAAAACAGGAACTTTTCATTGGCTTTACATCATCAACTGTCACTTTAGCGCGTGGCCCTGTGCAGTCGCAGACTTGGTACTTTCCATAGGGTACTTTCAGTAGCATATAGCATTACCTCCCAAGCCTGAGCTAACTCGATCACGTCGAGCGGTGAGCCGCGAGCGTGATTTCAGATAGCCAGGCTCCTCCAGCTTCGCCCACGCCCCGCCTCTTTGCCCATTTTCTGTTATCCGAGAGTGACGCAAGGTGACGCGAGGCCAAGATGGCGACGGCCGACTCCGCCCACTTTAGGCTTCAAAAATGCTCTTCAGAAACCTACGGGGTACGTCACGGACACTACGTCCATATTTTTTTACAGTCTATGGTTAGAAATTAACACCAACTTATACCATTTGCTTGTACGAAAGCGAAAGGGGAAACCCCCAATTTGGTGTTCTGTTTGTTGAGCGGTTGGAGCAGTGATTCATCGCATGGAATCTTTGTTTCTCCCGAGTGCCAGAGATTTCTGTGTGAAACGAGCATATACATTCCACAGTGTCGGCGATTGAGCGTGAGTGTTTGTTTAATGGAAATGTAACATGTTATTTGAACTCATTATTACAGCTCATGTTATTATTGAGGAGAAATATAAGCAATACTCCTGTTTCTGTGATAAAATATTGTCAGAGGGGAGAACGAAGAGACGTTAGTGCACGTGAGATGACCGTTGCGCGGGCTTTCTAGTGTGGTGCATCGCTTCACAGAGTGAGTGTCATTTTATTTCATTATTTTATTGTAAATGCTTATATTCACTCAAAGAAAGTATTTGGCTAGCTCTGCACTGTTTGTAATGTCAAAGTTTATTAATAATAATTACAAGTGTGTCAGTGGCTTACTGTATGAGAATGTGTCTTTAATCATATTTATGTTTTGTTCTTTATTCAGAAAACATAAAAAGCCACTACCGTTGTTTATTTGGGGTATAAGTGCTCACATAAACCATTTTGTGTGTTCTGTTTTATTTTTGGGAATATACAATTATTTGCAAAAAGCTAAAAAGGGAAAAGTATTGTGAAAGAGAACTTACTAAGGGAAAAATATGGAAGTGTAACTATTATCCTTTATTTTGGGTTGTTTCTTTGTACATTTGTGGAACATTGTAATTCACACTGTACGTGGCGAGCTCTGTTTGAAAGTTTTTATGTTTGTTATTTTCCTATTGTAACTCGTTGTATAAATTTTTGTTTATATTCCTGACCACAAGCGGAAACTCCAGACATTAACGCTACGTCTTTCTCATACGCAGTCGAAAATAAAGAACCCCTTTTTTAGATGTTTGGTTGTGTTTGAGTTTTATATAGTGTACACATTTACACGGCCACATATGTGTATGTGTATGTGTATGTGTATGTGTATGTGTGTGTGTGTGTGTATGTGTATATGTGTATTATGTATATGTGTATATGTATATATGTGTGTGTGTGTGTGTGTGTGTGTGTGTTATGCATTATGAAATTATAATAAAACGTATAAGGAAACACTGTCTTAGTTTTGTCTGTTGAACAGAGTGTGAAATCCATAGTATTTACAAGAGTATATGTACAATTTTTACTGGTGACAAACCTTAGCATATTAACAAGGATGAGGGTTTTTAGACTCAGTGGCTCCATGCCTTGACAAGTGGTCCACATTGGTAGTTCACAAGCAAACATGCCACTGTAAACAGATGGTTTATGCTACCAGAAATGGACAAGGGTATGACTGTGTCAAACAACTTATGCTCCTTCACTCTACGGATAAGATGTTCAACGTGTACCCTGAGCCTGGCCACAGACTGAGTGAGTGTGTGTCACTTCATGAGCTAACATTTATTTTCCCTTGGTCAGGAAAACAGGCCGGAGGATTTTGCATGGCACTAGGCTATCAATTAAGAAGCCCTTATCCACCATGATGGCCATGTCAGGGGTAAGAAGGTTAATGATCCCTGACTGTTTAAACAACTCCCGGTCACTAATGGACCCTGCATAGAGTCCAGACACAAATGTTATTGCACCATGAGGTGCCATTCCTATTAAAGCCTTGAAGGTGCAAGTGAGACTTAATAGTTTGAAAAAAACCTCACTTTGTAATTGCAAAGAGGAAGGTGTTTGGCAGCGGATCTCAGTACAATCCAGGATGTGTGTCTCGAAAATGATGAAATTCCTCTGGCAGATGGGCTCATACTCTCTCTTTCGGCATCCAAATGCACACTGTCCCCAGGGCAAAGTACAGGAAGTTGGCCCAGGTTGTTATGATGTGGCTCACAGTGGCCCGATGTACATGGAAGCGATGACCAAGGTCCTTTTGCTTGAGGCCAAAAGTAAGATGCACCATGAACAGGAAGAACTCGTCTATTGCAGGAAGTGCCCGAGTGTTTCCAGCCTCCTTGGTGACTTTGGAGTTGGTGACACAAATCATTCTGTGCGTTGCCGGTTCAATCAGTTCCCAGAAGGCCATCAGGTGGTTATAGGTTGCAAATCTGTCATGGAAGAAACGTGCATTGGTTCTCACATGGCATAAAAGACTTACACTTAGCTTTATAGTATAGAATAGTATAGTAATTTCCAGTTTAGGAAATGAGAATGCTGAACTACAAGTAGGCCTAATATAACTGATACAAAAAAATGGATCGTTAAGATCAGGAGGGATGACTTCCAAGTCAACAAAAAACACAAAGGTGTGTAGCGTTCATTTCAGACCTGATGACTTTATGGAAGGGACTAGTGGAACCGTTACCAAGTGCAGCCGCGAAGGTCGAGTGTTTAGGAACAGCGAGAGAGACCGCTGCCCCCTGATACAACTGATACAACAATCTTGCAATACATCATGAGTCATGAAAATTATGGAATTCGGTATGTATGATTAAACTAACTCTGATTGCTGTTGAAGACAACAGCTGCTGTTCATACTTATAATTATGTTAACCTACGTTGTTATTATTTTGGTCGGTGTAGCCTACTTTTAGGCTGCCTAGGCTACGTGCAGCTAGCTTATACAACTCCAATAATATTTATCAACAACGTGGACTAGTGTTTTCAAGACAATGGCAACGCTATTACAAATGCTTATCACAAGCAATATAATCGTACCTTGTGTAAAAGCGTATGTCCTCATCTGACCCAGAAAATCTCTGGAGACCAAAGCGAAGCGTGATCTTGGTCTGGTCCAACTGCTTCCGTATATCTTCTATCTTCCTTGTCAACTCCTCATTTTCATGTAAAACCATGTCCAGAGCTGCAGTTTCTGGAACTGAACAATAATCGTGTCCAGTGCTCTCCACGTCAAAGTCCATATCTTGCTCTACGTCCGAGTCAGGATCAGGGGGCAGCGGTCTCTCTCGCCGTTCCCAAACACTCGACCTTGGCGGCTGCACTTGGTAACGGTTCCACTCAAACAGTGTAGGGAAAAAACACCTTTTTTTTCAGACGTCTCAGACTAGTCCCTTCCATAAAGTCATCAGGTCTGAAATGAACACTACACACCATTGTGCTTTTTGTTGACTTGGAAGTCATCCCTCCTGATCTTAACGATCCATTTTTTTCTGAGATCCTCTTCCACGGGAAATGAATGAAAACTCACAGTCGAGTTGTATCTTGCCGACATAATGCACAACGGCACGCAACAATGTTCCGATCTAGGTCGCATTAGCTTTTGATATCGGAAAACCTTTTTCTACAGTTAAGCTGCCAAGATAAGAATAACTAGAACGATAAGAATAACTAGAAAGATGAGAATAACTAGAAAGATAAGAATAACTAGAAAGATAAGAACAACTAGAAATGTGTGTCGTTGTTAAGTTTTGCGCCATACACAAGGTTATTGCGTTACCCGCATCAAGGCTGGGAAGCCTGAATGGGTGAGGTGAATTAACCACTTTTGCCGGCTCTGTAGAATGATAAATGAAACGCTGTGAGACAGGAGTACTGGCTGTAAGCTCCGGCAAAGTTGAATTAACTCTCTCGTTTTTCCTAGCTCTCAATGTATTCACAACATTAACATATTTAACTTTACAGAACAACAATTACTTGTTTCTCTATAACACAACACATTCCATTAAAGAAAATAACTTTTCAATAAAGGCTTCTCAGAAATTACTTTTGTCTATACTTGACTTGTTCTGTAACACATTATAATCAATCACAATACATTGACCTGCTACTGTTTTCACATCATCTGAATCTCATTTCACATAAATGAATCTCGCATTTGGCTTCACACTAACCTCATGTTTTACATGCAAGCCTCTAGTTAACACATACATGCATGAATGAACACGCATACATGCACTGCCATTTTGGCTCGAGATAACTCCAGTAGCAAATGTACATTGTTATGATAACAGTAACTTTCTCAAATGTTTACAGAACAAGCGGGAACCCAGTGTGCCTGTATCTTTCTCTATTGCTGTTCTATTACAAGATAGAAAGTCTAAGGCCTTCAATAGCCGTACAGCAAACCCAACTAATCTGGTGCCTACTACATGTCAAACTAAGATTGCTGTGGGGACAAAAAGTAAGACTGTTAAGTTAGCACTTTTAAACATTCGCTCACTTAAAAATAAATCACTTCTAGTCAACGACTTAATAACCACAAACAACCTGGATTTTATGCTTCTAAATGAGACCTGGCTAGAAGACAGCTGCAGTGCAACAATCCTCAATGAAACAGCCCCTCCTAACTTTACTTTTATGAGTGTCTGCAGAGCTGTAAAGAGAGGTGGGGGTCTAGCTGCTCTTTTTAAAGATATCTATCAATGTAAGCAAATATCATTTGGGAATTACCCGTCTTTCGAATATCTGGGTACTGTGTTAAAAGGTGCTCCTCGCATTTTACTTATCATTATTTACAGGCCTCCAAAATATTCTCCAGCCTTTGCTGAGGAATTTACAGAACTGTTATCAACAATTACCTCAGAGCTTGACTGTTTTGCCATTGCTGGAGATTTTAACATTCACATAGATAATGCAGAAAACAATATGACAAAAGAAATCAAAACTGTTTTAAAAACTTTTGATCTGACTCAGCATGTACATGGACCCACACACAATCATGGACACACTCTAGATTTACTTATCAGTAAGGGTCTAAACATTTCATCGATTGTTATTAAGGATGTAGCACTGTCTGATCATTTCTGTATTTTCTTTGATATATTGATCTCTCCTGCCACTGAAGCTGGATCTGTGTCTGTCAAGAAGAGATGCTTAAATGAGAACACTAGTGTACTATTTATGAAGGCTATATCCTTAACACCAAGCATATCTGCTGACTCTGTTGATTTTCTCCTTGATTCTTTTAACTCAAAAGTTAAAAATATAATTGATGATATTGCTCCTGTTAAAGTCAGGAAGAAGAGTGGCAGACAAAAAGCACCTTGGAGAAACTCAACAGCAGTGCAACATATGAAAAGACAATGCAGAAAAGCAGAGCGCATGTGGCGGAAGACAAAACTTGTAGTCCATTATAACATCTACAAAGACAGCCTGCATGCTTTCAATATGGAACTAGGCAAAGCTAGACAGACTTTCTTCTCAAATATTATAAACAGCAATTTAAACAACACACGCACTCTTTTTGCTACTGTAGAGAGACTGACAAACCCCCCAAGCCAGATTCCCAGTGAAATGCTCTCAAACAGCAAGTGCAGTGAGTTTGCTTCTTTCTTCTCTGAGAAAATCAATAATATCAGAAAGGTGATCAGCACATCCTTGAGTTGCACTGGGGTCAGACAGATCAGACCACCTGAGAAAGTAGTTACTATGTCTGACTTCAAAGAAATTGATGGCAAAATTTTGGAAGAAACCGTACAACACCTTAAAACATCAACATGCGCTCTTGACACACTTCCCACATCTTTCTTCAAAATTGTGCTAAACAGTTTAGAAGCAGATCTTCTAGAAGTGGTAAATGCCTCACTTCTCTCTGGGAGTTTTCCAAACTCCCTGAAAACTGCAGTTGTCAAGCCCCTCCTGAAAAAGAGCAATCTGGATAAGACCATATTAAGCAACTATAGACCGATCTCAAATCTTCCTTTCATAGGCAAGATCATTGAAAAAGTTGTCTTCAATCAGCTGAACAAATTCTTAAGCTCGAATGGATACTTTGACAATTTTCAATCTGGTTTCCGACCGCACCACAGCACAGAGACAGCGCTCATAAAGATAATAAACGATATTCGCTTAAATACTGATTCAGGAAAATTATCAGTGCTGGTACTACTCGACCTCAGTGCTGCATTTGACACTGTTGATCACAACATACTTCTTGACAGGCTGGAAAACTGGGTGGGGCTTTCTGGGATAGTCCTAAAATGGTTCAGGTCATACTTAGATGGGAGAGGTTATTATGTGAGTATAGGAGACCATAAGTCTGAGTGGACATCCATGACATGCGGAGTCCCTCAAGGCTCAATTCTTGCGCCACTCCTGTTCAACCTGTATATGCTCCCAATGAGCCAAATAATGAGAAAGAACCAAATTGCTTACCACAGCTATGCAGACGACACACAGCTCTACTTAGCCCTATCGCCTAACGATTACAGCCCCATTGACTCCCTGTGCCGATGCATTGACGAAGTCAACAGTTGGATGTGTCAAAACTTTCTTCAATTAAACAAAGACAAAACTGAAGTTATTGCGTTTGGAAACAAAGATGAAGTTCTCAAGGTGAACGCATACCTTCACTCTAGGGGTAAAACAACTAAACATCAAGTCAGGAATCTTGGTGTGACACTAGAGTCAGACCTTAGTTTCAGTAGTCATGTCAAAGCAATAACTAAATCAGCATACTATCATCTGAAAAATATTGCAAGAATCAGATGCTTTGTTTCCAGACAAGACTTAGAGAAACTTGTGCATGCTTTCATCACCAGCAGGGTGGATTACTGTAATGGACTCCTCACTGGCCTTCCCAAAAAGACCATAAGACAGTTGCAGCTCATACAGAACGCTGCCGCCAGGATTCTGAGCAGAACCAGAAAATATGAACATATCACACCAGTCCTCAGGTCTTTACACTGGCTCCCAGTTAGATTTAGGATTGATTTTAAAGTATTATTACTGGTATATAAATCATTCAATGGCCTAGGACCTCAATACATTGCAGATATGCTCACTGAATATAAACCCAACAGATCACTCAGATCATTAGGATCATATCAGCTAGAAATACCAAGGGTTCATTCTAAACATGGTGAGTCTGCTTTTAGCTATTATGCCAGCCGCAGCTGGAACCAGCTTCCAGAAGAGATCAGATGTGCTCCTACTGTAGTCACATTCAAATCCAGACTCAAAACACTTCTGTTTAGCTGTGCATTTACTGAATGAGCACTGTGCCGCTGTTCGTCCGACTGTTTGTACTGTACTGTATTTTACTCTATTTTTCTAAACTGTTTTAATTATTCTTATTTCTTTTAATTATTTTAATTTCTCCTATGTCAGCAGGGCATTTAGCCCGAAACTGTAAATGCCCACTCAGAAGGTGATAATGTGAAAGTGATTAATGTGGGTTTGAAAGTAGAACAGTATTTAAATGACGATATTAAAGTTTTCGTCTGAGAAAAAATGTGAACGCAGTGCTAAAGTGCTAAAGAAAGTGAAAAGAACGTGTGAGTAAATGAGGGAGAAAAGAAAGTTAAAGGAAAGTTGATAGATGGAAGTCGTAAGAAGATTGAAGGTTAAAAGAAGGTTGAAAGATTTAAGTCTTAAGGGAATCCTTTGAAAGAAAGATCTATAATAAATATTCTTTTTTATTTTTTAAAAGTACTGTATTTTATTTTATTTTTTCTAAACTGTTTTAATTATTCTTATTTCTTTTCATTATTTTAATTTCTTCTATGTAAAGCACTTTGAATTGCCATTGTGTATGAAATGTGCTATATAAATAAACTTGCCTTGCCTTGCCTTGCCTTACATTTAACTCACTTAAACTTTATCATCCAATTACAATCATCATATAAAACACTTTAGAAACATTCCTAAACTCTTTTCACATGAGTATTTTCTCTCATTTCACTTCAAATTCACATATTTGTCACTCGTGTGTAATCTGATATTTGACTCATTACTACTGCATGCGTATTAACAAAACGTCTCGGTTTACGTCTGTAACCCTTGTTCCCTGAGGAGGGAACAAGACACTGCGTCGTTGAAAACGACTCTTTGGGGACGCTCCCTTAGCGTGCGCCTCTGAAGTATGAATAAAACTAATCCAATCCTGATTGGTGTTGCGTCATGACGTAACATGTGACAGCATAACCGGATGCATAAAAGTGACGCTGGAACACACACACATTAGCCTCGCGATGAAGCAAGCTGCTCCTAGGCATCGAGGGGCGTGGCAAGACGACGCAGTGTCTCGTTCCCTCCTCAGGGAACAAAGGTTACAGACGTAACCTGAGACGTTCCCTGAAATCAATCCTTAGATTTAGGATTGATTTCAAAGTATTATTACTGGTATATAAATCATTCAATGGCCTAGGACCTCAATACATTGCAGATATGCTCACTGAATATAAACCCAACAGATCACTCAGATCATTAGGATCATATCAGCTAGAAATACCAAGGGTTCACTCTAAGCATGGTGAGTCTGCTTTTAGCTATTATGCCAGCCGCAGCTGGAACCAGCTTCCAGAAGAGATCAGATGTGTTCCTACAGTGGTCACATTCAAATCCAGACTCAAAACACTTCTGTTTAGCTATGCATTTACTGAATGAGCACTGTGCCGCTGTTCGTCCGACTGTACTGTATTGTATTTCATTTTATTTTTCTAAACTGTTTTAATTATTCTTGTTTCTTTTTATTATTTTAATTTCTTCTATGTAAAGCACTTTGAATTGCCATTGTGTATGAAATGTGCTATATAAATAAACTTGCCTTGCCTTGCCTTGCCTTTCGTTAGGGAACTCGAACTGCGTCGTTGAAAACGACTCTTTGGGGAACGAATGCCCACTAGGCCACGCACCGAAAAAGGCCTGCCCTAGAGTGAAACTGATCTCAGACACTCAGCTAGGACTAGAGTACATGTGCGCCAGGCGTAGAAGGGAGGTGCAGTCTATAAAACCTTATAAAAGTGTGCTGGGTAGCCCAACCGGCTGCCTCACAGATCTCCTGGAGGGGCACTCCCGAGAGGAGGACCCGAGAGGACTCAATGCCTCTAGTAGAATGAACCCTTACGGTCAAAGGTGAAGGCAAACTGCGCACCTTTTAGGCCTATTTATGGTTTGTATAGCCGGGAGCCCCATTAGGTTACCCAAAACACACTACAGTAAGTCCGACCTCCTAAAAGAAGAGGACCTCTCAATGTAAATACTTGGAACTCTGACTGCCAGAGCAAGAAACCTCTCTTCTTCTGCCGACACATGTGGTGGAGGATGAAATGCTTGCAGGACCATGGACCTAGCCATGTTAGATTGCACTTAAGGCCATAGCTGGTTCTCGGATGCAGGATGGCCATAACTTCGCCGAGGGTTAACCCCAAGCAAGCTGGTACTAATGCCAGGGCTTGGAGATCTCCCAGTCTCTTTAAAAGAAGTAGCTAAGAGAAAGGCTATCTTGAACGTGAGGTCCTAGGCAAAGCCGACTGAAGGGATTCGAAGGGAGCCAGGGATAGGCCTTCGAGAACCACCGCCAGGTACCAGGAAGGAACCCTGGACCTGTCTGTCAGTCTCATCCTCTATGTACCAAGGAGAAATAGTATGACCAGTTGGTGCCTCCCCAAAAGGCCCAATATTCAGTGGTGCATAGAACGCCGCAATGGCATCCATGTGCACCATACATGTGGACGGGGAGAGATTCGCAGAGAAACGATCTTGAAGAAACTCCAGAACTGAAGCCACTGGGGCAGTTAACTGGACCTAACTCATGTTCTCTACACTAAGTGGAAAAAACATTCCACTTGAGGCCATATAATCTCCCAGTAGACGGAGCCCTAGAGATAAGTATGGTTTCGTACCCCAGATGATAGACCAGCATCTAGGTACTGAGCCCCCTCAGAGGCCAGACCCACAATTTCCACAGCTCCGGGCGAGGATGGAATATAGTGCCCTTCGCCTGAGACAACAGATCCCTCCTCAGAGGAATCTGCCATGGCGGAGCTATCAGAAGTGAAATTAAGTCCGAAAACCATACTCGGGCCGGCCAAAACGGGGCTACCAGAAGGAAACTGATGCCCTCCTGACGGACCCTCTCCAGTACTACCCGGGAGCAGAGCGATCGGGGGAAAAGCGTACAGGCGAAGCCTCGGCCAGGCCTGTACCATGGCATCCACCCCCAGAGGGGCTGGATGAGTGAGGGAGAACCAAAGTGGACAGTGGGACGTCCCTCGAGACGCGAACAGATCCACTTCCATTGGTCCAAACCTCTGCCATATCAACTCCACCACCTCTGGATGGAGTCTCCATTCCCCGGGCCTCAGCCCCTGCCTTGACAGGATGTCTTCTCCCTGATTCTGAACCCCCGGGACATATATTGCTCTTATAGATAATATTTTCCCTTGGGACCATAAAATAATCTGATGCGCCAATCTGGATAGAGGGCGTGATCTGAGTCCCCCTTGTCGGTTCAGATAAGCTACCACTGATGTATTGTCCGAACGTATCAAGACGTGGTAACCTTTGATGTCTGGGAGGAAGCTCCTCAGAACCCTGAACACAGCCAACATTTCTAGGCAATTTATATGCCAAGAATGATGATGGTCCTGCCACAGACCCCTGGCAAAGCGGGCGTCAATGACCGCGCCCCAGCCAGTGAGGGAAGCGTCTGTCGAAATGGTTTTCCGGCAACATGACGCCCCTAACACTGGCCCTTGGGACAAGAACCAAGGTTTCTTCCATATTAATAGGGAACGAAGGCATCTGCTCGTAACCTTTATTATACGGAATGGATTCCCCTTGGGGGAAAACCCCTTGGCTTTGAGCCACCACTGAAGGGGCCTCATGTGAAGAAGGCCCAAAGGAATTATGTTGGATGCCGCAGCCATGAGGCCCAGCAGTCTTTGAAATTGCTTTACAGTGATGGCCTGGCCTAGCTTTATCCCCATGGCCAGGATGGATTCGATACGTGCGGGAGACATACGTGCCTGCATCGTAACCGAATTCCATACCACGCCCAGAAAAATTGTTTTCTGAGCTGGTTCTAACACATTTTTTTTAGTGTTGAGTCTCAACCCCAATTTCTGAATGTGGCCAAGGATGACATCTCGATGTCGAACTGCCATTTCTCGAGACTGGGCCAATATGAGCCAGTCATCGATATAATTCAGTATACGGATGCCCTGAAGCCTCAGTGGAGCCAGAGCTGCATCCATACACTTAGTGAACGTGCGGAGAGGAGAGTGCTAGGCCAATGGAAGAACCTGATATTGGTAAATCGCCCCCGAAAGCGAACCTCAGGAACCTCCTGTGACATGGAAGAATGGAGACATGAAAATAGGCATCTTTTAGATCTATCGTGACAAACCAATCCTCGGATCTGATTTGATTCACGATGATGGGAATAGTGAGCATCTTGAACCTGAATCTCCTCAGAGAACGATTCAACTGCCTCAAATCTAAAATCGGCCTCAGCCCGCCATCCTTCTTTGGAACTATAAAGTACCGGCTGTAAAACCCGGACTCCCTGTCTGGTAGGGGAACACTTTCTATGGCCCCTTTATCCAGTAGAGTCTTTATCCAGTAGAGTCCTCTTGTTCCATAACCCGAGCCTGTTCTGGAACTACTGCAGTCGGTACCACCCCAGCAAACTTGGGAGGTCTGTGACCGAACTGCAGTCTGTACCCATTATTTATTATATTCAGGACCCACATAGATATATTCGGAAGGCGTTGCCATTCTTCTACAAAATCTACTGAGGGAACCAGCCTCTCGAGACTGGCCTCGGGTGTTTTTCGAGCACTGTTCGAGCACAAAAAAATTTGTGACCATAGTCGGTGCTCTTTTGCAAGCTTTTGGGGCGAACGCCATGGTGTGCGTTCACTGGAAATCGATGCGGCCCGAAGCGTCCAGGACGGCGGGACAACATCTTTTTCCAGAGGGCTCCGCTGTGAAAACAACCTCGGTTGCTTCACCGCGGGAGGGGCAGCCCTCAGAGGTCCTATCACATCAGTTAGGACCTCTTTCCCGAAGCCCTCTTCGCCTGAATAACGTCCCTCAGGTCGCCCTTCTGGCTAGAGGACTTCGAGTGAGAGCGCCTCCTCTGTTGCCAAGCTCCCGCAGGAGGGGCTCTAGAGGAAACGCTCTCTTTCTGTTCCTGGCGATAGGAGGAGGAGGAGCTAGTTGATGGCTGGGGCTAACCACTTGGACCAGCCCTCCTAGACCTGGATTTAGAGCGGCGAGGGAGAAACTGCTGGAACGCCGCTAATTGTTCATCCAGGTCTTTATGGAGGTCGGCCTGGTACGCTTGCAAAATCGCCATTGAGTGCAAGCACGTACCAGCCCGACCAGCCGCCATATAAGCCCGGCCAACCAGTGCCGAAGTGTCTCTGCACGGTTTGCTGGGCAGCGCCGGGGCTTTAAGCGAAGATGCCGCGTCAGGAGAAAGATAACTCGCAAGAGCTTCCTCCATTTGCGGCATCTTGCCATATCCCAACTCTCTCGCACCCACCACATTACTATAATCACATGATGTAGGTGATGAGATACGAGACGAGTGGGGTTTTTCCCAGGATCTGGAGATCTCTTTATGTAGATCTGGGAAAAACTGCAAACCCCGACGCTGAGGTTGTGAACGGTGATGCAGGAATCTCTCGTCTAGCTTGCTTTGACAAGGATCCTCCTGCTTATTTTGTGGCCAGCTGATGTTGAGTCTGGCCACAGCACGCGTCACAACCTCCACTAGCAGGAACATGAGCCGGCGAGTGTGACTCATGTTCCACGCTCCCGATGCTGAGCACATCCACTTCCTCAGAAGCAGATAGCTCGAGCAACGGGAACTCGTCACGGGCAGAAGAAGCCGCATCGCGGCGGGAGCACAGCACTCTTATAGGGAGTGCTTCACAGTGTTCACAGGCAGCCCCCTCGAGAGCTGCCTGTGCGTGCTGCGCTCCCAAACAATATACACATAACTGGTGTGTGTCCCCACCTGTAAGAAATCTAGGTCAGGGGTGCACACACCTAGTATATTGCTCACTCGCCATGTTATAAATATATATATCTCTGAGGTCAAACTGACAGACAACACCAAATATGACAGACAACAACAGAGAGCGCTTGCTGAAGAGCGAAAGCTAATGTGTGTCCCCAAAGAGTCGTTTTCAACGACGCAGTTCGAATTCCCTAACGAAAGGGAACTAACTGTCTTTCTCAGTAACTTACCAAAAATCAGCATATACATCAGTTTCGACCAGTTTTTGAATCGTTTTTGCTCACCTGTAGAATGATAAATGAAACGCTGTGAGACAGGAGTACTGGCTGTAAGCTCCGGCAAAGTTTAATTAACTCTGAAGCACCCGGTGCAGTACCTTAAATTCAACAGCGCTAAACGGGAGACAATAATAACAGCAACATTTTATTTACCCACAACAAAGAATGTAACGATGAATTTACCCATCAACAGACGAATGTTGAAGGCACATACATTTATGAACGATACAACATTTTAAAGGGATGTCCTTTTTTCCCTCTTTTATTTTAACATATATACATACATTTTTCAACCTACTACACTTGCGTGAGTTAGCGTCAGATCTAATACGGAGCCGGAAATTGTTTGCCCAGTAGTGAGTGTTGCCGGAAATACGGCTAAACTTATCAATTTGATGGCAGATCCAGAAAGGTTCAAATAACAATCACCAGTGACAACTGGAGATTAACCCGTTGTAAAAAACGAAAGACTTCTGACTTCGGAGAAAAAAAAGAGACTGCAATCGGCCCATGTGAAAACAAGGATAAATATCGGAAGGGCATTACATGTAGTCACGCAATGCTGATGTTGTTAACATTAACAATTTGAGAACAAAGTATAATTTGCATGGTTTGACGTGATATGATAATCGATCGTTAGATTTAATCAGCGCGATTTACTGCAATACTTTTTTCCCCTTAGTTGGTCAAAACAAAAGTGGATGTTACTTGTTCAGATGACATTTTCCGGTGAAAATTCTTATGTTGGTCATACTTCCAAAAAGTAGAATCTGTGATTGCGAATGACAGTATCCACACCGGCGCGGTGACTGACAGCCGCACATTCTCCTCAAAACATTGGATTCATCCGCGCTGTGCCATGCCGAGGTACAACGCACGTAAAGTTGATAATTCCGTGAATAACTGTAATTGCAGATTTCGAACAGAGATGGCGACAAAGAGGAAAAACTGTGGACTGCAGCTTTAAGTGAACATAACATTATACTTATAGTTTACTATTTATATATTATTTTTGCACTTGCAGTATATTACTATGTTCAAATGTAGATATTATTTTTTATACTTGGAAAATATCTCTAACTGTTCTTTAATTTTAAAAACATTTTATTAGCTTCATGCATCCTTTTTTATCAACACTTGAATGTCGGTAAGTTTCATAAAGAAAGACAACATTTTAAACAAAAAGACATTATCTATTTTATCTCCTACGCTTTTTTCTTTATATCTGCTTCCTCTGGGCGCGATTTTAAGAAGACACGGTGTCTCCTTTCATTTTTACGCGGACGACACCCAGATCTATTTGCCGATTAAAAGAAATGACCCCTCTGCACTTAAATCTTTAATGAACTGTCTTGATGAGGTAAAGCTCTGGCTTGCAAATAACTTCTTGACATTAAACGACTCAAAGACGGAAGTTATAGTTTTTGGCCCATCTGACAAATCTGAGTTTGACAGCAGCTTTTTGGGCAATTTGTCGGTTTTTAATACAAGCTGCGTACGAAATCTGGGAGTTTTCATTGACAGTCGCTTAACTTTAGAGAAACAGGTGTCCTCTGTTGTTGCGTCTGGCTTTTATCAACTCCGCCTTCTTGCCAAAATCAAACATTTTATTCCTGAAAAATCCCTTGAGACAGCCATCCATGCGTTCATAACTTCACGCTTGGATTACTGTAACTCCCTTTATTGCGGCATTTCAAAAGCCCAGCTCACACGCCTTCAACTTGTTCAAAATGCTGCGGCCAAATTTCTTACGAAAACACGTAAATTTGATCATGTCACACCCATCCTGCGAGCTCTACATTGGCTACCTGTCCAATATAGGATTGATTACAAAATTCTCCTACTCGTGTTCAAATGCCTGCACCATCTTGCTCCAAGTTATCTATCAGAACTTATACACTTATACAGCCCGTCCCGTGTCTTAAGATCCAGTAATCTTAATATACTTGCTGTTCCTTGCACAAGGTTGAAGCGTAGAGGAGATAGAGCCTTTTCAGTAGTGGGACCCAGATTATGGAACAACCTGCCAATACAAATTAGAACAGCTCACTCGCTACCAGTTTTTAAATCCCTACTGAAAACTCATCTATTCTCCTTAGCTTTTAATACCATCTAAGTGTCCTTTCTTCTGTAGCTTAAAATTTTTAATTTGATGTTGAATATATGTCTATAGTTCAATTGTCTAATACTATACATGTAACCTCTCAGCTGTTGTGTATTTTAACCGTATGCTATGTTCTATTTAATGATTGTACAGCACTTTGGTCAGTCCTGTGACTGTTGAAATGTGCTTTATAAATAAACAAACTAAACTAAACAAAACTAAACATTTGTCAAAGACTACGCCTTGATCTGATTCAGAACGATGATCAAAACACAGATGGAGTAGATCGAGTCCAACACCCCCAAAGCTTCACGGTCGTTTTCTCTTCATGGGTTCCGCTTCATTTCATTTGTTAATATTACGCAGTTTTGATTTACACGCTGTTGCTTGATGATCACGTTATTTTACATTTGAGTGAGCAATCTTCTATCACTTGTTTCAGCTTCTTCTTCTCCTGTGTTTTGATCCGGAGATTCTGTACTAGAAGATGTGTCATAGCGCCCCCTACCGTATAACAGTGAAAACATGGATAGCTGGAAAATTCAGTCAATGGTGGGGAAAAGTAGTCTGGCTATAACCAGACCAAGCTCAATCTTTTAAGATTGAACAATGGTCTGGGGAGTCTGCTATGTATTTTCTACTGCACAAGAGGCGTGATCAACGGGCATAGTTCAAATTAATCTGTACGCAACTGGATAGTCCTTCAACCAATCAGACCAACGAAGCAGCAGAGATAAATGTTGCAGCCTGAGTTGCAGGGCGAAATCAAATCGCCGGCAGATCAGGCTGGGTTTACCCAGTCTAGAGGAAAAGTAGAATTAGAGTAAATTCCTATACACTACCAGTGGACTAGCGTACACAGAAATTGAGATACGCAGAATTAGAAACATATCTGTTTTATATCAATATTATAATCAATATTTTCAGTTTCATAAGACTGTATATGAAAAACTATATTTAAAAAAAAAAGTATATTTAATAGGCTACTCGATCAAAAGGGTTAACACAACTACAAGCCAAGTGTACTTTGAATAGCCTACTTAATTATACTTTTAAGTATATCTTGATCAAAAGATTGAGTACAAGTACAGTCCAAATATATTTTGACTTTTCTCTCAGTATAAGTCAAGTTCATTTAAGTGTAATTTTAAGTATATTTCTATAAAGTATATTTTTGAGAAGTATATAAAATGTAGACTGAAAGTATTCTTATTTTTTGTTTAAAATAAGTATACTAATAGAACACTTGAATAAACGTATTTTTCGTAAGGGCAACTACACACTGTTGGGCATATTGAAAAGCACTCTCATCTGCTTTGCCATAATACTAAAATAGTTCAAATTGTAGAAAATTCTTCAGATTGTTGACATGCACAGAAATATTTGCAGATACACACACATGCTGTCGAAACATTTATTTTTATATGCAACATATGCACAGCTTACGTTGGACTGAACAAAAATACTGAAAAACTGAAAAAGATTTAAGTGTTAACAATTAACCATTGAGGTGTTCGGTCAGGTGGCACATGTATTGGCCAATTAGCTCATGTAGTGTCATTTTGAATGGCAGTGTTTTGAAATGGCAAACATGTGACTTTTTATGTCAGATTGTTGTGTCTTATGCAGAGAAGCGTGATCAGTACATTTAAAAAGTGCCATTTTGAATTGCAAAATGTGTGTAAAGCAGAAAATGTGTTTAGGCTTTTGGAGACTTGAGAAGAGGTTTTGCTCTCTGTGTGTCAGTTTAAATAATTGTGCTGTGCATGTCATTTTAGTGAGTTAGCATTTGGAAAAAACTGTAATTCCGTTGTGTTGTGGCGATTCCGTTCTGTTGTGACTTGTTTCTGTTGTGGTGATTCTTTTCTGTTGTGACTTGTTTCCTATGTATTGTGACTTGTTTCCGTTGTGTTGTGTTGTGTTGTGTTGTGTTGTGTTGTGTTGTGTTGTGTTGTGTTGTGTTGTGTTGTGTTGTGTTGTGTTGTGTTGTGTTGTGTTGTGTTGTGGCATGGCTTGATTCCATTGTGTTGTGACTTGTTTCAGGTGTGTTGTGGTGATTCCGTTGTGTTGTGACTTTGTGACTTGTTTCAGGTGTGTGTGTGGTGATTCCATTGTGTTGTGACTTGTTTCTGTTGTGGTGATTCTGTTGTGTCGTGACTACAACTCTTATTCCATTTCTTTATGTCATCAGTGTTGGTCCTGCATTAACTTTCTGTAAATATGTGCTAAATGATTTATAGGAGGCAGATTATGTTTAATAATATGAATCAAATATTTTTCAACATTTATTGGAGTTTATTATTTGTGACATAGTTTTGTAATTGTAAATACAAAAGAAATCATTAGACCTCAATGTAAACCTGTCACATAATTGAGAAAAATAACTTATAGTTTCACCATCAAAAAAATTATTAAACCATTTTTTGGTTATTTTAAAGTATTATACTGTATATCTTTGCTTCTAAGAACAAGTTACATTTTACCACCTGGAATAAGACATTCATCCACATCCATTTTATTAGGTAGTCAGAATCAGAAAGAATCAGAGCTTTATTCATGAAATATGCTCACACACACAAGGAATTTATCCTGAGTAACAGAAACCTCCAGTACTTACAGACACTTAATATCTGTAAAAGATCAAGTAGAATAGTGTATATTGAAATTCTCAATCCAACTCACCCTGTTGGAAAAACAAAACAAAAACAATTTAGACCCACATGCTGAAATCGTGCTGATATCTTCTGGTGGTCCGGCATAGCATATTGATGGATGGTTAATTTAGCTCAGAGGAAAGGTAGAGACACCAGCGTGCCAACATTCAAACACATGATTTATTTAGTAATTTATTTCCAAAAGTTCTGGCAGTGAAGTGCTTTTCCTCAACTCTGTTGCTGCTGTTTGATTTTGATTTTGTACATATTGTGTCTGCACTAAGCATCCAAACCTTGAACTATGCATGTATAGTAAACAAACTTATTTCCTGAAACGCTCAGCCAGAATGAAGCTGCAGCGAACTTGAACAGTTTTTACAGATTCATTGTCATTGATTCAGTCAGGTCTAGTGAACGTGTTGCATTGCATCAATAGCTCTCTGTCCAACTCAATAAAAAATGTCCATTTAAGTCTTGTGAGATGTTCAACTTTGTCATTCCTGAAGCTTTTTATGGACCTCATTAAATGTTATTTGTTATGTCTTAATGAAGTGCATTAGCCTACGCATTAGGCCTGCTTCACAGAACCTGTGAATTCAAATACTGTGGTTTAGGATTGTTGATCAGGCGAATCTTTAACTTGTGCCGTGTTTAAGCACAGAGGGTAATAGGCCAATGGCCAAATGAAAAGCCGTTAATGCATCCTACATCTCAGCCAACTTTCGAATTGGCTCGTGAAATGTGCACATGCGAGAGTGTGCCAATGTAATTAAAAACTTCATCTGTAAACTGAACACAATGCTCAACAAACCATTCAGAAAAAGAGGAATATGAACATACAGCACACAAATGTCATTGTAGTTTAAGGATTTTGCATATAACAGATATCGATTATCCTCCTCATTAACAGCTGCTCAAAATGGCTGAGAGAGCTGAGAAAGCATGACTAAATTGAAATGTCTACCATAAAATCCCAAAGAAGCTTGAGCCATAAGCCAGAATGCTCTTCCGCTTACCGCTGAAAAACACTTGAGCAAGAAAGTTGTCGTTTTTTGTTGTTGAAAGAATCATTACCATTACTTTTAGTGCAGAGATGAGTGTCCCATTTGCCATAAAGGCCATACTGGAGGAAATAACTTTTTTTGAACTTAATTTACACTTGTGCAGGGCGGGCTGTATTCAGAGTGGCTGACAGCAGGAGCATTTGTGCATTTGTTCTAAAAGGATGGAAGCTCTTCAAAAATATTACCTGCTAAGTGACATGTAAATCACGCTGACTAAGAAACATTACCAAGGAGGGAAGTGGATCAAAGCCGAACAATTGCTTTGATGTCAAGCTTCCAATTTATAGGATAGAACAGGATGAGATTCCACTGCCAACCAAGGCCAAAAATCAATGAAATGACATCTCTGAGGTATAAGGATTGTCCATGCTAGTCTCAATGACGATTTTTGCTTTTATAAAATGCATGCACATACAAAGTCAGCAGAGAATCTGTCAGGTTTAGATGGATTTAATCCCTGTGTCTGATTTTGGACACTCTGAAGTACAAGTACTTTTCAGATTTTTTATTTGTTCCCTCTGCAGCTTTTGGGAGCAAATCGAATCTCTGTTGGAGAAATAACATTACTTAGATTTACAGATAGCATAAATCCTGTACAGTAGTGCTTTTTATTATAGTATTTTTTGTAAATTATAGTTATTTAAATAAGTGGATCAAGAAAGGCAAGTTCACATAAGACTACATTAGCACAGCGGACTAAATTAACTGATAACATAACTTCATTGGTCACAGTTTAACTAGAGCATTGCAATTTCTTTGAAAAAACTTCTAAAGCAAGAATTCATTTTAAATGTATTAGGCTAGTCCAAAAAAAAAAAAAAAGGATTATGAAACACTCTGTCTTCCACTTCCATAATTTTTAATCAGACATGTATGGTAATTTAGCCCATTTAAAAAACAAATGTGACTTTGCACAGCATGAATCTTATTGAACTCAAATAAAAACCCGTGACAAGATTTATATGATAGGACCAATTCAATTAATTAGTTTAGTTTAGTTTAGTTTAGTTCCTTTATTGTCCACAAGTGGAAATGTGTCTTTGGCTTCACTATACACCACACACAAGGACACAAACACAACATAAAATATACATACAAAATAAAACAATAACATTCCCATGTACCTATGCATAGCCTACATATCGATCCACCCCACTCATATTCATATCTTCTCAACATTTAAAATTCGAATGGCATTTGGCACAAATGACATCTAGGTTGTCTTAACCGTCTCCTTGATGGCAACAACTGAAATTTAGAATGTAAGGGATGAGAAGAATCCTCTATAATAACCCATGCTTTTTATTTAACTTTTAATAAATATATCTCATTCAATTGTCTTTGTGTCTTACCTACAATTGCGCTCACTACGTTAACCACCTAGACAATTTCTGCTTTGATTTAAGTCAGAACTCACAAAAGACATAATACTTTCTATTGTTAAAGCTGCAGTCGGCAAGATATTTTTGATCATATTCACCAAAACCGACACTATGCTCCGACAGAACAACATAAATCAGCCGGTTTTAGAAAAACAAACGCGCTTCTATCTCCACCTAGAGACTGTTATTTGTTTTGCAAAAATCCACCGCTCCCGGTTCTTCTGGTCCAATCAGCGCAGGGCTGTGTGAGATCTGACTGTGAATCACAGTTCGTGCACACACCACAGATCCCCCCTCCCCCCTCGCGTACGTTACAATATCACATGCACACGCCTGAAGTTCGCAGGTGTGTTGGATTGTATGAACGTGATGGCGGAGAGAAAATCTACTAACAAGCTTCCAATTGCTCGGTTAACAACCAGAGCTAGGAGGTCCAAAACAACCAAGGAAAGTACCAAGTAACCAAGTACTCCATGGTGTTGATCGATGCTGATGAGACGGGCACGTTCACAGAAGAGCACCACAAACTCAATGGGAGGGTGCTCAGTGGTAGTGGGGGAGGGGAACGAGAGTTGTAAACATTCAAAATGTTGTCTAAGTCCCCTCAATCTGCCAGACTTGCCGACTGCAGCTTTAATGTTATTAAGTGAAGCTAAAACAGCTGAATCCTATGGCTTTCTATTCGTGAGAGTATTGTTCTACTCTACTTGGAAAATTATAGTATTATGTAAAAGCTTGAAAACAGGCAAAATCCCAAGGAGCCATTTGAGTTAAGTCAGCAAGTATCTCAGCAAGAGTGCAGTTCTGGGAGTTTTTCCTTGTAATAACTTTACCATCTCTCATTCAAATGAGTCCAGCTCTCTTGCCGTGAGTCACTTTACACATTTAAGCTCAAATCCTGATTGACACCCAGAACACATGCTATTTTTCTTTAAGCTTATTTCAATTTCTATCCCTGGCTCCACTGAACCACCATATAACATCAGAAACTATCAGGGTTTGCTAGAAGAACAGAAATGCTAGTACATACATTTACATCCACAAGGTGGATGCATGTACATCATCCTAGCAGTGGGTACAACAATGTTCGACAATATTCTAGATTTAAAAGAAAAAGAGACACTGTCAAACTTCATTGAAGTTAATGGAGACTCACTGCTTCTAAAGAACACAGTGTTGCCAACTGAATCCTATTAAATGCTGCCAAGGTATCAGAGCAAAACCTTCTGTCTTCAGGGGAGTCACAATGGTTTAAATTCCCCTTCTTCAGAGGAACACATAGGTTATCCCCTGACAATTTAGAAGCATATTTCACAAAACACCCACAGATGGCTCATGCACACAGAACATTGCTGAGGTTGGTGGAAATATTAATGAATAATATGATGAATAATAAGTAAATGAAAGATAGATCCTTGAATTAATCGAAATATAGAAATTATACATAACTCAATCTAATATTTGACACTTCTTTTCTGCAGCATTAGGTTTGTACAGCTTAAAGGCCCATTTTCAGTAAGGACGATAATTATAAATAGTTCTAAAAATCGTTATAAATATAAAAGAATACCAGAGTCCACACTATATCGATAACGGCACAGAAAAAATATATATTTCCCAGCTGATAAAACAATGACAGCAAATCAGAACCCACCAGACTAAAGATCTTGAGCATTTAAAGAGGCAGATGTCATAAGTGCAGTGCGCGCATATAATAAACAGAATGTTATTGTCTACTGGTGTGGACGCTAATATAGTTATCGTTATAATTATCGTTCTTGCTGTAAACATGCCTTAAGACTTGTTGATCAAACTTTAGCACAAAACTTTTTTATAGTGTTTTATCGGTAACACTTCACAATAAGGTTCCATTTGTTAATATTAGTAAACTATATTAGTTAAACAATGGGAAAAAAAATTCTAAAGCATTTATTAATCTTAGTTGATGATAATTTCAATTTGTACAAGCTTTGCTGTTCTTTTTTATTGCGCAGTCTTTCGGCTGTCAATAAGCTGGCACTGAAAAGACAATGAGGACTATTCTTTATGTTGAGAAATTCGCCATGACCAGCCAAATTATAATATCTGAGCTAAGATGTCTCATTCAGCCAAAGTGGAAAGTACAGTATTAAGCCTTAACATGCTTGAGTAGGTTCTGGGAGACAACTCCACGTTAACCTCGAGCAGTTTGTCAGTGATATAAAAAATAAAAAGTGTGGCTGGACGGACAACATGCCGGACAAAATGTAAGATTATTTGCTACTCAAACAACAGATCAAACCCTTGGCCGTACCTTTGACCCTGTCAACGTGTACTCTTGAGTAAAGAATGCAAGGCAGAAACTATAAATAAAGCGAACTACAAGTGAATAGAATGTTTGTTTGTTTTTGTTTTTTTAAATAGTTCTTAAGTTAAGTACTGGAAAATCAAAATTATCAAAAAAGTAAAGCAAGGGCAACCAAACTGGTGTCTATTCCAAGTATTCAGAAAGAGGAAGTTAATAAAGTGGACAGCACAGAATTAGAAGCATTGTTTCTTTATACCCAGAATGGCAAAGGGGAGAAGGTCCTGTGTAATTTTTTGATGTTTAAATATTTTCTCCTGTCCTATCCCATTTTAAAATGTAGAGACAACTACTGTATAAGAAAGGCTGATTTTTCCTCCGAAATGTGGCTCTACAGAGCAAAAGGTTTGGGGGAGGAATATCTGCTTGTAACTACCAATGGAAGACAGGAGAAGTGTTTGGAAAACGTGTTTGAAAACAAAAAGTTTTACAAACCATTATATTTGAATTTCTGTTTGGTGGTACTAGCACAGAAATGACACAGCTCAGCTTTCACTGAAAAACAACTTGCTTTCATATTTAAAGCCAATGCGAAACATAACTGAAAGCATAAAACCACAAAACAAAATCCCAAGATGCATACTTTGTCAAAACGGTATCTTTAACATATCAAATGCGACCACTCTACAAACCATTAGTGGAATATTGTGTCCCTGGCACCCTGTTTATGCATTGCAGCATGCTTGTACCGTTTTGTACTGTTACAGTAATATACAAGAGAAGGTCACTGTTTGGCACTGGATGGCTATTAGACGTAATGTGATACAGCTTCTTCTCTGCATGTATTGACAGATACATTTCTGTGTTTTACGGTAGTCTAAATGGTATTAAATCACTCCGCCTATACACCCGCATAGAGACTGTTGTTTGCTGTACAAATAGATTTAACTCTCAATAAGAGAGTAAACAAGTTTTAAGCTGCTTAAATTTCAATGATCAAATCAAAAACAATCGGAATAATACCACAGTAGAATGCATCCGAATGTATCCAATTTATCTAAAACCACAACTTCTGTTCATGACAGCATCACCACTATCATTATGAATGACAGTAAAAAAAACAAAAAAAACAAACAAACAATATAAACCCATACCATAGCAACCCGGTTTACTTCTGTAAAATATATATTTCTGAGTTTCTGAACAGAATATTTCAACAAGAAAAAATGTATTTGATTGTGATTTTTAACCCATTTAATCCCACTGGTCACAATTGTGACCACAATTTTTCTTTGCATATTTTAGTGTGAAATTAAAAAGTAACTCATATTATGAAGTACATATTCATATATAATGAAAATGTAAGATGTCTATATGAGTTTATGGCAGGTCTAACATGATTGGTTTGTTTGGTTATGTGACCACACACATTTATTTCTTGGTACTGTCGTCTTAACGGAAGGATGACATAAAAGCTCAGAAAGGACAGGTAAGAATACTAAGTTCCTTTTTGAATAGCTTATACATTTTTTGCACATATCATCATGAAAGGGTTACCTATACATACACATTGAAATTAAATTAATACATGCTTTATTCTGTTGTGAAACTGCAGATAAATGAAGACGGTTACAATAGTGACCAGTGGTATAACACAGGGAGTCTATGTTCCCCATATGTAATTCTGTGTTATTTTTATGAACTCTCTTTCAGACTGACTTTAAGTCAAGTTTTGGATTTACTTAATAATAATAATAATAATTAATAATTTGTTACATTTATAAAGCGCTTGGGTACTTAAAGCGCTTCACATATGGAAGGGGGAATCTCCTCAACCACCACCAATGTGCAGCATCCACTTGGATGATGCGACGGCAGCCATATTGGACCAGAACGCCCACCACACACCAGCTTACTGGTGGAGAGGAGACAGTGATGAAGCCAATCAGTATATGGGGATGATTAGGAGGCCATGATGGACAGAGGCCAAGGGGCAAATTTGGCCAAGATGCCGTGGTTAAACCCCTACTGTTTATCGAAGGACATTCTGGGATTTTTAATGACCCCAGAGTGACTCTCTGAGCACCGTCCTTCTCATCCGAAGGACAGTGCTCTTTGGCAGTACAGTGTCCCCGTCACTACACTGGGGTGTTAGGGCCCACACAGACCACAGGGTGAGCGCCCCCTACTGGCCTCACTAATACCTCTTCCAGCAGAAACTCCTGGTTTTCTCAGGAGGCCTCCCATCCAGGTACTAACCAGGCTCAGCCCTGCTTAGCTTCAGTGGGCAACCAGTCTTGGGCTACAGGGTGATATGGCTGCTGGAGCTGGATATGCTCTGTCTTCCAGAGACTGGGTTAGGTCATGGGCCCAGTGTAGTGATGGGTTTGGCTGAACAAGCTTGTGTTCCAGGTGGATGCAACTTCATGCATGACATGCCTGGACTCTACACAGTGCTGTGGTCAACAGTTTGCTGTTCCACAGAGATGTCATGAATTGTGACTATGATCTCCTTGGATTTCAGCAAGTAGTTGCCCAAAGTCTCCTGAAAAAATTAGGTACTGCACCAAAAGGACAAGGGAGGCCATCCTCAATGTCAGCTGCTGTGACTGATATACCCAGGTTTGATGGTGTTGCCCACTGGCTGATAAACACAGGTAGGCAGGACACAGTTGTGATTTAAAAAAATATATATATATAATTCCACTGTTATTTCTTTAGGAAGGTGATATATGATGAGTTCCACACCAGCACACAGTTGTGACTGTTGATTGATAATTTTTGTGATGCTTTCTTGTTATTCATGAATTGTTACATGTTCCTTGGCATTGTTACATGTTTCCTACCATAGGCTCATTTTTAATCATTTGTTTATTTTAATTTGTTTATTTTAATTTATTATTTTATTTCTGTACTTTTTTTTTTCATTTTGTAATTTTAAGTATTTTGCATCATTTATAAATGATTGCATACTAAGCAATTTCCTATAATTTATTATTTCATCATAATTTAATTAAAATATTTGTGCTGCTGCATAGGATTGCTATTTTGTCCTTTTTTTAAACTGGGCCAGACAATGTTTAACTATTTGTTAATCGAATAAATCACTTCAACAATTTAATTCTGTCTTCAAACTAATTTCTGGAGATTTTTTATGTATTATATACCCCATAGACTTAGACTCCCTGTGTTCTACCACCGGTCACAATTGTGACCAGAGATAAAACTCTTATTTTCATGGACTTTTCTAATATTTTTTTACATTATTGACATTGATTGTTTAATATACTTGCAAATACCACACAAACTCATAAATTTCATCTCTGGGAAAAATTTGGGATTAAATGGGTTAACTAAATATGGGGTTAATTTTGATTTCAGGGTGCCTTTAAATTTTCTAGAGTATCAAATGATTAAATAAATACGCACTTTTCCTCAGATTAAGCTCTGTAAGCCAGCGCTGGTAGATAGCCACAGGGTTGATGTTCCAGTGTTTGTGGAAGGAAATTGGGCTCTGCAATGCCAGAAGTTCTTTCACATAATCAACCTGTCAGCCTGTGGTCAGAGAAGACACCATGGATTATACCAGCGGTTTCACAGCTCAGCATACAGACGGAACCTAATTTATAAAGACGCATCTGTGAACTTCATGTACTAATTGTGAACGTATAATCGTTCCTCAAATGCTACACTGAACAATTTATAAATGGTGTACATGTAAAACTTTTATAGGGATAGTTCAACCAGAAATGAACATTCTGTCATCAATTGATTACCCTCATATTGTTCGAAACCCATATGGCTTCTTTCTTATGTGGAACACAAAAATGTCCTATCTGTTTTTTTCCACACAGTGAAAGTGAATGGTGGTGATGACACTACAGTTCAAAATGGTCAGTAAGATAATCATCCATCATATGGTCTCAAAAGACTTGGAATATAGTGCACAAGAGTAATGGACCACTTTTATAATGCTTTTATGGTGCTTTTTTGTCCTTTTAGATATCGACGGCCCCTAGTCCCTTTCACTGTATAAAAGACAGCAGTGTGAACATTCTTCAAAACTTTTCCTTCCAGAAAATGGGTTTAGGGTTTGGAACAACTGATTACATAATTTAAGTAAACTATTCCTTAAATTAACAATCAAATAGATGGCATATCTTATTTTTATAAATGAGGCTCTAGGGAGAACAAACTAAGCCGGTACAAGGAGATAATAAACCTGTCTTTACCCTCAATTCTGCTGTGATATATACACAAGATTGCTCTCCAGATTTACAGCAACAGATTTCAGCTTATTTGTTGCTCTGCTTGGGTGCCAAAGTACGGCAACAATGAAAAATGAATCGCATACAGCCGCAGCCACCTGCCAAAATGTTCTGCACCCCAACTCTACTGAACACCATCTTGTAAGAATATAGAAACTTTACTCTATGGAACACGTTCTACTGGACATCATTCAGTTTCTGAATTGCCTAATGATTTAGGACAGCTAACAATGTGAAAAGTTAACATTTCCAGTCTCAAGTGAAAGTGAGTCACACTCACCTGTGTGACAGTCATGACACCATTGTGTCTTTCACAAAGTACCTACAGTACATTGCAATGGGAAGTCACTGTCTGCTAATTTGAATGCTACAAGTAAACAAAAAACCTCCTGAGGACAATTACTAAGCACCAAACTGTTAGGACACATTGATAGCATGACAAAACAGGTAGCATGCCACTACCAACACCATGTTGCTACGTGTTTGCTAAGGGATCTGAGTGGTTTTTAGCGTGTTGCTAGGTGGTTGCTTACTGACAAGTAAAAAAAAGTATAAGCAATAGTAATATCTGGGCAGACTGTATCTGTAAAGCGTGACGGAATTTTCATCATTAGGAGGGTCCGTGGAGGTCCGAGTGCAGCCCAAGTTTTGTGACCGTGCGGACAGTGCGCGTACAACAGCGCATGTGCGAGAGACTAGAGCGCTTTGAAAACAAAATCCACTAGATTTTAAATCTAAAGCCCAACGCGTATTTCCACGCTTACAGCCAAAGTAGTGTACTTTGAAAGACTCTCGGGGAGCAGATCGTGGAAAATAAAGTATACCCGGGCCTTAACTCACCCTCAACCACCCGTGATGTAGCTGCCCAGCAAACACAGAACGTTGGCGCAGCGTACCCAACCTTCTAACAACGTTTTAACAACATGGCCAAAAGGTTGCTATAACTACGTTGTGTGGTGAAGGTTGTTAGAGCGTTGTCACAATGTTGACATTAAACCACCGTTCAGGGCCATTGCTTAAGGTTGTGCCTAGGGTGTCTGGACAACCACTGGACAACATATGTACTCGTCACTGCCCTGAAGCGCGAAAATCAGCCTTTTGAATTTCAACTGATCGTTGGGCCGTCTCTCATTCTTCATCAGGATACGTGAGAATTGCATTTAATTTACTTCAGCTAAATAAGATATGTAATTATTCAAACACAACCTACAACTTCCTTCTCTGATGTGACTTTTTTTTTAACATCATCTGGTCAGGTATGACAAATATTTAACTTTATGCCAAAAGTATGAAGCCAAATGACTTTAATGATGAGTAATTGATTTCAGCACTCATTGAACAGGCAGTGTAGAGTAGCCTACTTGTTGCACGTTAATGTTTTTTACTTTTTTTTCCTTCTTTTTTTTTGTGGAAACGCACAGAGAAAAAAAATGTTTGTAACTGCTCGCACACCTGTTTATATTTTCCTTTGATTTGTCGTCTCATTCGTTTCTTTGCCAGATTTGTGCATGTTTGCTCATGCTAGTTAGTCGACTCCCTGTATGTTTGTTTGGTTTTTTCTTCTCACAAATGTATGACTTTTGGAAGTGATATTTGATTACCATATGCAGTTTTTAAAAAGTTGAATTAGCTAACCTTCTATGTCATTTTTACTCTTCAAAGTGTACACTTGCAGGTGTTGATTATAATGAATTTACTGTTAGGCCCATAAATAATAATAAGGATAAACAATATTTAAAAAGTATATAATTTTATAACATATGACTAATTAAAAATTAACCACAAAACATAACATGCTACATGGGGGATATCTAGACCTATCTAGCATAAAAAAAATTTATTGTCAGAACGTCGTCTCTCAGTTGCTGAATGTCGCGTAGCAACGTTGCCATAGCACGTCTTACAGTTCTACGTTGTTACAATGTTGCGAGCACGTAGACAGCGACGTAGCAGTTTTACCTATCCACCTTTTTTGGCCTGTCCTCAGCCCTGTTTCCAACTCTTCTTGCTGTATTGGCAGATATGCACAGTTGGATGAAAGCACAATACATTAAAATAAAAGCAATACATTTTAGTTGACTATTTTAAAAAATGTGCAAGTTATCCATTAACCCTGTTTGTATCATATTGTTTTCCCATTTAAAGTGATGAGAACTATTTCATAAATTTAAAATGTATCCTTTCATGAACTCTGCAAGGACAATTTAAAAGTCTTTTTAACTTTTACTACTTTATGTAATGTTGTCTTATACTTGTCAGTAGGGATGATCTTAAAACATCAACATAGTTAACAACTTAATATAACAAGTAAATATTTATAGCACTATATTGAATAAGTGAATAATAATAGCCTTAAATTCTCTTACTGAGAGCCAACTTGTAGCTTTACGGCCTTGCATACAATATACTGTCAAATTAGACTGTAACAATGGTCAACCTTCCTGAAAACATTCAAATGTAATACTTTAACCTGAGATGGCACAATGCAATTTACACTAGACACACTATCAACTTATCCTTTTTTCCTGAGGCAACTGTCTCCCATCCTGTCTTTCTGGGAGAAAGTGTGAAAGAAAGAAGCACCCCAAAAAATGACACCTCAATTCTGACACCTTCTGAAGATCAGAGTCTCACAGGCAATGTTTGATATTATATCAACAAAAGTTTTTAAAGATTTTTTTAAACAATATTTTAAATAACCTCTTTGGTCCTTATTATATTATTTAATAGTTTATTTTTTAAGTTATTACCTATGAGTAAATAGCTCAATGCTGTTTCATTTATTTTCAGATGGTCTACACTGAAATATAGTAAAGCTTTTCACTAATGGATTAAATTAACCTAAAAATAAACCTCAAATTACATGACAGATCACGTAATAGCCATAAATTGATCAACAAACAGAGATAAAACATTAAATCTTTACATTTTTGCTATTTACTAGCGTGTCAAAGTTAAGGTTTGTTTTTCTCCATAAGTTAGAAAAATTATCAGGCTGTTGTGCATTAAAAACCAATGTGAATATATATTCTAACTAAATCAACATAAGGTGATATATGAAACACAATATTTCAAACGGTTGAGTAAAATATAAATGCAGCACCTATTTCTTAAAAACATTGCATCAGACATATTTAGCATATTTTTACTTTATACTTGCTAGGAAATGATTTGAAATTTAACCTTTGTAGAAATAAGAAAAGGCTACATTTTATAAAAGAAAAAAGTACCAATTAATGGCATTGTATCAGAAAACAACAAATAATCTTTGTTCAAACTTTAAATCAAGATTATCCTTTTTAAGGGAAATGAAATATTCTCAGGAGACCCATTGACCCAGGAAGACACGATTTCTGAAGACCTCTCGTATGTAGATTCACTCAGTTGAAAAATGCTGTTTTGTAATTTACACATCTGAAATTAAGGACCAACTTGTAGGGTCTTTAACACCCTCCAAAATCGAGGAGGTCAAAGGGCATGCTTCCTACTATAGTATCATCAGCTCTCCCCAAAGTCTGTTCATGGAGCCAGCAGACAACCTGTCGCATCAACAAATGCTAACATTTAAAAATTCTACATATATTTTGGGTAAATAACCGATAGTATATTCTCAGTAATGGGTTTCACCCTGTGTGTTTCCAAATTGATTAAGGATAGTTCGGAAGATACAAGAAAAGTAAAAAATAATATACAACTTATACGTGCAATAGAACATATACCGCAGAAAAAGTAAGATCATGCTTTGAATTACATTTTCACTCAAGCCAAACTTTACTTATGCTGCATCAAGGCACATCTCATCTCTGAAAATGTGTGGTGATTTTCTAAAAGATACAAATACAAATACAAAACAAAACAAAACAAAACAAAACAAAACAAAACAAAACAAAACAAAACAAAACAAAACAAAACAGAAAAACAACAACAACATTGTGACAAACTTTGACAACATGTTTGATGTTGCATGCACAAAAATACTGCTTGAATATTTTTGTAGAAATAAGATCTAAGACGACAAAGCAGTTTTTGTTTTAAAATTGTAAAAAAAAATTGAACAGATGCTGTTTAGTAAAAATAATACCTTATAAGTTAAATTTAAGCAAAATCATTTCTACCATACAGAAGTCTTAGGAAGATAAATAGAAGATACGATTTTAATAAAACTTTAAAGATTTGTTTTAAACAGTCTTTTCATTTTAAAATATCTAATTTAAACTTTTAAAATGATGCTTTTAAATAAATTAAGTAGGATTGAAACTCTGGAAAGCAGACTAACTTTAGATATGCTGTGAGGTTGTGTCCCAGAGGCTCATATGGTCTGTAACTCCTCCTGTCTCTGTGAGGGTCTGAAGCTTCATTTCACACTGTAGTTTATCCCTGAAGGATCCGGGGCTGGTTTTATGAAAACTTAAACTATTTGCTTTTTGGATTGTTTTTATTTCATTTTATTTTATTTTTGTATCATTGCATAAACAACTACTACTTCAGCGCTCTGAAAATGTAAGGTGTTTTTATATTTATTTATTTATTTATTTTAACCAACTTATTTACTAACTAAAACTGTTGAATTAAAAATGTGTACCATTTGTTATTATTCATTGAATTATATATTTTATTTATAATCATTTAATTTAAAATATAGATACGTTTATTTTTATAGAACCCGTGTGTGTGTGTGTGTGGGGGGGGGGGGGGGGGGGGTTGTCAGGTATTTTTGACCTGAGCAAAATGTGTCCCATGAGCAAAACACCTTATAAATTATATTTATTTATATTTTTGAAAATGGAAAAAATGCAGAAAGTTTTCTGTGAGGGTTTTGTTTAGGTGTACGGGTTAGAATATACAGTTACAGTACAAAATCATTATGTCAATGGAAACCCCCATGGTCTCTGTCACACCATTTTGGCTAAAAACACACACCTCTGTCTCTCTAAGAAACACTCAAGAGAATTTATATTTCTACTTATTGCATCATTTCATACATGGTTTGGTCATTTCTGTGTAAGGAGATCTTTTCCTGCTCTCTGGAAAATGTAAGGTGCTTTTTATATATATTAATTTAGCTAAAACTATAATAAATGGTTCAGAAAATGTTAGTAAGATGTTTATTTTTATATTAGGCCTATATATTTTATTTATAATAATTTCATTTGAAATAGATTTTATATTATATTTTACTCAACTGTTTGAAATATTGTGTTTCATATATCACCTTATGTTGATTTAGTTAGAATAGGTAGAATATATATTCGCATTGGTTTTAATGCACAACAGCCTGATAATTTTTCTAACTTATGGAGAAAAACAAACCTTAACTTTGACAGGCTAGTAAATAGCAAAAATGTAAACCATCAAAAATTTAAAGATTTAATATTGTATCTTTGTTTGTTGATCAATTTCAAACAAAAGAAAAGAAAGGACGATTAGTTTATAATAACAATCAATGGATAAGAGTATATACAATTTAACTTAGTGGCCATTTTATTTTGACCCCTGACTGTTTCCTGAAGACACAGGTATAAACATCTAAATCTATTGATCTTACAGTCTTGGTGGTGTCAAAATGATCACATTTTGGGGTCTCCCAGACAATACAGGATGGGAGACAGTTGTATGTGATGGTTTACATTCGTTCACTTTTACGATCACTCAATAATAAAACTTTAGAGATGACTATCCTGCCTGTTTGACAATTGTTTGATGCTTCCAGAAACAAATTGCAAACCAAATACACAACAACAACACACAGTCAGGATGGAGAGCGGAGCGGTGCCCCTGCATGCATCTCAATTTATACGTTTCTCATACATCTCATCTCATGTTGATAAGATTAAAACTAACTTTAAAATACTTATGCTTAATAAATTTCACCTTATTTCTATTATTTTATATGCAGTATTTATCAGCAATGATTCTTATTTCTTTAAACTCATTTGTACCGTTTTATTCTCACACAGACATTATGGACGGTTGTAATCCGAAAACAATTCAAAGAGCTGTGGACTTTAACCGTCTAGAGACAAAAAAACGAACACCTGGGGGTCATAAATGGTCATAAAATTTCATAAACTAGTGCAAAGTGCCTGTGCAAAATCAGTTTTTGTGTGTGTTTTTAGTAATTGTTGGTTCGGTGTGTTTGAGTGCTCATTGTTACAATTACACAGCAAAAGTTCAGTGACATTTTTATTTGTGCATGGTAGAAAGCAAATACTGATACTGACATAATGACATACAATAAATTGAACAACACGATTGAGGGAGCAGGCTACACTGTGAACTCCGAGAAAACGCTATGCTTGAGCAATCAGTTTGTGAATAAGCTACTACAAATGATGGCTGTGAAAGAGACTGTGAACACATTGAATAGGATATGTTTAGTCGGTGAATTGCATAGGCTACTATTACACAGTAGCGATAACGTTAAGCGCACCAGAATAAAATATAATATTCAGAAATAAACAGTGTAGCTGACTTACAGATTCAGTTAACATCCACAAATGAATAAGCGCGACGATTCAGGGAGCAGACTACACAGTGAACTCCGAAAAAACACTACTTAAGCTCCGCTGCTTTCTTCGACGAGTGGCCTCTGGTCCTGTGCTGTGCTCACTCAGTGTCAGTGTGAGAGGGGGACTGGCCTCTGGTCCTGTGCTGTGCTCACTCAGTGTCAGTGTGAGAGGGGGAGTGGCCTCTGGTCCTGTGCTGTGCTCACTCAGTGTCAGTGTGAGAGGGGGAATGGCCTCTGGTCCTGTGCTGTGCTCACTCAGTGTCAGTGTGAGAAGAGGAGTGGCCTCTGGTCCTGCACTGTGCTCACTCAGTGTCAGTGTGAGAGGGGGAATGGCCTCTGGTCCTGTGCTGTGCTCACTCAGTGTCAGTGTGAGAAGGGGAGTGGCCTCTGGTCCTGCACTGTGCTCACTCAGTGTCAGTGTGAGAAGGGGAGTGGCCTCTGGTCCTGTGCTGTGCTCACTCAGTGTCAGTGTGAGAGGGGGACTGGCCTCTGGTCCTGTGCTGTGCTCACTCAGTGTCAGTGTGAGAAGGGGAGTGGCCTCTGGTCCTGTGCTGTGCTCACTCAGTGTCAGTGTGAGAAGGGGAGTGGCCTCTGGTCCTGTGCTGTGCTCACTCAGTGTCAGTGTGAGAGGGGGAGTGGCCTCTGGTCCTGCACTGTGCTCACTCAGTGTCAGTGTGAGAGGGGGAGTGGCCTCTGGTCCTGTGCTGTGCTCACTCAGTGTCAGTGTGAGAAGGGGAGTGGCCTCTGGTCCTGTGCTGTGCTCACTCAGTGTCAGTGTGAGAAGAGGAGTGGCCTCTGGTCCTGCACTGTGCTCACTCAGTGTCAGTGTGAGAGGGGGAATGGCCTCTGGTCCTGTGCTGTGCTCACTCAGTGTCAGTGTGAGAAGGGGAGTGGCCTCTGGTCCTGCACTGTGCTCACTCAGTGTCAGTGTGAGAAGGGGAGTGGCCTCTGGTCCTGTGCTGTGCTCACTCAGTGTCAGTGTGAGAAGGGGAGTGGCCTCTGGTCCTGTGCTGTGCTCACTCAGTGTCAGTGTGAGAAGGGGAGTGGCCTCTGGTCCTGTGCTGTGCTCACTCAGTGTCAGTGTGAGAAGGGGAGTGGCCTCTGGTCCTGTGCTGTGCTCACTCAGTGTCAGTGTGAGAGGGGGAGTGGCCTCTGGTCCTGCACTGTGCTCACTCAGTGTCAGTGTGAGAGGGGGAGTGGCCTCTGGTCCTGTGCTGTGCTCACTCAGTGTCAGTGTGAGAAGGGGAGTGGCCTCTGGTCCTGTGCTGTGCTCACTCAGTGTCAGTGTGAGAAGAGGAGTGGCCTCTGGTCCTGCACTGTGCTCACTCAGTGTCAGTGTGAGAAGGGGAGTGGCCTCTGGTCCTGTGCTGTGCTCACTCAGTGTCAGTGTGAGAAGGGGAGTGGCCTCTGGTCCTGCACTGTGCTCACTCAGTGTCAGTGTGAGAAGAGGAGTGGCCTCTGGTCCTGCACTGTGCTCACTCAGTGTCAGTGTGAGAGGGGGACTGGCCTCTGGTCCTGTGCTGTGCTCACTCAGTGTCAGTGTGAGAAGGGGAGTGGCCTCTGGTCCTGCACTGTGCTCACTCAGTGTCAGTGTGAGAAGGGGAGTGGCCTCTGGTCCTGTGCTGTGCTCACTCAGTGTCAGTGTGAGAAGGGGAGTGGCCTCTGGTCCTGCACTGTTCTCACTCAGTGTCAGTGTGAGAAGAGGAGTGGCCTCTGGTCCTGCGCTGTGCTCACTCAGTGTCAGTGTGAGAAGAGGAGTGGCCTCTGGTCCTGTGCTGTGCTCACTCAGTGTCAGTGTGAGAGGGGGAGTGGCCTCTGGTCCTGCGCTGTGCTCACTCAGTGTCAGTGTGAGAGGGGGAGTGGCCTCTGGTCCTGCACTGTGCTCACTCAGTGTCAGTGTGAGAAGGGGAGTGGCCTCTGGTCCTGCGCTGTGCTCACTCAGTGTCAGTGTGAGAGGGGGAGTGGCCTCTGGTCCTGCACTGTGCTCACTCAGTGTCAGTGTGAGAAGAGGAGTGGCCTCTGGTCCTGCGCTGTGCTCACTCAGTGTCAGTGTGAGAGGGGGAGTGGCCTCTGGTCCTGCACTGTGCTCACTCAGTGTCAGTGTGAGAGGGGGAGTGGCCTCTGGTCCTGCTCTGTGCTCACTCAGTGTCAGTGTGAGAGGGGGAGTGGCCAGCGGCTAGAGCGGCAAAAGCCAATGTGTGCTTCTTTTACCTTTATATTTAACAATATCTTTTGCATTTCTAATCCAAACAATGCCAAACTTGGCACTGCACTTACTCGTGCCCGTAGCAAGACACCTTTCGAGTTTGAAATCCATCGGAGTAACGGTTCGAGAGTGTGGCGAGCAGGACGAGGCCGAGGGCCGTGAGAGAGCGGCATGAGGCCGGTGGCGTGATTACTCTGATGAGCGACACCTGCGAGACGCACCGGTCTCGAATCTCTCACGGAGGAGCGGAAGCATAAAGGAGGAGCGACGACAGTGAAGAGCGAGAGAGGACAGGCCTGATTTTATGTTGTGTTTTGTTTCTGTTTTGTGTGGCCAGCAGTCGTCCGTGAGGGGCTGCTGGCTTTTACTTTCATTTTGTATTTGGTTTATTTTTGTCATTAAAATATATTGAATGTTCGCCGGTTCCCGCCTCCTTCTTCCCATAACTATTGAACCTCGTTACATTGGTGCCGAAACCCGGGAAGAAGGAGGAACGCGCTGTCAAAGAGCCCTCGCCGCTGTGGGGAATCCGCGGTGCCATCGAGCATGCTGAGCAGAGTCCGTCGCCATGGACGCTCGAGGCGGTGCGCTGGAGTGAGTTGCTGGGGGGACGGTCGAGCTCGCTGCTGGCCGCCTGGGTGCTGGAGGGACGGCTGCCGTCCGTGAGGGAGAGGAGGAGTCGCCGCCGTTCGCCGTGGGCCGGAGCCTGCTGTCGTCCGCCATGATGGGGAGGAGCAGGGAACGGGGGATTCCTGCCGTCTGCCCGTATCCGAAGGAGCCGTCGCCGTCCAACAGGCGGCGGAGGAGTCTCGTGCCGTCCACCGAGGGCTATCCAGCGCCACCGCCAGGCACCGCGGAGAAGATCGCCCAGCTGGTGCAGGGCCAGATGGCAGCGCGTTGTGGGAACCGGACTAATAATTTTTTTTTTTTTTTTCCTCTCTCTCCCCTCTCTCGTCTCTGTCGCTCCTCATGCTTCCGTCTCCTTTTCTCTCGCCTCGTCTGTCCATACCCCCAGGTACCGCAGCCGCCGTGTTCGGTCTCCCCGGAGGAGGGGGAGGGGGGGGGGGGAGTAGAGCGCAGTCTCGTGGGTACCCCCCGGCCTGCGAGGGGCGATGGGGGTATGTGGCGAGCAGGACGAGGCCGAGGGCCGTGAGAGAGCGGCATGAGGCCGGTGGCGTGATTACTCTGATGAGCGACACCTGCGAGACGCACCGGTCTCGAATCTCTCACGGAGGAGCGGAAGCATAAAGGAGGAGCGACGACAGTGAAGAGCGAGAGAGGACAGGCCTGATTTTATGTTGTGTTTTGTTTCTGTTTTGTGTGGCCAGCAGTCGTCCGTGAGGGGCTGCTGGCTTTTACTTTCATTTTGTATTTGGTTTATTTTTGTCATTAAAATATATTGAATGTTCGCCGGTTCCCGCCTCCTTCTTCCCATAACTATTGAACCTCGTTACAGAGAGATATGCGAATAACAGACACACACACACACACACACACACACACACACACAGACAGACAGAAAGACGTTCCTGTAATTTACAGATAGATAAAATATTCAGAAGTAAACAGCATAGCTGACTTACAGATTCAGTTAACATCCACAAATGAATAAGCGTGACGATTCAGGGAGCAGGCTACACAGTGAACTCTGAAAAAAAACACTACGCTTGAGCAAACAGTTTGTGAATAAGCTACTACAAATGATGGCCGTGAATAAAATATAATATTCAGAAGTAAACGGTTTAGCTGACTTAATGTTTAGCTGACAGAGTGTTTATGTCAGAATGTTTATTTTTTAACCACAACCCTATAATGTCAGAATGTTTATTTTTAAACCACAACCTTCTAAGTGCTTCTTTTACCGATATATTTACCGATATATTTTGCATTTCTTATCCAAACAATGTCAAACTTGGCACTGCACTTACTCGTGCCCGTAGCAAGACACCTGTCAAGTTTGAAATCCATCGGACTAACGGTTCGAGAGATATGCGAATAACAGACAGACAAACAGACGTTTCTGTAATTTATAGATAGATGGTCATGAATCATAGGGTCATAAATCTTTACAAATATCTTCCTATGACTTTACCCATTTTTTCCATTTAATAGGATAGAACTGAAGAGAAGTAGTGGGAAACATCTGTGAGAACAGATTGGGAAATGACCTGTGCCAGATTCAAAGCCTTGACTTGTCCATGGTGCAACATGTCTGGCCCTTCCATTCCTTCATTATACTGGAATTTTGTATTGAATTTTGGAAGGCCCCAAATGTTCCAAACACTTTCAGGATAAAATTGCAGAGGAATGCATTGGAACACAAAGGAAGTCAATCATAAAATCAATACAGCAGCTTCCATTAAAGGTTTGCCACTGTTGGCTGAAAATGTGCCCTGTGGACTGTGCTGTTACATAGGCATAATCCCACATTCCCGTGGTCCATTACAGGGTTTGAAAGAACCACAAGGATTAGATTCAGTGTAGTTTATAAAGCACTAAACTTATGGCCATCAAAGATATGCAAGACAAGAGGCCACATCAGCAAATTTGCCTGTATGTACGATTTTCACCCAAGAACTCAGGGGCGAGCTGGAGCAGAAGATTTATTTTGCTCCGGTTCAGGAGGTTAATAACGACTTTGTGACACAGGGAAGATGAGTAAAAGAGTGGTATAACAAAGCGAAAGAGGGAAAGAAAGGTGGCACAAAAACTTTGCAGCACACATGAAAGAGAAGTTCTCCTATGGCAGGCGAATGAAAAGGCCAGCTAGACACAGACTGAGAGATGGGGAGAGGACAGGAGGAGGACAGAACAAAACATACTGAAAGAAGCTCCGGAACACCGACTCTCTAGATCTGTGGGAGTAATGTCTGTTCAGAACATTACCACACCACAGCTGACTGAGCTCTCCTCTACACACACACACACCCAGATGTTTAGCTCCTCATTCTGGTGCAGAGACAAAGACACAGAGAGACAAAGAGGGGTGGAGAAGTCTAATTTAGGGGACAGGTGTTGAGAGTCCTCAGAGACTATCCTCAGCTCTTTCTTCATTTCAGTTCCTGGAGAATGACACTGGATATATAAAGTTATTGAGTTTTGGCTGCTAGCTTGAGGGGCCTGGGGAGTTTGTGAAGGAAGAAGAATGTCTCGAGGCTGACGGTGCAGCCAGGAATATTGTGCGTTTAGTGTCCTTAAAAATTAAGAATGTCCCACTGTTTGAGAGTCGAGTAACATGACGAATTGAAACTTATTAAAATTACTGTCATCAATTACACAGCAAGTTTAAATAGCAAGTTTAAATATGTCTGTCTGTCTATCGGAAGAAGGGCTATCTGTCATGGCAGCAAACTTGTTATTTAGAAGTCCATTAATAACTGTGCGTGAACAGACTGGAAGCAACCAATGCCCCATCCATTAACTTGCCGCAGTCATGAATAAAACAAATGATCTGCCTTTACAAAGTTTGGTGTCGGACTGTTTTACATTAAAGAATCCACTGCACATTTTGCACATCACAGGAAATCGCCAAAGACAAGAGGGAAAAATCAGTCCATTTAAATGTTTCATTTCAGAGAGCTTGTACTTTTCTATGGTTTTGGGTCACAGGTGGAGACAATATGAGCCATGTTCTTAGAGGATACAAGGACATTATGAAAATGCTAAAATGTTTTAATTTGTTTTTGTTGTATTTTAAATCCCACTTGTAAGTGTTCTTTTCACAGACATATCCCTTGTATGAGCTCAGACTCAGTTGAACAAGTTGATGTTTGTCTGAGCACGGTAATTATTACACACCTTATATTAAGGAGTGGCTGGCTGTTCCTCAGAGAACACACTGATCCTGTTGTCAGCCCAAATAAAAAATGAAGGGACAAACCTCTCTCTGTGTTAGGGACTCCCCAAGTGGATTGTGGGTATATATGGGTCTGTGATGTCACTGTAGTATTCCAACGATGCAGAATCTTTTCTCATGTCTGTTTAACTAAAGAAACTGCAAAGATATATTTGTGAACACAGTTTTAGACAGAATTACATTGACTTGAGACTATAACATCCATCTAAAAGAGCAGTAAGATAAGCAATAAATCATATAAAAATAATACATTAAAGATATCCTGCTGCAAATTTGCATATCTGCACTGATATTTATGATCTTTTTAACCACACACAAATGTTGTAGCATTTAATGCTGCCTCGAGACAGTTTATAAAGTCAAACCCTAAACATACCGGTAATCATGCAAATCAGTGCAATTATAGCTGACCAGGTGCAAAAATGAAATTTTTCCTGGAATATAAAACAGCCTTTATATCTGTCCTATAACAGTAGAGAGAGAGACCAGAGAGGGGACTGGGAGAGGGTTGTAAATGATTGAAACAATGTTTGTGCAAAGCCACAATGGAAATTTGTTGGGCTACAATCAATAAAATCAATTCACTGTCACTTAAAGATGTGTGGGCTGAGATGGAAAGCATCTGACGGCTGTAATTATTCCCTTTTATTATTGTCTATCTGTAATCCTCCCGAAGCATGGACTGAAGGGCTCTTTTGTGCTCTGCTGAACCACATAGGCTTTGCTTTTTAATCAAGACCGAATGATCCAATCCATCTAAAACACACTGTTGCTCATTATCTATTTAAATAAAAGCTAAGCTAAATAAAACAAGCAGTCATACATATTTATAACAAGCAAAGGTTTCTCAATTTTTAAATGGCATTTAATGTATCTTCATATGGATGGCAGTGATGAAGCTGAGGTGAAGTGTGTAATTTCTACATAATAATAATAATAATAATAAACTTATTATAATTTATTTTTAGTTCATGATGTGAACTAAATTCAGTAACTCATGTTAACATATACAACTTTTATATTAGACTCCATTATCATATGCAGAAAAGAACATTTACCAAAATTTATAAATGCTGTACGACTATTGATCATTATTAAATTTATGTTAAACATTGTGTTACTTAAAAAGCACAGACTTCACCTTTCAAGATTGGCTAGTGATGATCCAGTGATGGTCTTTTATCTTTTTTTGAAGAACAGCTGACCACCTCTATTTCCATGAAATCTTTGACATGTTTATACAGCAACAAAGATGTCCTCATTTTGCACAGGGTTTCCCTATGAAGAATATAACAGATTATTCAAGCAATTCAGTAGCCTGGTTTCCATTACAGATTTGCACAAAACTTTTGCAATATTTTCAAAACGTTAACCGATGTTATATGACTAAAATGTTAACTAGAATATAAGTCATAAAATTAGTCATTCCAAAAATCATGGCAACGGATGTTGGTTGGTTTACGTATATCACAGCCACCGCACTAGCCATAATTTTTAATCGAAGGAGACGTAGGCACGTTATCCAAGCATTAATGGCAAGGAAAGCCCCTTATACTTGGGAGCGGAACATATGAGGTGTTTCCGGGTGTTTCTCCCTTTGAGGTATATAGAAACGCAGCTAGTTTCTGCTACCATCAAAGCCTGTTCATTTCAGTATTTGGGTTAAAACCAGAGTACCTCCTGTTCCTAATTTAAGACATAGTAGGTCTTCCAATGAGTTATTATAGAATGTCTGCCTGTCAGCTCTGAGAGGATACTGTGTGAATGTGGTTCAATTTAAGGAATATGAACTCATAGGCCTTTGATTATTATCATTCAAACTCAGAAAGAACAGCAAAAACCACATGCAGGAATTTGGTGTTCACTTTTGAAGGCTGTCATTTATTAGGGTATTACAGCAGGGAAGGAGTGATGGCAACGACAACTGAAGCCTGAACAGAACAGCTTGTTATAGTTTCATTATTTCACATGGCTGAGAGCTTATATAAATCTCTGAACCAAATTTGTAGGAGGTGTGTTAGTGTTTATAGTACTTTCACAGGAGGACAAGTAGGTGTTGATGGTCGTAGCCTCCTGTGGAGCAAAACTCCTTCACCGCTGTCAAAGCAGGACCCCTCCCTTCCTGCCAAATGTAGAGGGCAATCTGAAACATCAATAAGTAGAACAATGAATGACTTCTACTCCATCAAGGAATCAATGACTGTTAAACGAGTTGAACTAAAGAGACAAGTAAACACGCAAGTGCAAAGAACAAAGCAATTCAGAGATCACAGAAAGAGATTGTATTTTATAAACAAAAAATTCACCCACAAATGAACAATCTGCAATCATTTGTCCACCCTCATGTCATTGGACTTTCTTCTGTGGAACATAAAAGGAGACATTTAGCATGAATTCTTTTCTGAATGAGTAAAAGTAGTGCACAACGACTCATGCACTACATTCAGTGTCTTCTCAAGCCAAATACAGAACATCAGGTTTGATGTCAGTGATATCAAATGACACTGGTTTTTTGTGTGTATCTTAACCAGTCATGATACGAATTTAAATAAAAGATTTATCGAATAATGAGTAAAACGCACTGTAAAATGGCATTAGACTACTGTTATGGTACTTTTTTAGCTACTTCCATTGTATGGAAAAGAACAGCTTGAACATTCAGCTAAACATCTCTTTTTTAAAAGAATAGCTTGAACATTGTGCTAAACATCTCTTTTTGTGGTCTACGGAAGAGAAAAAGTCATCCAGGTTTGGAACGACATGACCGGCGAGTAAATGATGACAGAATTTTAATTTATAAGTGGACTATCCCTTTAAGAACAAGACCAATGCCAGTCAGTAAAACCAGAGGGTTTTGAGCAGACTCTTAGAGAGTACTACATCAATAGAGATTACAAAAGTAGTACTGAGAGTTCTCTCTGGAACATACGGTCTCGTTTTTATCAGCAAGAGAGAAAGAAGTGATGGCAAGAGAAAAGGAGTGTGTGAGAGAGAGAGAGAGTCCTTCAATGTCACACAATTCAAAGCCCTTCCTTTAATGATGACAGTTCCTCCATAAAAATATCAATGAGAATTAATATATATACACAGCTTTTCCCATATGTAGGCAGATGGCAAATTATTTTAACATGAGATGCCAGGCACCTTGAATTAAGATGCGACATTGAAGGAAGTATGTAGAATGTGAATGCTGAAAAGAGCTGAGATGATAGATCTGAAGAGGGGGAAAAAGTTTATTATCTGTGTCTGGGTCACTTTGGGGAAAAAATGTATTTTATTGAGATGCTTTAGAAAAATTTCTAGCTGATGCATTAGAGCAACTTCCATTACAAATTATTAATATTTATTACAAACCAAAAAGCAAGCCCTTCCATTGCAAAATAATGAATATTATAAGTGCTACTGCCATATGTAGAAGAACTCCTATTACATATAAATATTTTGTAATATTTTTCACCTCACGTTGTAGGTCAATTGTGAAATCCAATTTGAGTGGCTAATAATTCACACGTTCTGCGGTTCTGAGACACCAGACCAAATAATATCTGTATTAAAAGTCTAAAGCAGCAGCTCACTGCAGAGGTACGCAAGAAGCACGGAGATGAAATCTGACCGCTTAGCCAGGGGGCAGCTGAGGGCCCAGCCAGCCATGAGGTCAGAGTAACTGAAGCTGTAGGGGTTCTCTCAGAAAGCATAGTGGTGGATAATTGTCGGTTCATCATCATGGATGGGTCTGCCCAGAAACTCTGGGTCTGCCATGAGATCAGAGTAACAGAAGCTGTAGGGGTTCTCTCAGAAAGCATAGTGGTGGATAATTGTCGGTTCATCATCATGGATGGGTCTGTCCAGAAACCACTCCTATGGAGAAAAGACACTTGGATAAAAAACAAGAACATTGGATTAATCTTCCAAGCCATGTTTCAGGCTGCTCTTTAATTTCCTCTAATTGGCCTACTTTAAGTTTGCAGAAGATGGTTTTATGTTTTGTGTTGACATCAGGGTGGGAATTATGTAATTTTAGGGGCAAGGCCATTTGGCCTCCACCTTTTCTTTTTTTGGGGGGGCACCAAGGCCATATGACAGGGCACAAAGGCCATTGAGTACAATTCGATGGTTTTCCCATTCAGATTGATACCATAACATCCTAATTTGGAATAAGACATGGATTATGACTTTTTTTAATAAAAAAATAAAAAAATTTAATGAGAGAGAGAGAGAGAGAGAGAGAGAGAGAGAGACATTACATCCAGAAGGTATACACCCTCACACAACAATAGAAACAACATAAATGCCAATAAAAGCATTCAGAAACACCACAAATGCCAATAAAAGCATTCAGAAACAACACAAATGCCAATAAAAGCATTCAGAAACAACACAAATGCCAATAAAAGCATTCAAAATATTCATTCAGTCCTCTATATCATGTGAGAATGTGAGTTATTAATTATGATTATCAAAGTTTACATTCAATATAGGCTATAAACAAATTTTGTGTAAACATGTTATAATTTGCCTATATACATACATACATACATATACATATATATAACATAAATTGTAAGAATATGACTAATAGTAAAGACTAGTACTAATAAATAAACATTAGGCCTATGCTAAAGTTATTAAATAGCAGTCCCAAACTAGTTTTTGTTAATACAATGTTGGTATGAGCCACTACAATCATTTAAAAATATAAAAAATAACACAAAGAAAAAATAGTGGCATTTTGGGGTTAATATGGAAAGGACAGTTACCATGGTGAATACACAATATTAACAATAACTGTTAATGAAACATGGAAACTGCTCCTGGTGAATAGAATAGAATGAAAATCATACCTGCATTACTTTTATTTCGTGTAATTTACAACGTAACGGCGTTGGTGCATGCTCGTAGTTTCTTTTGCACTTGATCAGTGAGGCGATACAGCGCGCGCGCAATAGAAGAGTGTGCGCTACGAGAACAGGATAACGGCTGACAGGACAAGAAAGTCCGTTTTTCTGAGGTGAAAAACTTTATCTCAGCGTACACTTATGTCACTGCCTGGTAGTTCCTATTGTGCTGGGTTTTCTGAAGTAGTCATGATTCGCCTCTCATAACATGCTCAAAACACGCACGCAGAGTGGAAAAGGAGGCGCGGGGAGCAAGGATCACAGCGCAATGTTTCTATATCGATATATCGCCCAGCCCTACACTGCACCTGCGCGAATCCACGAACTAATTGAAGTTCAGAGACTACTTGGGTGGCTCGCTGTAATTCAAAGCAAGCCCACTATGCCGCACTGGCGCTTTATACATGGAACTTGGACAGGGTCAGGGCACACAGGCCACTGTGGCCGTACGATGATTTTTTTTTCACGGGGCATGAAGGCCAAAGTGTAGGGCAACGGCGGCCATGGCCGCGTGGCCGCGGTATAATTCCCACCCTGGTTGACATATCTACAGTTTTCTCCAGTGATTGTTTGTTTATGGAGTAGTAGCACTTTTAAAGGATCTACGGTTTATTTTAAGATTAAATTCATATGGCCTAAATAATATTATTCAAGAGACTGCGGCAGAACATTTGTTTTCAGGTCGATGAGAGTCAAGAATATTACACGTGAAATTTCACACAATCAAGAAACGATATAAGAGAATTGATCCCTGAGGGCTCCCTCACAGCTGCTGATGATTGGATGCCTGAAATTCAAGTAGCATAGAGCATTTCAAGTGCTGTGTCCTAAGAGTGAAAGTACATTTGGCTGAAAAAGTAAATATGGGCAAAACTGTTCAGTTGTTTACTACTTGAAATTTTGCATTGTCCACCCTTATGAAAAGAAAATATATTTTCCTATAAATGAATGATCAATATATTAAATGGTTTGACAGTATATTTGAAAATATATTGTGTTAATATATTACAAAATATTGAATAATACATAAGGAATTGACGCTTTTCATATATTGAATAATATGTGACAATATATTTACTAATATAGCATAATGTATGTAATTTTATATTTAGTAATACACCATGATATATAGATGTATATGTGATCAGATATGGCACTGCATGTGTAATATATTGCAGATATATTTACTCATGCAGCATAAACACACATATATGGAGAAATATATAATGTAATATATTTCTTGTATTTTTTAACTATTTACTTTATAAATGTTTCATATTTTAAAGCTAGTTAACAAAAGCACAAGCACACCTGCATGTACTTGTACTAAAGTATTTAGGCAAGAGACTATCACTGTGATGAGGAGTGCACAGCCATTACTTTTAAAATAATAATTATTGTCTTAATATTCTTCGGCCAATCGTCAACCTAACCACAGGCTTTACTCTTCAGCACAATGGTAAACCCAAAAACTCAGACATACCATAAAACCTTTTAATAGAACCTAAAAAATAATAGAACCTTAAACACTAACAGACCCAAAATTGTATTTTGCAGTATATTCCCATATATTTTTGTTCCGTAAGGGCAGTCTCAGTGACATCAGTTATTTTCAGAACCTCATCCAATAACATGCTCTGTTAGTTTTCCTGATCCATAAACAACAATTGTAGCTGTAAGAATGCCACAGTGAACCAGGCATGAAGTCTTGATATTGCACGTTTGCAATAGCTAAAGTCTGACACTCACCTTTCTTGTATTAAACTTGCTCAGCAACTGCATAAGGCTGTGCAAATTCACGTTTGTCTCTTCTTCCAAAAACACCATTTTTGGCAGTACTGTGAGGCAAGGCTAAAAAAAGAACATACAGCCGCATAAAATGTGATTAAGACAACCTTGTGAACAAACACTCATAATTCTGACATCAAGAGGTGGAGTACATTTGTGTTTGTTTTTGCGTTTTACCATGGCAGTGCTGGAAGAATGCTCCAGTTTCCATCATAATCTGACTGCTGGCACAACATATGGTGAACTCTGCAATACAGCAAAAAATGTAAAGAGTTTATGCACAATGTTATTCATTAACTAAATGCATTCTGACTGACAGTTGATATTAATTAAAAATGAAATTTCTGTCATTAATTACTCACCCTCGTGTGATCCAAGACCTGTACATCCTTTGTTCATCTTCAGAACATAAATTCTGATATTTTTGATGGAATTCGAGAGCTGTCTGAGCTCTCTGAGCTTTCTGAGTCTCCTAAGCTGATCATGTCGTAAACGCAGTGCAGTGCGTCCGGTTTCTACAGCAGAATGCCGGCTCAGTATTGACCCGCTTCTGCTCATGTGAACAGCGTCGAAGTGATGAGAATACTTTTTGTGTGTATAAAATAACGACTTTATTCAACAATTTCTTCTGTTCCGTGTCAGTCTCCTACGCTGATCATGTAGTAAACACAGTGCGGTGCGTCCAGTTTCTACGTCAGAACGCCGGCTAATTATTGGCCACTGTAGTCACATGGACTATTTTAACAATGTCTTTACTACCTTTCTGGGCCTTGAAAGTTGCAATTTTCAGAAACCTCGGATTTCATAAAAAAATCTTAATTTGTGTTCCGAAGATGAACGAAGGTCTTACGGATTTGGAACGACATGAGGGTGAGTAATTAATGACAGAAATTTCATTTTTGGCTGAACTAACCCTTTAAGGAACAAGGCATGTCCTCATGCAGGTACTCAGTGACAGAATTACCATTGAAAGCTGCCAGGTAACTGAAATAGACCCATGTAAAATTGATATGCATGAATTTACAGTCAATCCAATTTTAAAGGAATACATCATGCAAAAATGAACATTCTGTAGAAATGGAAAAAACAAAATGGTTTGGAATTACATAGAGATGATAAATCGTGATTTTTATTTTTTCGGTAAAACTCTTCCTTTAAATGTAAACCTCATGTAAACCAGATTTCTGCAGTTTTACAATTGCTATTTTTAAATATTTAAATATTAAATGTAAATATGATATATTTTAATATTTAACATTTAATATTTTAAATATTATGTTTAATATTAAAAAAAAAATTGGGGGGGGGGGGGGGGGGGGGAATTAGCTTCAAATGGCATCATAAGGAATTATTTTTCAATTCAGGAGTTTCCATACTGTACTTTTTTGTATGTTAATGCATCTCACAGCAAAACAGTAGCTTAGTCTATGCCTTGGGGATTATGACCACAGGCTCTTCTAAAAATGTTGTGCTTCAAATCTAACTTTACAGAGAACGGTCAAGGACTGCAGATACTGAATGGGAAGAGGTAGGAGTTATGGAGTGCCAGGGGGTATTCGTATGAACCAGATGTGCTTAGAAAACTGAAACAGTAGCTTGTTTAGATGAAGCATGCGATAGCAGAGAGTTTGTGGTTAAGAATGTGCTGGAAAATTCAGCAGATGGAAGATCAAGAAGACAACATTTGTGAGAGTGTACAAAGGACGTTTAGATTTATTGACAGAAGAAAATTAAATACCCCACATGACTCACAGTTTTAAAAACATCCATTTTGTTCTGTTATAGGAAAGCTTTCAAACTTGTATCTTTAATGTTCCATTTTCAGACTAGGCTGTTAACTCCCTCTGACAAATCAGTTAGCATGCACAAAAACAATAACAACCTGTTTTTTAAAGCACATTGTAATTCTTGACAATTTTCTAATCACATGGTATGAAAAGTTAAAAGTTAAGTGTGTAATTTCTGCAGTCCTAGCATAACCAAAGGAATAATGCAAACATAATGGCTTTCATTCACTAATAATGCCAAATTTTTATAAAACAGCAAATCATTCCAGGGCGTTCTTTATGACCTCGCTCTTTTCTTGCTCTTGTCTGAGAGCATGCACAGTAAGATCTTCAAATAAAGCAAAGTGTGCCATTATCAAAACCAGTTAAAACCCAACTAAAGAATTTTTGACAGGTTTCCTGAGCAATTTTTAGCGGCTCAAGTTTTTTTAAAAGGGAAATCAACCAACAGATCGGTCACTTATAGCTGTCTCTCAAAATTAAGGTGCGATATGAGAAAGTATTTTAACATCAAATTACACACACAACCATAAGCATATAAGAACTTTGTTAAAGTTTAAATCTACTTCCTTGGGGTCTGAGTTAATGAAAAACACCCAAATGTCATTGTAACATACACTGTAGATGATGCCTTACATTTTTAAGTACAATCAACTTGGATGTTTCATTTCAACTTAAATTACATTAAACTGACTTAAACAATGAGTTGAATCTTGTATAACTTTTTTTTTAAAAGTTTACATATAATTGTATACATTTTTTTTTTTCAGTGTAGTGAACCTTTGAAGGCTTCCTGACTGCTGCACTTTAGAAGGAGGGACAAAAGTAGCAAACTGCCCAAACTTGAGTGCCAGTTATACTGCCAATAGTGAGGAACTGGATGATGTTTATGACAATGCGGTGGAAAGAAATCCGGCCTTCTGAATTCAGGCAGTAAAAATGCTTCTAATGCCAGGTCACAGCCAGTCAGCGGGTCTATCCCTGCCCCAGCACAGCACACAGTGGTTAATAAGCAAGGCTGATGTGTCAGGCAGAGCGATGCTCGGAAAAACTTTTCCAAATGCCGTAGCCTATAAGGAGTCCTGCCGATTAACAGGAGGTCAAGATAACAATTGGAGCGTTCTTTCCTTCCCGCCAGCCCCACTGTGAAAGTGGTCTTCTAATGAGCCTGAAAACCATAAGTTTCTCAACTTTCAAAATCAGCCAAAACTCATAAGGAAGATGGGCTCTAGTAAAAGTAAAAAAGAGAAGAGGCCTTATTATTTGGAATGTGAGACTCACGGAAGGTGAGATTCGATTCAGAAACTTCTGCTTAAGAATTGGGATGCAGAGAAATCAGATAGCTAATTAGCAATGAGAAATTCAATCTTCCAAATATAAAATATGCATCAGTGAGAAACTGAAGATAGTAAAAGTAAGAGGCTGGGAAACAGATGGCATGATGAAACAAAGAAAAAAACCTCACCTGAGAAAATGAAAGGCATCATTAAAAATCCTTTCCTAGGCTCTGCACAACATGCTCATGCTCAACATGCACTTTTTGTCAAACTTGTAGCAACAATATATAATGTTCTTGCAAGGAAACAGACATCTGTCATGAGTCATTTTCAAATGGTAGTTGTTGTGGTAAAAGACTAGTCACAACATTTACAAAACTGAAAGAAGTTAATCATCTGTTCTTGGCAATACATGCAAATTTACCTCAATGTTTGGAGCAGCCATATTAGGCTATATTTATTATTATAATGGTACATTTATAAAGCATCTATCTATGTACTGTTTCTATCATCGCCTATTAATTCTAATTCAAAATGCATTATAGCCCTATACTGAATATTATAGTCATACGTACATAGACAAACCCTTTTTAATTTTAAGCAAGGCTTTGTTAAGCCAACATTAAATAATTGTCTTGGTTTAATAATAATTCATTACGTTTATATAGTACTTTTCTCTGCACTCAAAGTGCTTTACTTAGTAGGGGGGAATGTCCTCAACCACCACCTATGTGCAGCATCCACCTGGATGATGTGACGGCAGCCATATTGCGCCAGAACGCCCATCACACACCAGCTTACTGGTGGAGAGGAGACAGAGTGATGAAGCCAATCAGTATATGGGGATGATTAGGAGGCCATGATGGACAGAGGCCAATGGGCAAATTTGGCCAGGATGCCGGGGTTACACCCCTACTCTTTCGAATGAAGATTTTTTATGACCACAGAGAGTCAGGACCTCGGTTTAACGTCTCATCCGAAGGACAGTGCTTTTTGACAGTATAGTGTCCCCGTCACTATACTGGGGCATCAGGTCCCACACAGACCACAGGGTGAGCACCCCCTGCTGGCCTCACTAACACCTCTTCCAACAGCAACCTAGTTTTCCCAGGAGGTCTCGCATCCAGGTACTAACCAGGCTAAGCCCTGCTTGGGCAACCAGTCTTGGGCTACAGGATGATATGGCTGCATTCAAATAGAAAAAACACCACCAAAATATATCAGTTTGGTTGCCCACTGAAGCTAAGCAGGGCTGAGCCTGGTCAGTACCTGGATGGGAGACCTCCTGGGAAAACTAGGTTGCTGCTGGAAGAGGTTTTAGTGAGGCCAGTAAGGCAAGGCAAGGCAAGTTTATTTATATAGCACATTTCATACACAATGGCAATTCAAAGTGCTTTACATAGAAGAAATTAAAATAATGAAAAGAAATAAGAATAATTAAAACAGTTTAGAAAAATTAAATAAAATACAGTACTTTTAAAAAATTAAAAAAGAATATTATTATAGATCTTTCCTTCAAAGGATTCCCTTAAGACTTAAATCTTTCAACCTTCTTTTAACCTTCAATCTTCTTACGACTTCCATCTATCAACTTTCCTTTAACTTTCTTTTCTCCCTCATTTACTCACACGTTCTTTTCACTTTCTTTAGCACTGCGTTCACATTCTTTCTCAGACGAAAACTTTAATATCGTCATTTAAATACTGTTCTACTTTCAAACCCACATTAATACACGTCACTTTCACATTATCACCTTCTGAGTGGGCATTTACAGTTACGGGCTAAATGCCCTGCTGACATAGGAGAAATTAAAATAATTAAAAGAAATAAGAATAATTAAAACAGTTTAGAAAAATAGAGTAAAATACAGTACAGTACAAACAGTCGGACGAACAGCGGCACAGTGCTCATTCAGTAAATGCATAGCTAAACAGAAGTGTTTTGAGTGTGGATTTGAATGTGACCACTGTAGGAGCACATCTGATCTCTTCTGGAAGCTGGTTCCAGCTGTGGCTGGCATAATAGCTAAAAGCAGACTCACCATGTTTAGAGTGAACCCTTGGTATTTCTAGCTGATATGATCCTAATGATCTGAGTGATCTGTTGGGTTTATATTCAGTGAGCATATCTGCAATGTATTGAGGTCCTAGGCCATTGAATGATTTATATACCAGTAATAATACTTTAAAATCAATCCTAAATCTAACTGGGAGCCAGTGTAAAGACCTGAGGACTGGTGTGATATGTTCATATTTTCTGGTTCTGCTCAGAATCCTAGCGGCAGCGTTCTGTATGAGCTGCAACTGTCTTATGGTCTTTTTGGGAAGGCCAGTGAGGAGACCATTACAATAATCCACCCTGCTGGTGATGAAAGCATGCACAAGTTTCTCTAAGTCTTGTCTGGAAACAAAGCATCTAATTCTTGCAATATTTTTCAGATGATAGTATGCTGATTTAGTTATTGCTTTGACATGACTACTGAAACTAAGGTCTGACTCTAGTGTCACACCAAGATTCCTGACTTGATGTTTAGTTGTTTGACCCCTAGAGTGAAGGTATGCGTTCACTTTGAGAACTCCATCTTTGTTTCCAAACGCAATAACTTCAGTTTTGTCTTTGTTTAATTGAAGAAAGTTTTGACACATCCAACTGTAGACTTCGTCAATGCATCGGCACAAGGAGTCAATGGGGCTGTAATCATTGGGCGATAGGGCTAAGTACAGCTGTGTGTCGTCTGCATAGCTGTGGTAAGCAATTTGGTTATTTCTCATTATTTGGCTCATTGGGAGCATATACAGGTTGAACAGGAGTGGCGCAAGAATTGAGCCTTGAGGGACTCCGCATGTCATGGATGTCCACTCAGACTTATGGTCTCCTATACTAACATAATAACCTCTCCCATCTAAGTATGACCTGAACCATTTTAGGACTATCCCAGAAAGCCCCACCCAGTTTTCCAGCCTGTCAAGAAGTATGTTATGATCGACAGTGTCAAATGCAGCACTGAGGTCGAGTAGTACCAGCACTGATAATTTTCCTGAATCAGTATTTAAGCGAATATCGTTTATTATCTTTATGAGCGCTGTCTCTGTGCTGTGGTGCGGTCGGAAACCAGATTGAAAATTGTCAAAGTATCCATTCGAGCTTAAGAATTTGTTCAGCTGATTGAAGATAACTTTTTCAATGAGCTTGCCTATGAAAGGAAGATTTGAGATCGGTCTATAGTTGCTTAATATGGTCTTATCCAGATTGCTCTTTTTCAGGAGGGGCTTGACAACTGCAGTTTTCAGGGAGTTTGGAAAACTCCCAGAGAGAAGTGAGGCATTTACCACTTCTAGAAGATCTGCTTCTAAACTGTTTAGCACACTTTTTCACTTTTGAAAAAGATGTGGGAAGTGTGTCAAGGGCGCATGTTGATGTTTTAAGGTGTTGTACGGTTTCTTCCAAAATTTTGCCATCAATTTCTTTGAAGTCAGACATAGTAACTACTTTCTCAGGTGGTCTGATCTGTCTGACCTCAGTGCAACTCAAGGATGTGCTGATCACCTTTCTGATATTATTGATTTTCTCAGAGAAGAAAGAAGCAAACTCACTGCACTTGCTGTTTGAGAGCATTTCACTTGGAATCTGGCTTGGGGGGTTTGTCAGTCTCTCTACAGTAGCAAAAAGAGTGCGTGTGTTGTTTAAATTGCTGTTTATAATATTTGAGAAGAAAGTCTGTCTAGCTTTGCCTAGTTCCATATTGAAAGCATGCAGGCTGTCTTTGTAGATGTTATAATGGACTACAAGTTTTGTCTTCCGCCACATGCGCTCTGCTTTTCTGCATTGTCTTTTCTGTTGCACTGCTGTTGAGTTTCTCCAAGGTGCTTTTTGTCTGCCACTCTTCTTCCTGACTTTAACAGGAGCAATATCATCAATTATATTTTTAACTTTTGAGTTAAAAGAATCAAGGAGAAAATCAACAGAGTCAGCAGATATGCTTGGTGTTAAGGATATAGCCTTCATAAATAGTACACTAGTGTTCTCATTTAAGCATCTCTTCTTGACAGACACAGATCTAGCTTCAGTGGCAGGAGAGATCAATATATCAAAGAAAATACAGAAATGATCAGACAGTGCTACATCCTTAATAAAAATTTATGAAATGTTTAGACCCTTACTGATAAGTAAATCTAGAGTGTGTCCATGATTGTGTGTGGGTCCATGTACATGCTGAGTCAGATCAAAAGTTTTTAAAACAGTTTTGATTTCTTTTGCCATATTGTTTTCTGCATTATCTATGTGAATGTTCAAATCTCCAGCAATGGCAAAACAGTCAAACTCTGAGGTAATTGTTGATAACAGTTCTGTAAAGTCCTCAGCAAAGGCTGGAGAATGTTTTGGAGGCCTGTAAATAATGATAAGTAAAATGCGAGGAGCACCTTTTAACACAGTACCCAGATATTCGAAAGACGGGTAATTCCCAAATGATATTTGCTTACATTGATAGATATCTTTAAAAAGAGCAGCTAGACCCCCACCTCTCTTAACAGCTCTGCAGACACTCATAAAAGTAAAGTTAGGAGGGGATGTTTCATTGAGGATTGTTGCACTGCAGCTGTCTTCTAGCCAGGTTTCATTTAGAAACATAAAGTCCAGGTTGTTTGTGGTTATTAAGTCGTTGACTAGAAGTGATTTATTTTTAAGTGAGCCAATGTTTAAAAGTGCTAACTTAACAGTCTTACTTTTTGTCCCCACAGCAATCTTAGTTTGACATGTAATAGGCACCAGATTAGTTGGGTTTGCTGTACGGCTATTGAAGGCCTTAGACTTTCTATCTTGTAATAGAACAGCAATAGAGAAAGATACAGGCACACTGGGTTCCCGCTTGTTCTGTAAACATTTGAGAAAGTTACTGTTATCATAGCAGGAACCCAAAACACATCACTGAGAGCTGGTATCAGTTGTTTTTGGTTCACCTCGAGCAGATGGAGGAGGGTGTGGGCCCTGGCGTTTTGGCCGAAGTAGGGGGTGCTCACCCTGTGGTCTGTGTGGGTCCTAACGCCCCAGTAAAAGTGATGGGGACACTATGCTGTAACAAGCAGCGTCCTTCGGATGAGACGTTAAACCGAGGCCCTGACTCTCTGTGGTCATTAAAAATCCCAGGATGTCCTTTGAAAGAGTAGGGGTGTAACCCCGGCATCCTGGTCAAAGTTGCCCATTGGCCTCTGTCCATCATGGCCTCCTAATCATCCCCATATACTGATTGGCTTCATCACTCTGTCTCCTCTCCACCAGTAAGCTGGTGTGTGATGGGCATTCTGGCGCAATATGGCTGCTGTCGTATCATCCAGGTGGATGCTGCACATTGGTGGTGGTTGAGGAGATTCCCCCTTCTATGTAAAGTGCTTTGAGTGCAGAGAAAAGCACTATATAAATGTAATGAATTATTATTATTATTATTATTATTATTATGCATGTGTTTTCTTCAGTTGCAGCGCGTGGTGCTCTAAACCATACAATCTGACATTTCCTAAGACAACAGTGCCATCATGTGGGTGAAATTCAGCATCAGGACACACACATTTATTTGTGCATATAGTCTTCCATAAAACTACCTAGTTTAGGGTCTGAGCCTGGAGAAGTTCTGTTCTTCCTTGATTGGCCCTGTAGGTATAATAAAAGTTTCTCTGGCTCTGTATCACAAATACCACATCCTGCAGTTCTTCCATATAAAGAGAAAAAACAATAGGGAGAGAAATATATGAGCCATAATTAGATCTCAAATAATCTGCTTGATTTTGCAAGACTCAATGCACCCCCCCCCCCCCCCCCCTCCAAAAAAAAACAAAAAAACAAACATTCAAACTGAAGATATTTTTGTATATTTTCTGTGTTAATGAACATGATGACATCACACTCGTTGCAAGTAATTTTGATTCATTGTAAACATGTTGATTTTACATTTAATGGCGACTGTAAAATAAACAGAAGGATTAAGCCACACTATGCAACTAACCAGTAAATTGGTCAAACTTGTGAGGATTACTTTCTGTGATCAGTGGAAATATAAACTGTTAATATGTTATTCAATGTTACTGTAATAATATATACACAATTCTGTAAATGTTTAATGCAAAAGAGCCATTGCATATATATCTTTTAAATTATACTTAACACTAGCCTTTGAAAAATAAATAACGCAAAAAAAGTCAACTACTTAAAATAGAAAACAAACATAGACAAATATTAATGCCATTATTTATCAGTGGACAGAAAATTAAACAGTTAATGTGAATTTGCTTTCAGCGAGTTCAACATGAATTATTGTCAGCTATATACCAAGATGACTTGTGAATTAAATGGGGATGTGTAAAAAAATGTCCTGTAGATCAGCTGTCTGCAAGGCCTGCTGTTATGAGATATGAATGTGCTCTGCTGGACATGGTGGCCCTGAGTTTGAGACAAGAAGAGAATAAACCCTATGATAAATATTTGAAATGTGCACAGTTTATTTGACCATTTTAACAATAATTCCTGCCAAAACCACATAGTTACAATACCAAAATACTGCTAGTTGATTTGCTGGAAGACAAGAACAGCAATACATACCTTGTCAATTAAAGTAGCCTATGCTACGCAATTAATATTAATTTAATAATTTTTTTTTACTGTTTATCTTGAGAATAAACTTTTGGCACTTCTCAAGATGGGGAGACCGGGATAGTTGTAACACATGTTAATTGTAACTCTTTCTCCAATCAGGAACAAGTTACAAATCACCTGATCCATACATGCTCCACACAGCAGATTTTAGAGCAGAAAAACTAATTTTAGAGTAAGAATGTTTTTTTTACTTCATTTATTTTTGTAATGGCAATTTCTGCTTTGTTGTTAAACTCAATTTATTGTTTATTGTGTCTGTGTAGATAATTTACATGCAAGTTATTAGTGCAAATGTTTTTGTTAGCTGTAAAGTGAGCTAGTTCATGGCTACAAGACTCTGGGTTAGTTGTAACATCAATGAAGCATGTTACAACCTACCCCAGGTAAATATTTCAGTTTCCTTTGAATTTCAGTAAGCATAATAGCTAAAAGCGGACTCGTCATGCTTAGAGTGAACCCTTGGTATTTCTAGCTGATATGATCCTAATGATCTGAGTGATCTGTTGGGTTTATATTCAGTGAGCATATCTGCAATGTATTAAGGTCCTAGGCCATTGAATGATTTATATACCAGTAATAATACTTTAAAATCAATCCTAAATCTAACTGGGAGCCAGTGTAAAGACCTGAGGACTGGTGTGATATGTTCATATTTTCTGGTTCTGCTCAGAATCCTGGCGGCAGCGTTCTGTATGAGCTGCAACTGTCTTATGGTCTTTTTGGGAAGGCCAGTGAGGAGTCCATTACAATAATCCACCCTGCTGGTGATGAAAGCATGCACAAGTTTCTCTAAGTCTCTAAGAAACAAAGCATCTAATTCTTGCAATAATTTTCAGATGATAGTATGCTGATTTAGTTATTGCTTTGACATGACTACTGAAACTAAGGTCTGACTGTCAGCATCCAGACTCCTCAGCTCCACGCACGTCCCACCTCTTTGCCCATTTTCTGCTATCGGGGAGTGGCACGCTGCCAAGATGGCGACGGCCGGCTCCGCACACTTTAGGCTTAAAAAATGCTCTTCAGAAACCTACAGGTGATGTCCAAGGGGGTAATCCAGCACTCGGAAAGCGTTCTTTCCCTGGGGGCCGCCATTGGTTAACAAGCCATCACCTGCTGTGAGCATTCCATTGACTCACATTCATTTTGGCGTCACTTTGACAGCGAATAACTTTACATCTGAGGCGTCTAAAGACTCTATTTATCCACCGTTTATTTCTAAAGAAACACGACAATGTATAAAAGGCTCCATTACCTTGTATCTTACGTTATGGCCCCGTAGAAGCCGTTTTTGTAAAAATAGGCAAACGATTGCGGCATAACTACGCGACTCTGACGCACAGTAGAGAAATTACCGTATAGACAGGAGGAGAAGCTCGCAGGCAATCGGGGGGACGTAGAGGCATAAAGTCCGATAAAGTCAAGGGAGAAGCCCATAGAGAGTCATAAAGAGAGTCCTGCTCCTAGCTCATGGATAGCTCCTACTCACGCTCTCCGTCTCTGCAAGATTCGGAAGGGAATGATTCAGATTTCTATTGGCACAGCTACTAGAAGACTTACAACTGTCAGACAGGTTGCTCACGTCACATCTACGTCGTCAAGCTCAGTTTGAGGCTGCGCAGTACGCTCAGCCATCAGGAAGAGAGTGCTTCTAATTGACTTCACTTTTCTCCGTTGAAGTCTATGGGGTAGCTGTGTCCATTTCTTATACTGTCTATGGTGATGTCACAGACACTATTTCCATATTTGTCATGAAGAGACTGCATTTGGGTCACTCTACCCCCACCCTCTTTTTTTGGTCTCCTGTACAGGGGCACAAGAGGGTGTATAATAGAGTGTTGGGTGGTTGATTATGATTTCACTTTTCTAACTTTAGTTAGTGTGTTATGTTGCTGTTTTAACAAACAACATCTGCAAAGTTGCGATTCCAGTTCAAAGCAAAGTGAGATATTTTCTTTTACAGAAATCGCTTTTTAAGGACTATAACAAAAGGCTGGTAGGATCTACACAAGCTTCCTCCCGGGTTAGTGACATCACAAACCCAAACATTTACATAAACCCCGCCCACAGTAATACAAGCAGTGTTGATAAGAGGAAGAGTTGTAGTAGAGCACATTTGTGAGTCTGCTCAAGCTGTCGCATCCGTCTTTTCACATTTATTCCAATACTTAACGTAACACAAATGCAATAGCATGTCACTCTGTAGGCATCTTACAACAGTTCCCACTCTAGCGATTTAGATTATCATGAAAGAATATGCTAATCAATGACTTGAATATAGTTAACTCCACATCAGCTTCATAAATGCATCAACTAACCATTCAGAAACGTCCTGTTGCATTCTATATGTTGTCACTTCTTGAGTCTCTCCATCATTGTCTGACTCCGGTTTAAACATAAAAGGCAGAAATGTTTCTGACATTTTAGGGCGTGTTTGTGTGAGGTAATCGGAGCTGCTAACACACACACACACACACACACACACACACACACACACACACACAGGTTACACCAGGTCACCTGTTTCTCTGTAAATGACAGTTAGTTTCTGTGACAAACTCTTTTAACTACCATTAAAAAATATAGTAAAAAAAAGTTTTAAAAAAACAACTGAAATTTAGCATTTATTTGTGTCAAAAAAAGTAATACATACTGCATTAGAATAGAAAATTCAGAACTCAAATAATAATCTTTCAATATATATATATATATATATATATATATATATATATATACACACATATACATATATTTATTTATTTATTTATTTTTATTTATTTATTTTACACCATTAAAATATCCTTTGACTTGGCAAATCAATACAAAACTTACAAAAGTCCTTCAAATTTATCTTCACCATAACAAAAGTACAAAGACATGTTACCAAAAAACTGACATCTCTTTGGGGAAAAAAATGCCTGGTGTGCATGCGGAAGTGCAGTTGAGATCAGAAAAAAAGTTTTTCATTGCTCATACGTTTTCTGTGCACATGAATGTGAAAGAGGTCTGCTTTGTAAATCTATTGTGAAAATGACAGCATTAATCATTTTTAAACCCATGAAATTAAAGACACTTGAGTTCTATGTCAGGCATATCTGAATCTCTTGTTATAACCAGGTCAGCCATCAAGTATACACTATTGCACAATCTATTACTTTACATAATGCTCCGCTGCTTTACTTTCGTTTTGTGTTTGTTTGTTTGTTTATTACGTTTTTTGAGGAAGGAGGCTGGAACCGGTGAACTTTTAACATAAAAACTTAATTAAAAAATAAACAAACACAAAACGAAAGTAAAGCGGCAGCCCCTCATGGACGACTGCCGCATATGAACATAAAAAAAAAAAAAGTACAGATCTGGCCCTCTCTCATCTATCACTGTCACCAGTCCTTTTATTCTTACAGATCTCCTTCCGTGAGACTAGAGGCTGGTGTGGCGTGCAGGTGACACTCTTTAATATGGTACTGCATACATATGATTTTATATAATCAAAATGTTCTCATCCTCAGCGCAGGGTTTTGAGAGCCCCTGAGGCACAGAGCAGAGTTTGCATATGGTAGAGAATTGGAGAATCCACTTCCACCGCAGGCTCTGGCCTGAAACTGAAGGGCGGCAGCTTTTTCTTTAGAACCTGCCCGATACCCATGGAAGGGAACTTGCTGCGGTGCTGAGGGCTGTCGGGTTCTTCACTACCCCAGCTGCTGGGAGGGCTAACACTTGAATCTGAGGAGCTAGACCAGTCTGAAATGGGAGGACTTTTCTTGGGCTGAGGTTTGACGATGAGAAAAGGTGGGCTGGGGATCGTGGCCTTCTTCAAGTATGAGCTATCGGGTTGAAAAGCAGACACATGTCGAGGCGGAGAAAGTGCTCCGTTGGTCAGTTTGTACCATGGTGATGGAGAAGCTTCTTTGCTTGGTTCCTTGCTTGCGGAAGCCCAGGAATGAGCGCCGAGGGAGGAAGGTGGGCGAACAGGGATGTTGACAGCTTTTGAGGGTTCTTTGGAGCTGTCTTTCTGGGGCGGCTGGGTCTCGGGTGTAGGATGGGCTGGCCGAGGGTTGTTCGGGAACAGGGGGTGGATCTCCAGGTACCCCAGAGAGGAGGACGTGATGCAACCACCACGTCCTGAGTAAACATCTTTAAAACCTCCAGTCACAGCTTTCAGAAGACCTGAAATTGATAGGAGAAAGAGTTTGATTCAGGGCAGATCCAACTCGTGTCTTTATTTGTACAAGCAAATATCTTTATAGTACTGTCATGCAGAAAGTCTGATGGCCTAGGGAAAGTCTTTTGTAATTCAGTGCTGGACATTTACATTTTAAACTAAGAAAAGATGTTGTTGAACGTTTCCACAATGAAAGTCAGGCAAAACAGCCTTGGACCCAACTGATTTTCATTGTATGGACAAACAAACAAGCAGATATTTAGAAAAATTATCTTTTGTGCTCCAGGTTTGGAGTGACATGAGGGTGAGTGGCTGAATACATTTTCACTTTTGGGTGAATTATCGCCCTAAATGAAAATTTCAACCAACTGTACGATTCACACATTATACTGAGTTTGTGGAGTTGAAACATCTTTGAGGCTTGAAATACTTATATATAGTCACATGACTTGCCAAACAAGCAAGAGAGAGTGTGTGAAATAGATTTTCTATACATTTGTTACATGTGCCTAATGAAGTCATCTTTAATCTTCAACTTGATCTTTCTGGTGATCTTGAACCGCCCTGAAGGTTTTACATTTGTTTGATTTACTGTCAACCTATTTGCTAACCTGGAATTATCCCTCAGGCAACAGAGCTTATTCCAAAGCTGCCTTCAACAAAGAGCTATATTAAAAAACGGTTTCATTTCATTCTGATAATTATTCTCACATACATCTAAGTCGCGCATCAATTGTGTGCCAGATCACGTCTTAACCACATGGTTGGTTCATACATGTCTATGTTTAACTGTGTATATAGTCTTGGCACTTACCAGTTCTTTGTTTCTTCTCCTTGGTAGGGCCTTTGCTCACAGCGAGATAGACGGGTGTCTGTTTGGGTGGAATCGTGATCTTCTCAATGTGCTTCCTCCACTGGATCTGAAACAGTTCACTCTTTTTTTTCTCTTTCTCCATATTGTACTGTTTCTCCTGTGAGAAAGAAAGTATGTTAAACACCCAGGAAACACATCTGACAAGGTTCTATGAAGGATAATCGTGTAGATGTTGGTTCCTCAAACTTACCCTGTACTCTTTTGAGAGTCTCTTCATTTTGTTGTTGAGAAGGAAGTATACAGCCAGTGTGTGGCAAGCTTTGTTAGTGAGCACCGCACTCAGCACCTCACTGTGTTTGTAGCCCATTTTCTCAGTCATGTGGAGCAGAACCGTATGGTTGATCTCCTCAGTGTGAAATCTGAGAGTTAAAAGGAGATGTTTTAGGTCACAATGTCATAAAAGGTGTAATAAAAGCAATTTAGCTTAAAGCATATTAGATGACTAACCTATTGTAAGGAACTCCAGTGTGATTGTTGCCCAACTGCAGCCACGAGTCGGTCATCACTTGGTGGATGTTGGGTCTCTTGTCGGGGTCAGGCTCTAACAGTCTCTTCAGCAGATTGACGGCAGCTGTGAACACAGACAGGAAAAAGTGAGGACTTTGTGCTATGTTACTTTAAGTAAACAAGAAAATTATAAGCACATCCTTGGTCAGTCTCTAGGTTTAATTTATGTATTAGGACAAATAAATCATTATTTATCAGGACAGGCATATAATGTTGTGGCCATTATGATTCTTCTACATCTTGCATTAGTCAAGGGATGACCGCACAGCCTTGCGTCCTTGAGATGCTAAATTATGGTCTTACATAATGAGGCTAATCTCATTTCAACACTGCGTCATCCTGTTGTAATATATACTGTCACAGATTTAGTAGTGAATGACTCATCTGTTGTTGAGAATGCTCACGTAAGTGTAATGCAATGGAAAAGTCCACAGAATGTGATTAACCGCAATGTTGGCAGTATCATCATTTTCAAGAGAATTTATCTGGAATTCTGCTTGCATCATTTAGGTCATTGAACTTCAATGGTAATGTATTCTATTATATTCTAATCAATGGTAAGATGACTACTTAACTACATACTATGGAAAAATCTTACATCTTTGGAAGGTTTACAGACAGTATTAAAAAAATCGGAATAAAGCAGATTCCATAATTTCTTCTAGAGAATAAAACCGTTTTTTCCTGTGGTTGAAAAATAAGCCGACACTTGTCTGGCATATTTGCAGGAAACAGTGGAATGGAACAGTCTGGAATTCTGCTTGCATATTTTCGTTCAGTGTAATACAATGGTAATGGTATTTGTAGCAAGTAAGGCGGAGCCGTGGGAACGGAGCGAGGCTGGTGGCGCGACTGCTATTGAGCCTCAAGTTTCTCACGGAGGAGCACCGGAAGGATAGAAGAATGAATGATGACAGTGAAGGACGAGAGAGGACCAGACCAGGAGGATATTTACGTTGTGTTTTGTTGTTTGTGTGGCAGTCGTCCGTGAGGGGCTCCCGCTTTACTTTTATTTTGTGTTTGTTTATTTTATGATATTAAAGTAACGTTGAACATTCGCTGGTCCCCAACTCCTTCTTCCCTGAACTATTCAACCTTGTTACAGTATTCTTTTCTATAATAAGACGACTGCTAAACTACATACTATGGAAATACCTTACGTCTTTACAGATAGTATAAAAATATCTGAATAAAGCAGATCCTATAATTTCTTCTAGAGAATAAAACCGTTTTTACCTGTGTTTGAAAAATAAGCCGCCACTTGTCTGGCATATTTGCAGTGAACAGTGTTTATGAGCTGACTGTGTTTTTTTTTGAGTATGTGTTTGTTGCCATTAAAATTAACCATGCGTAATAGTCAAATAAAAAAACAAAGTTAAAGGAGAATTGCACAATGGTAAATGGAAAAGTAAATGCGCAACCACTTTTGTAAAACCTCAATATGATGACATAAAAACTAATAAGTATCTAAATGATGACCTATATAATGGTTTCATAAAAACAGAAAGATTACACATGCAATGGTGTTGACACTCGGGAATGTATTTCTATGGAATACAGGTTAACAACATAGCGTGACATAAGTCAGATAATTAGATGTTTCATGAAGACTCGCTGCTTTATTAGATTTGTCTTTCATCTCCTGAGATATTTAAAACAACAGTGGACACCAGACCATCCCTATTTTTTTTCAATTAAGCATTCAAAAGCACCATACTGGACTAAAAAAATGGTACAGTCTCACAAAGACTGCATTCATGCTCAACTTTTGGAGCATGATACCTATTAGAACGTAATTGGTAAGAGTACACAGGCTAATTTTCAGCATGTAATAGTTGCTTGTTCCTGTTTGGATGTGATCTTTGTGGTCATAAATATTTTTTTGAAAATCTCAGATATGCAGTTCTGTCAATACCTGAAGAGATAGATGGAGGTAGAGGGTTCATATCTTTGTCCACCATCCTCCGATGCAGAGCTTTCAGGCTAAATGGCTCCACAGTGAATGGTAGGGTACCAGTCAGCATGGCGTACATGTTCACCCCTCTACAATTATAAACATACATAAAGTCAAATCCCCAAAAAAATTACTCAATGTGAACTTAGAACATAGTGCTTCACATTTTGTGACCTCACATTGACCAGACATCCACTTTGGGCCCATATTTCTTCCTTGAGAGAAGCTCTGGTGCGGCATATGCTGGGCTGCCACACTGTGTGCTGAAGGGATCAGAGTATCCCAGAATTCCCGTACAGTTGCTGAGGCCAAAATCTGTATGGGGAAACAGAGAGAGGGTTGTGTATAAGACAATGTTTATGTGTACTGGCTCATAGAGGGATTGACTCTAAATACCTTCCCACTATGAGGGATGCAAAAGTGTATATGGCTTCCCAACACTAACCCCGTCTGTCACACACAACTGCTAAATAAAGGCCATGTGTTTGCCAACAGTTTAACAGAGAGGTGAGAGGTCGTTCGGTTTTAATGAGATACTGATTACTCAATCAGTCTTCACCACATGCTAAAGATGAACACTTTCATGTCACATCACTTTAGGTCAGGGGTCAGGAACCTTTTTTGACCAAAGAGAAAATGCATTTTTTCGTTTTTGGTTAATGCATTTTTATAATTATAAATATATTATATAATGCATATATTATAATTGGTATATAAAAGGACATTTAAGTATATTTAAGTATAAAAATATAAAAGGTGTCTGTGATGTGGCAAAAGCGAAAGTACCCGGTGAAATGCTTCAAGATGTCTCTTGGTGCAGCAGAGCACCAGTTTCAATAAAAGTATATGTTTCTGTCCAGGCACTTTTTATATACTTTACAAATTTTCGCTGTCTCTCTAAAAATCTTTCTTTTCGCCATTACCACAAACAAGCTACATAGCAGCTTGAATCTGAGTGCAGGAGCTCTAGTTTACCATAGAAAAATAAGTGGTTTGCCGTTGATTTCTATCGTGATACAGCACTGAACATGCCCTTTTTCCGGTACAACTTGAAATATGTTATGATAAACTTTTCATTACCTTCTTTAGACTGTACAACAAAGGATTTGTAATTGGCTGTTTTTTATGCAGAAAGCTGATAAGGTGGGTCTAATTTTTTTTCGATCATTTGTTGGTAAAAGGTGAGAGACCTGGCGGCATGATTTTTGTCATAGAGCCATATGTGCCTCACAAGGCATAGGTTCCTGACCGCTGCTTTAGGACTTATTAGTGTGACTTTGTGATGTTAAGTAAACCTATCAGGAGGAGCAAACCTTGCATAATGTAAATCTCAAACAATGCTTACCGATCAGTTTTATGTTGTCCTGTTCGTCAAGTAGGAGGTTATCAATCTTCAAGTCTCTGTTGAAAATAACTATAAATAAACTATGCCACAATAGTTCTTAAAGATGTAACTGCCCATTGTGCTCTAATAAAGACTTGTATACATTACGGAGTATATACAATTGGTTAGTTATCAGAATTAATTCACTGGAGTATATACAATTGGTTAGTTTTCAGAATTAATTCACTAATTGTTGTTCCTTTGGAAAGTCTCATTTAAAGTTTCCTTATCGATGACCTCACACCCTGTGACTTTTTTGATTTCTCACCTGTGAACAACTCCTGCCCTGTGCAGATGCTCCACTGCCATGACTAGCTGGCGTACGTATTTCTGGGCTTCTCTTTCATCCAGCCCTTTCTTCTCATAAATGTGGTTCATGAGGTTTCCACCAGGGCAGAGCTCCATGACGAGGTAGTAGCTGTTCTCTGTCTCCAGGATGTCCAGCAGTTGGGTGATGTGTGGGTGTCGGATCATCTGCTGAAGCTGCCCTTCACGCCGCAAGTACTTTGAGACATACGAATCCTTTTTGACCTTTCTCTTGTCAATCACTTTCACCGCCACCTGTGAAGGTTAATAAAAAGGAGGTTTCGTCAAGATAGAAAACATAACAGGACAGTTTATTGGTCTCTTTATGTATGGAATTATTCTAACAGCCCTGAACAGGTGAGGTGAGCCAGACTAAGACGGATAGGTTGAATGTTTGACCCGAGTTCCTGTGTAGGAATCAGTGGGGGAGGGATAAGGACAAATGATCGATTGTAGTCACTAAAGTTTATAATTTGGATTTCTTTTAAAGACTTGCCAATGTTTAAACCACTCAGCACTCGCGCGCTTTCTTAGAGATAGAGCGCTCATGCACACTCACAAACAGCTCGCTAATACCAAATTGCGCATAAATGGTCAAATACTCACAAGTGTGTGTACAAAATTACTGTCTTGACCAGCAGGCACGTAAACAGTCGTTTTTCTCTTAGCGTAAACAGTTGAAAAAGAACATGCATGCAGTATATTGGATCCGTCCATTCACTCTTAAAGGGACACTGACAGTCAATAAATAATCCTGCATGCTGTCTCATGCTGGCACGACGTCACATACATCAACAACATATAAAGCAGCCTCTATGGAAGACACTAGCACGCATTTCAGACGTTAATCATGGCAGAGTCGACGAAGAAAGCACGGTCGAAAGAGTGCAGACACAGCTCTGCCCGAGTGGTATTTATGAGACGTTAAATACAAGTACTCCACAGCGACTCTAGGGGTCGCTGTTTGAGAAAAACGGAAACTGCATAGTGTGCCTTTAAAGACATATTGATGCTCCTTTGGTTGCGATTACACTTGGCATTAACATGCGACCTGTATCCGGATGTTGTCCACATATACATTGAAAAGACAAGTGTAAATTCGCTTCTGATCGGAATGTTATCCGCGTGTCCAGGTTCGGAGGTAGTCGAGGACGCATTGTGATCGGATCTCAGCTGCAGTGTAATGTAACTTACGAGATTTGTGAAATGTACCCCGACTGAAAACTGTTGAAAGAAAACCACATCAGGTCGACTTTGCACCGGAGCCATCCTTTTTTTTTTCAAGATCAGAAAAAAAGCAAGATCCGATCTGTGATTCCGATACAGAAACCACTTGATGTGGACAGGTGTAAACACACCATGTCCTGATTGGCTTAGGATCTGATCTGCTTGATCGGATCACGGTGATCGCATGTTAATGCAAAGTGTAAACACAGCCTTAGTCTCTGTGCATTTATACACAACCGACACCTGAGGATTATGTGTCTAACCATTTTTGTCATGTAATTTGGTATCAGTAACTGACAACAATTTGTAGGTAACCTACCCAGCTCTGCCCGGGACAGCCTCTACTCCTTCCCACAGCAAGAGTGAAAGGGGGCAATAGGACTGAACAAATCTCGGATATGCTTTGAAGATATTTAATTTCACTCACTGGAAGAGCAAACAACTTTTTTTCTAAGTAGGCTATGCCAATAAAAGCTTCACCCAATTGAACATAAAACAATCAGCAGCCAGTTAAAAAGAAAAACACACCCTAGGCCTACTCATAGAGGAAGTTACATATTCACAGTCAACAAACATTAACTTCTAAATATAAATTGTCATAAACCAGATATCACATCTAAGTAAAACACATATTGAAAAATACATTCTGCTGGTATATAAAATTATGAAGAATAAATCGTGTTAATCTGTAATCTGAGATAGACACCTGAATGCAAGCAGGCTCAAGGATTGCCTGCATCCGATCTTTTGACCAGATCCGATTTTTTGGCCCGACTGTTTACACTCACTTTAGACAGGACTTGTATCCGATATCTGTGTTTAGGCTACATTAATTCCCGTCCAATATGAATTTCGTGATCGTTTTACTATCCACATGGTTTGATGGCCGTGATATTAAAATGATTTATATAATTCATGTCGGGTGGTAATGATTATTTTACAGCATGGAGAAGAAGTTAACAACTGTCATCATGACTCATGAATGTTTTGCAGCGCAAAATCTGACGGAACAGATATAGTCAATAAAAACGAAATATTTTTCGTTTATCTACAGCGCAGATCTAGAATTCTGAAGTGAAATAAAGTAGACCAATAGTGTAGACTGAGTAGCCTACAGTTGAGACACTCTTTGCGTTTTGATTTTTCACACAAAAATAGATACTGAAAAGAAGTGAATTTCCACATGACATGCCACATGACATTTCATTAGCTTGTAGACTAAGGCCTCGTTTACACTGCAGGTCTTGATGCCCAATTCTGATTTGTTGCCTATATCCGATTTTTTTGACTGTCTGTTTACACATTCTTTAAATTGTGACCCATATCCGATTCATGTGTTTACACTTGCCATATAGGCTACTATCTGAAACATATCGCGCATGCTTAAAGGGTTAAATTCTCTTGCACAAATAGACGAACACAAAATATGTTTCATGCTCTGCGATATGCAAAGTTGCCAAACACCACTTTTGAATAAGAAACAATGTCTATAAAACTCGTTAAAACTCCACGAATCACAAGCGTGTCGGTGAGAACACTCGTTAAAACAACATACACACAGCCGAACTTGACTGCACATCACATATTTGACATTATTGATACTGCTTTCATTCGTAATGCAACGGACCGATCTACGGCACATACATTAAGGGGGCTGTTCACTGTTATACAATAAAGAGCCTGCACAGCGACAAGAAATAGAAATTAACGCAAAAAAAAAAAACTGCCTAGAGCCTGTACTTACACAACACTGACAGGAGTTGCGCTCAGGAGTAGAGCAGCTGTGAACAATTTTATTTTTTCTTTTTTGAGCGGCTGCGGACAAATTCTTTCTATGCACACACAATATTACATCACAATCTGCGCGTATGTTTTAAAAATATAATTGAATATGTAAATAGTCCTAGCACTTTTAAAATTTAAATAGCCCACTTAAAGCGTTTATTACAAATAAATTACTAATTGCTTGAAATGAATAAATGTAAATTAACAAAAAATTTCGTTAAATTTACAGTCATATGAAAACACTTCCCGTGACCCTCTCCACATTCCTCTCCTACGATGACAACGTTTCGTCGGGCCATCCGTCCCTTTGCAGATCTGCGTCGGGGTTTCTCTCGTCATTAAACCGCGGAGACGTTGCCTAATGCCTCAGAAAATCCGATCTTCCTGTTTACATGACAGTCGCATTGGCACATATCCGATTTATTTCCACATATGAATGAGGCCTGAAACCGATCTGGAAATATCCGAATGCATGCGTTTTTTTCTTGTTTACACTGTCATAGAACACATCCGATCTGTGTCACATGTGAGCAAAAAATCGGAATTGGGTCACATTTCACTGGCAGTGTAAACGGGGCCTAAGATATATCAATCAATAAAACCCACAAGTAGTTTATATTTTCCACAATTAGCTCATAAAAATAAGGTGCTTTTTGTCTCAACTTTGTCTCAACTGTACCCATATGTGGTCCAGTTGAGACAGTGCAGTTGAGACACCCATTTTTAATGATGTAAAGGTAACTAACCATTCATTGTAAATATAAAAAATAAAGAAAAATAAAGAAAATAACACTTGGGCAACATTTTTGTTTATTCATCCATTTATATTCATTCATTTTATTTAAATTTCCACTGGTTAAAATTGATAAAGCAGGAACAAGATATGAAACAATATTTATTAATAATACACAGTTTAAATTAATATAATTTTTTTATTTTCATTTGCGTCCTATGCTGGCTAATTACGACGTTTAACCTGTTATTATAACACTGAACAAGTAAACAGTGTGTTTCCTAATAGAACTCTACCGGGGGTACAGTTGATGATACACCTGTGTCTCCCCCGCTGGCCACCTCGCACATTTCTCTAGATTCTGCAATTACCTTGCATGACACAATACCATGAAATATGCCAGTTTTGCACAGAATAACGTTTGTGGTGATACCAGTTACGTTTAACAGTCACATAAGGATAATAAGCTATTCATTGTGGAGAGTGCATGGTGAAGTGAACGTCATACCTTAGAAAAAAAACTTTTCCCGATTTCTTTGGATCGGAGATGCGTCCATTGTTCAAATTTCCCACGATCAAAGAGGACACTAATACGCATGTGCACAGCAAAAAATCACAACTTGTGCTTGCTGCGAACGCAACTGTACCTATGTCTCAACTGTACACAATATATATATTATGAATTCGAATGAATTAACCAGAAAGGGACAGCGGGAGAGATGGAGCGTGCGCTCGCACGCAGGCTAGTGAAACTTGTGTTAATTACAGTGAAGTTATCACCTCATTGCCATAGGCGGATTAACCATATGGTGAATTGGGCAAGTACCCAGGGGGCACCATGTCCAGGGGGGCACCACGCAAATATTTTTTTCTCTTTTAAAACAAGCGATTAATTCTCAAACGTATTTCTAGTCTAGGCCTAGGCAGGGGTAGGCTATATATATATTCTAAATTCCCTGAATGTTTTGTTGAAAGTTTATTATTTTAATTATTTTATAAGTGTTTTTTTTTTTTTTTTTTTTGTGGATGCCAGATTCACATTATACTGCGAGATGTAAGTAGAGTTTTAAGCTCGCGCGTGAGCGTGAAGCTAAACTTCTATATGAACTGAAAACGCTCGCTCTGCTCCGTCCGCGCTAGGCTACTGGAAACGCACCATTTAGCACTCCAGGGCTGAATCCGAAATCGCCCCCCATATTTGAGGGGACAGCCATTTGTAGTGGTGTCCAAAACCATAGTGGACGTTATTTAGTGCACTTATTCTATCCCACTGTCGATGTACGCTCAACGACTGTCACTCTAGGAGTCAGTGCCCAGGGGCACCAAGTAGTCTTAATCCGCCACTGCTCATTGCTGAGAAATATGTAGCTTTCAGTAGTGAAACTTTTTTATTATTACTTTATTATTATTATTAACCAGCTCTTGAATGTTTCGGTGTTCGCGCAATTTATTTTCTTTACAAAGATAAATATAAAGTTCCCACCTCAATACAAAGCTGTGAGCGAGAACAGGATATCGGATATGTATCTGATTTAAAACCACATTTGGAAGCGGCTCAGATCGGATGCGAAAGATCGGATCTCTTGCGGATGTTTGTGTTTAGGCTACACTTGGGCAACCGATTCCGATCTGTGTCAGTCAGATGTGTGAGTAAAAGATCGGATTTGTTGTGCCAGTGTATGAAGGGGAACATAAGACCAATGAGAAACTTCTCAACTCAACCTGATGATCAGGGGATGATGTTTCTGCTTTTCTTCCCCAAGGTAGGAGCCAACACAAACTGATTTATGGGTAGGCCTACTTTTGAAATAAAATTTGGCTTAAAACTTTATTAACATTGACGGAAAATATTTGTTTTTAGAATAATTCTCTAAATAACAATTCCAACAGAGATTTCAACTCGTGGTGTAGGCTAGCCTACCACATTGACACTGAGGGGGGTTTGACCAAAACAATTTAGATAGATGTTATTTCTCTTTTTAACTTTACATTTTCACTGGAAATAACAACTATATCTACTACAGCATTTAGCCTTAGTCAAGGCTGGATTTTGACCAATTTCTATTTTGTTCTTTCTCTTTCAAACAAATTTCGTGCTTAGAGAATTATAAACAAATAAATAAACAAATTAGGCTACTTATAAACTATTATGCCATTTTCACAGTGTTCACAAATCTCACCTTCTCGCTGGTGGTCGCATGAAGCCCCTCTCGCACTTTGGCGAACGACCCCTCTCCCAGCTTCCTCCCGATCAGATAATTCCCAACTCTTTTCGTGTGGTAAAAGTTTCGGAGGATGTCAGCTGGAGGACCGTTGCTTAGAGACGAAGGATGGATGTTTTCTGTGGCTACGGGAACCTTAGCTTTCATCCCAAAAATCCTGCCGCTGTCCGTACCCATGTCTGTTCCTGCATCGGGCATCACTGCGCCTGTTGAACGAAACCCGGTGTCCTCTGAATCTACTGCTACTGCTTACTAAGAGCTCTATGAGAATGAGACATCTGAATCCCTGTCCCCTGTACTAACCTGACACGCGCCACCCAGGGGCGGATCTAGAATATTGTTTATAGGGTGTCAAAGGGCAGCACCAAAGCAAGTGCAAATGCGTAGTTTTTTTGGATTTATGGCCTGTCGTTCACAACTGTGTGTTCACAAATAGGCCTACAAAGTAGCCTAATCATCTTTACTGTTATATACTGTTATTGTTAAATAACAAAATTTCATTTTTGATTTCATCAAGGTAGCCTACTCTATATGAAAAACATCAACAGATTGTAAATGTTTCTGAGCTTGTATCTCTAAAGAAGACAAGCCTTTTTTATTAATATTACATAGGCTGCTTGGATGGTAAATCACATGTTTTAGTGCAAGTTAAAGAGCAACAAAAACTTTTGAATTTCCTAACGTAGAAAGAAATTAGATGGGAATGTCTGTGTGGTCACCCAGAACACCCTACCAACCTCTAGCAACACCCCAGCAAGAGCCTAGCAACCACCCAGAATATCCTAGCAACCACCTAGCAACACTTTACCCCTGCAAGAGCCTAGCAACCACCCAGAATATCCTAGCAACCACCTAGCAACACTTTAGCAAACACCCCGGACATAGGCCGATCTATCCTGACCTAGATGACCAATCTATGTTTTTTTAAACAAGAATTGAAGTTGAATTTAAGACAAGTCAGTATAAATTTGTCTTTCAAACTTTTCAATCTAGTTATTACAGTTCTTCCTGATTACTAATTGCATTTAAAAATCGATTTGATATAAATGCTGTTCCTTTAACATTGTTCATCAAACCATTCTGAATACAACATATCACGGTTTCCACAAAAATATGAAGCAGCACAACTGTTTCCAGCATTAATAACAATCAGAAATGTTTCCTGAACAGCAAATCATTATATTAGAATGATTTCTGAAGGATCATGTGACGCTGAAGACTGGAGTAATGATGCTGAAAATTCAGCTTGGACATCACATTAATAAATTACATTTTAAAATATATTAAAATAGAAAACAGCCTATTTTAAATTGCAATAATATTTCACAATATTACTGTTTTTAATGTATTTTGCCTTGGTGAGCTGTAGAGACTTCTTTCAAAAACATTAAAAATCTTACAGACCCCAAACTTTTGAACGGTAGTGTACAAGTAACATTTATTAGGCAGGTTTGTGCAATTCAATTTATTTAAATTGATGGTTAAAAGTTCAAATGGACTGTGTAATGTTCTGTTATTGTTGTTAACAAATCTGTCAGAAAACTGCCTGTCACTGGCAGCCCTTTAAAAAAAAATAACAATGGTTTTACTAGTGTCAGTTATTTTGACTTATTCACCTTTAGTTTCACTTTAATGCTTAAAGAAACCTTCCATTTTGTTTAAAGAAACCTTTTTAAACTCTCCTTCATCTTCATCTTCTTTACCTGGTGACATATAGTAACCATCCACACGACTAATTACAGGTGTGTCAAGAGCACAAATCACAAAATCTTTTAGTGGTCATGAAAATGTATTTAGATTTAGCATATTATTGATGCATATGACACACTGCTTTCCACAGAAGTGCCGAAACAAGCTCAAAACAGGATTTGCCAGTCCATTCTTGCTAATATGCAAATTGCATGCATAGGTTCTAAGGAAAAACAACCTTTTCATTCGTTTGCATGCCTCAACATTCCTTGCAGCTATGAGGTAAACAACTGTGACCTCTTTGAAATTCCTGATGTTACACCACAATGAGTTTATTAGAAATGCCGTATGCAAATTGTATAGGCCAATAAACATCTTTTTCAAATATTTTGACACTATTTGCACCACTTCAGTTTTAAGTATATTTTAGTTTCATGTGACTTTAAAGTTTCAGATTCACACACACATAAAAAAAAAATGACTATAATGCCCTACTGGCTGGCTTGCCACTAACTGTAACACTGTACAGTAACATTTACTATTTTTACCTTACCTAATCCACTGAATTTCAGAACAGCAGGTAATGAACCAGTAGCTTAGGTTCACTACAGAGGGCAAGTATTTATAAGGCACATATAAACACAGTCAATGACTAGAAAATGTACCAATTTATATATTGTTTGAAAGATTGATTGAATGTATATTAAATAAAATTACAATAACAATGAAATAAAAATAAAAGCACAAATTAATGATTTGTTCTCAATCCCTTATGAGTTTCTTTTATATTGAAGTGTTATTTTCAGCTCTAATGTTATTTGAATTATCTATAGGCCTACTTATATTCTAATTGTATAGTTTATAGTTTGTAGATATTTCATTGTATTAACTTGTAGTTCAATCATTTAAATTAGAGCTTTTGCTAATCCTTTGGATTTTGGTTTGTTTCAGCTTTATTATATTATTTAACTCTGAAATGGAAATACCAAACCAAATTAAAACATCAAAAATATGAAAGAGGGGAAAAAAGAAAAAGAAAATTCAATATCACAGTAACTCCTCAAACAATATAACAGCTCAATAACATCTCAATCTGAAAGTGTCACACTTTCTGTGTTTAGTTATTTTAATTATTTTCCCTTTATTGTTATTTAAAATTACACAATAACTTCGATTACACATTTTGTTGCATCTTTTCAGCATTTTTGTTGAAATTATAATCTTTTTTTCCCAGTCAGTTCAATTCTGACCTGTGTTAGATTTACTTGGTATCAGATCAATACCAAATTTTCAGTGTTGCCCACCTCTAATATTCCAGCTGGTGAGGCGCGCCCTCTGGTGGTCAGCAGCGGTATATCATGATTAAGTCTTCTTTTGTAGCGTTGATCATTTGGGGTAAACATTTATTTTGTTTTTCTCAATCGCTTTGGTGCATTTCTCAGATTACAACTGAACTTCTCAAAACCACTTGTTCAACCTCCATCTAGTCACTTGTGCACATCATAAAAGGAATTTCTCATTATTTTGAACATATTGCAAAAGCTTTGGTACATTCATGCAATTGACAATTGTCTGATTTTCCTATACATTATCAATTTCTTATGTCATGTTGATCAAAATATATTATACTGGTTCCCTGTTGAATATTCTAACCCCTTGAAACATCTTGGTATTAGTTATATATATTAAATACAAAATGGTTGAGCTACTGTAGTTGCCATAAACTGGCAAGCATATTTTCTACACATTTCTATTAGACTTTCTTTTTTTAAAGATGTGTCCTGAATTGATGAATCGCGGAGGTGAATTTTGAATTTCACTAATAAAGGGAAATGTAAAGGGCTATATCAACCAATGTTCTCTGAAATTGCTCAGATGTGCATGTCATTAACCTTAATTTGGCAAGCATAGACAGAGCACAACACAATGTTACAAATTCTGACCATGGAAGAACAACAAGGAAACAAAAAGGGTCAACAGCTAGGAAGAAGAAGAGGAAGGATGTGTGGTAGATGGGTACAAAGGCAAGACAGTGGAAGAGGTAGAAGAGGCCAAGATTGTTGACATGATTTTGATTAAATAAGGGCCAATATTGTGGACCCTGTCCTCAAACATGACCTTACAATGGCTGAGGCGGGTTGAAAGGTACAACCGAATGTTGGGAGAACAACCGTGTCCTTAATCATTCAAACGTTTAGAGACAGAACAGAATGTAATCAGACAATATTCACTACTGCATATGCAATGCTATATTACAGTAGTCCATGTTCATTTTACATTATACAGTAAATATACTTTATAGAGACATGTAGTAAACAAAAAAAGTGTTAAACAACCCAGAATATGGTTTTTATTTTATATTTTCCAAAGTAGCCACATTAAGCATTGATGACAACTTGGCACACTCATGACATTCTCTCATCAGATTCACGAGGTAGTCACCTGGAATGGTCAATTCAAAGGTTTGCTTTGTCAAGAGTTAACTTGTGACATTTCTTGCCTTACTAATGTGCTTTAGACTAGACTCGTCAGTTGTCTTTTGCAGAGGAAGAGAGTCAATAGCTTGTTAGTGCTACAACTACTGTACAAATCCATATTACGGCAAGAAACACTCAGTTAAGCAAAGAGAAAAGACAGTCATTATGAAGGTGAGAATGAGAAAGTAAAATTCCCTGTTATTGGGGAACATGAGCTTTGAATGAATGAGAGAGAGAGAGAGAGAGAGAGAGAGAGAGAGAGAGAGAGAGAGAGAGAGAGAGAGAGAGAGAGAGAGAGAGAGAGAGAGAGAGAGAGAGTCAGAGAGAGTCCTACTTGTCCTACGCATTATTACCAATAGAGAGCGCAATAGACCTACTCACCTTCATTTCTCTGTACATCGCTCGTCTCATGACCGCATGGTAATGTAAACAAGCTGCCGGCTGGGGTGTGGTGACGCAATATTATTAAAAAGCCAGCCTTCCATTGTTGTGAAGATCTATTAATCATGTCAGGGTAGTCATCGCTAAAAGATTACACTTTAATGAACGAATGAACACCAAGGCATTCATTTACGAAACTCAATGTGTGTAAGATACAATATGATTAATGAAATTTGGGGTTAATTGAAATAATTAAAACGACATTGGTGGTCTTTCGATTATCATTTTGTATAACAGTTTTTTTTTTGTTTCAACGATAACATTAAAATGGAAATAAATGAAACAATTGGTACACTTATTCATATTTGTTCATCATTTATAGAGCCAGACTGTCCGCATTTACAATTACAATGTACAATTTACAATCCATTTAAAATACTTGAAGTGTTGAAATAGACATTACAGAAAACAAATGGGGTGAGGTAATCTAGAAATACATACATTTAAGGGAAAATGAAAGAAACTGGCATGGTAAAACTAAAGGTAAAAAATACAACGGGGATGAATTTATGTAGCTGTATAGCTATAATATGTGCTAAATATAAAGTCAAATGTTTATATAATAAAATAAGTGTAATTATATCTGATGAGGTAATTGCATTAGCAAATTAGTTAAATAAAATAAAATCAATGCTCCACATCATATGCATGACATCACTGCATAAAACGTGGCTGTGTGCATAAGCATGTCCGTCTCATTTGAATGGTTAATCAATAGATAATTTAGTCGCGACCAATAGGTCAGCCAAAAGCGATCTACGTAAACCATCACTGGGGAAAGCTGATAGAAATCAGGAATCACTGCGAATCTGACCCCTCAGCAACATGCTCTTTGTTGTCTAGGTAAGCATGGGTGAGAGGCGGGGTTCATTTTACAACTCAGAAGAGGGCGGAGCCTCTGATCCCGACGCGGCAGCTGATTGGATTAGATTTTAACCCAGTGACTGAGAAGAGATTTGCTAGCAAATAAGAAACGCCCCCACCCCGTGCCGGGAAACTAACTTCAAATAACAAATATGAGAGACTCGGGAGCCAGACATTCACTTAATTCTCACTCAGATACCGAGAGGTGCTGGAATCTTTTTAGCTTTGTCTTTCGGAACAGTCCGTATGTAAATGAGACGTTTTGATAATTAGATTTAGATTAGGATCGAGTGGCTTTATTCATTATTCCATGACGAATGCAATAGTTAGGCTACGTAAACCTATTACAATCTTACAGTTTGCGGATTGACTGGCAGCTGAACCGAACAGGTGGCGCGTGTGTCAGGTTCCGCTAAGCGTTTAGTATTAGGGACAGGGATTCAGATGTCTCATTCTCATAGAGCTCTTAGTAAGCAGTAGCAGTAGATTCAGAGGACACCGGGTTTCGTTCAACAGGCGCAGGGATGCCCGATGCAGGAACAGACATGGGTACGGACAGCGGGAGGATTTTTGGGATGAAAGCTAAGGCTCCCGTAGCCACAGAAAACCTCCATCCTTCGTCTCTAAGCAACGGTCCTCCAGCTGACATCCTCCGAAACTTTTACCACACGAAAAGAGTTGGGAATTATCTGATCGGGAGGAAGCTGGGAGAGGGGTCGTTCGCCAAAGTGCGAGAGGGGCTTCATGCGACCACCGGCGAGAAGGTGAGAAGATTTGAAGAATTGTTAGCTCACTTGCACCTAAATGACACTGAAAAAATGTCAAAATAGACTAATAGAAACATAATAAACCATCAAGTCAAAATAAATTGGTCAAAATCCAGCCAAATCATGACTTGAATGCTGTTGTATTTGTTATTTTCTAGCGATTGTTCATATCATTGTCTACATGAAAATTGCTCGCTGAAAAACTGAGAATCCAGCCAAGACCTGACTAGAATGATGCTGCATTTGTTATTAACTACATTTAGTTTATCCGTTTGTCTGAATATGAAAATGTAAAGTTAAAAAGAGAAATAACATCTGTCTAAATTGTTTTGGTCAAACCCCCCTCAGTGGCAATGGAAGTCAGTGGTAGTCTATGGACCACGAGTTGAATTCTCTGTTGTATTTGTTATTTAGTGATTTATTCTTAAACAAATGTTTTCCATCAATGTGATTATAAAGCTTGAAGCTGAATTTTATTTCAAAAGTACCCAGAAATCAGTTTGTGTTGGCTCCTTGGGGAAGAACAGCAGAAACATCATCCCCTGATCATCAGGTTGAGTTGAGATGTTTCTCACTGGTCTCATGTTCCCCGTCATACAGATTAAATTGGGTAACTGAGGCAATCCTTGAGCCTGTTTGCATTCAGGTGTCTGTATTAATCTCAGATTACCCCCAAAGAAAGTGTGCAGCCCTTCAGAATGAATGGAGAAATATTTATATAACACATTCAGCAGAATGTATATTGAGTATTTTACTCCGTTAGACATGATATCTGGTTTCTAGGGCGTGTTTTATGACAGTATATATTAATTATTGTTTGTTGACTGTGAATGTCACTTCCTCTATAAGTAGGGTGGGTTTTTCCTTTTAACTGGCTGTTGTCTTCCTTTGTAAAATGTTCTGGGTGAAGCTTCTATTTGCATACTTAGAAAAAAAAGAAAGTTGTTTGCCCTTCCAGGGAGTGACCTGAAATACCTTCTTAGCATATCAGAGATTTGTTCAGTGCTCTTATGCTGTTGCTGTGGGAAGGAGAAGAGGTCTGTCCCGGGCGATGATGCAAACGCTAGCAATCACAAAGAGAAGCAAGGCTGCCTCGTGCTCCTCTTGTCTCCTGCTTCGCTCTCGTTCTCTGACATCACCTAGAAAAACAGACAGGGTGGGGCGGGGCTCACGGTTGGTGGGCAATAGCACATGCTTCCCCCATGTCTGTTGTGAGCATATCTAACCCACTTTCACCCTCGCCGCCTTTGTCTGCCTGAGAGAAAAACAACATGTTAATCTAAGACTCCGGGGGTCCCCCTGCCACCCCCCTTTAACCATCGACCACCAATCGACCTTATCAACAATGCTGGCAAAACACGACGGTTAAGATCCATCCAATGTCGGATTAGCATTTTGGGGGATTGTTTAGAAATGGAACTTTCCCCCTTTTTCCTCAGTTCCTCCTTTAAAATGCTCCTCAGTTGGAGAAATTGGTCCAATTATCTGCTCAAATGGCCATGTTTGATCGGTTTGCTCAACAGTCTATTTCTGTACCTGATGATTTGTGGTGGCACAGCAAGTCACCCCTTCAACCCTCATCGGGTCACGCTCTGGGGCTCTTTCAAGGGCGGAACCAATAGCACCAGGCTATTGTTACAGCACACAGAGGGACATTAGAAATCCCAGGACAAAGAAATCTTGTTTGATAAAGAACAAAGACCCTCCCCTCCCACCTTAATAAAAAAAAAAAAAAAAACATCAAAATCATTAACAAATAAGCTAATTCACTTCCATGTATGTATGCATGCTATGCTGTGCTACATTACATTGTCCGTGAACGTGTTTTTGAGGGGGCAGAGATTTTTTTTAACCCAATGTTTATAAAGCATTAGTGGTTCACGGCATGTTGGTGACAAATGGGTGGCATTAACAGGCCATTTGGACATTCTTCATTCAACTGGAGGTGCTTTAACGACTACAAATCGGTCATTTGTCCTTATCCCTCCCCCACCGAGTCCTTCACAGGAACTAGGGTCAAACATTCAACCCTGGAGACGTGAGGAGACCGACAAATGTGAAATAAGAGTCCCATCTGTCTTAGTCTGGCTCACCTCACCTGTTCAGGGCTGTTAGAATAATTCCATACATAAGGAGACCAACAAACAGTCCTGTTGTGTTTTCTATCTTGACGAAATCTCCTTTTTATTAACCTTCACAGGTGGCGGTGAAAGTGATTGACAAGAGAAAGGCCAAAAAGGATTCGTATGTCACAAAGAACTTGCGGCGTGAAGGGCAGATTCAGCAGATGATCCGACACCCACACATCACCCAACTGCTGGACATCCTGGAGACGGAGAACAGCTACTACCTCGTCATGGAGCTCTGCCCTGGTGGAAACCTCATGAACCACATTTATGAGAAGAAAAGGCTGGATGAAAGAGAAGCCCAGAAATACGTACGCCAGCTAGTCATGGCAGTGGAGCATCTGCACAGGGCAGGAGTTGTTCACAGGTGAGAATAAATATTAGTGAATTAATTCTGAAAACTAAGAAACCATGTGTAGATGCTCTGTAATGTATATAGGTCTATTTTAGAGCACAATAAGCAGTAAAATAAATTCAAAGACTATAGTGGCTTAGTTTGTTTATAGTTCAGACGGTTGATGAAAGTTGTTTGAATCACTTTTTTATTTTCAACAGAGACTTGAAGATTGAAAACCTCCTCCTTGATGAACAGGACAACATAAAACTGATCGGTAAGCATTGTATGAAATTTACATTATGCAATGTTTTCTCCTGACAGGCCTACTCAAAGAATGTCACAAAGTCACATTAAGTCCTAATGACCTAAAGTGATGTGACATGAAAGTGTTCATCTTTAGCATGTGGTGAAGACTGATTGAGTAATCAGTATCTCATTAAAACCGAACGACCTCTCACCTCTCTGTTAAACTGTTGGCAAACGCATGGCCTTTATTTACCAATTGTGTGTGACAGACGGGGTTAGTGTTGGGAAGCCATATACACTTTTGCATTCCTCCTAGTGGGAAGGTATTTAGAGTCAATCCCTCTATGAGCCAGTACACATAAACATTTTCTTATACACAACCCTCTCTCTGTTTCCCCATACAGATTTTGGCCTCAGCAACTGCGCCGGAATTCTGGGATACTCTGATCCCTTCAGCACACAGTGTGGCAGCCCAGCATATGCCGCACCAGAGCTTCTCTCAAGGAAGAAATATGGGCCCAAAGTGGATGTCTGGTCAATGTGAGTTTGCTAAATGTGAAGCACCATGTTTCAAGTTCACATTGAGTACATATTTCTTTCTGGATTTGACTATATGTATGTTTTTGATTGTAGAGGGGTGAACATGTACGCCATGCTGACTGGTACCCTACCATTCACTGTGGAGCCATTTAGCCTGAAAGCTCTGCATCAGAGGATGGTGGACAAAGATATGAACCCTCTACCTCCATCTATCTCTTCAGGTATTGACAGAACTGCATATCTGAGATTTTCAAAAATGTTTGACCACAAAGATCACATCCAAACAGGAACAAGCAACTATTACAATTAGCCTGAAAATAAGCCTGTGTACTCTTACCAATTACGTTCTAATGGGTATCATGCTCCAAAAGTTGAGCATGAATGCAGTCTTTGTGAGACTGTACCATTTTTTTAGTCCAGTATGGTGCTTTTGAATGCTTAATTGAAAAAAAATAGGGATGGTCTGGTGTCCACTGGTGTTTTAAATATCTCAGGAGATGAAAGACAAATCTAATAAAGCAGCGAGTCTTCATGAAACATCTAGTTTTCTGACTTATGTCATGCTATTTTGTTAACCTGTATTCCATAGAAAAACATTCCTGAGTGTCAACACCATTGCATGTGTAATCTTTTTATTTTTATGAAATCATTATATAGGTCATCATTTAGATACTTATTAGTTTTTATGTCATCATATTGAGGGTTTTACAAAAGTGGTTGCGCATTTACTTTTTCATTTACCATTGTGCAACTCTCCTTTAACTTTGTTTTTGACTATTACGCATGGTTAATTTTAATGGCAACAAACACATACTCAAAAGAACACAGAGTCAAAATTCTCAGTGCAAAGCCATCAGCTCATAAACACTGTTTACTGCAAATATGCCAGACAAGTGGCGGCTTATTTTTCAACCACATGAAAAAACGGTTTTATTCTCTAGAAGAAATGATAGAATCTGCTTTATTCAGATTTTGGTAATACTGTCTGTAAACCTTCCAAAGATGTAAGATTTTTCCATAGTATGTAGTTAAGTAGTCATCTTACCATTGATTAGAATATAATAGAATACAATAATAGAATCTATAGAATCTAATGATATAATCTAATAGAATATCTTGAAAATGATGATACTGCCAACATTGCGGTTAATCACATTCTGTGGACTTTTCCATTGCATTACACTTACGTGAGCATTCTCAACAACAGATGATTCATTCACTACTAAATCTGTGACAGGATATATTACAACAGGATGACGCAGTGTTGAAATGAGATTAGCCTCATTATGTAAGACCATAATTTAGCATCTCAAGGACGCAAGGCTGTGCGGTCATCCCTTGACTAATGCAAGATGTAGGAGAATCATAATGGCCACAACATTATATATTTGTCCTAATAAATAATGATTTATTTGTCCTAATAAATAAATTAAACCTAGAGACTGACCAAGGATGTGCTTATAATTTTCTTGTTTACTTAAAGTAACATTGCACAAAGTCCTCACTGTTTCCTGTCTGTGTTCACAGCTGCTGTCAATCTGCTGAAGAGACTGTTAGAGCCTGACCCCGACAAGAGACCCAACATCCACCAAGTGATGACCGACTCGTGGCTGCAGTTGGGCAACCCTCACACTGGAGTTCCTTACTTAAATAGGTTAGTCATCTAATATGCTTTAAGCTAAATTGCTTTTATTACACCTTTTATGACATTGTGACCTAAAACATCTCCTTTTAACTCTCAGAATCCACATTGAGGAGATCAACCATACGGTTCTGCTCCACATGACTGAGAAAATGGGCTACAAACACAGTGAGGTGCTGAGTGCGGTGCTCACTAACAAAGCTTGCCACACACTGGCTGTGTACTTCCTTCTCAACAACAAAATGAAGAGACTCTCAAAAGAGTACAGGGTAAGTTTGAGGAACCAACATCTACACGATTATCCTTCATAGAACCTTGTCAGATGTGTTTCCTGGGTGTTTAACATACTTTCTTTCTCACAGGAGAAACAGTACAACATGGAGAAAGAGAAAAAGAGCGAGCTGTTTCAGACCCAGTGGAGGAAGCACATTGAGAAGATCACGATTCCACCCAAACAGACACCCGTCTATCTCGCTGTGAGCAAAGGCCCCACCAAGGAGAAGAAACAAAGAACTGGTAAGTGCCAAGACTATACACAGTTAAACATAGACATGTATGAACCAACCATGTGGTTAAGACGTGATCTGGCACACAATTGATGCTCGACTTAGATGTATGTGACAATAATTATCAGAATGAGAACAAATGGTACATATACAACGGTACAAATTAAACCGTTTTTTAATATAGCTCTTTGTTGAAGGCAGCTTTGGAATAAGCTCTGTTGCCTGAGGGATAATTCCTTTTTTTTTACTTGGCAAATAGGTTGACAGTAAATCAAACAAAGGTAAAACCTTCAGGGCTGTTCAAGATCACCAGAAAGATCAAGTTGAAGATTAAAGATGACTTCATTAGGCACATACAAATGTATAGAAAACCTGTTTCACACACTCTCTCTTGCTTGTTTGCCAAGTCATGTGACTATATTGAAGTATTTCAAGCCTCAAAGATGCTTCAACTCCACAAACTCAGTATAATGTGTGAATCGTACAGTTGGTTGAAATTTTCATTTAGGGCGATAATTCACCCAAAAGTGAAAATGTATTCAGCCACTCACCCTCATGTCACTCCAAACCTGGAGCACAAAAGATAGTTTTTCAAAATATCTGCTTTTTTGTTTGTCCATACAATGAAAATCAGTTGGGTCCAAGGCTGTTTTGCCTGACTTTCATTGAATGAACAAAAACAGTGGAAACGTTCAACAACATCTTTTCTTAGTTTAAAATGTAAATGTCCAGCACTAAATTACAAAAGACTTTCCCTAGGCCATCAGACTTTCTGAATGACAGTACTATAAAGATATTTGCTTGTACAAATAAAGACACGAGTTAGATCTGCTCTCAACCAAACTCTTTCTCCTATCAATTTCAGGTCTTCTGAAAGCTGTGACTGGAGGATTTAAAGATGTTTACTCAGGACGTGGTGGTTGCATCACGTCCTCCTCTCTGGAGTACCTGGAGATCCACCCCCTGTTCCCAAACAACCCGCAGCCAACCCATCCTACACCCGAGACCCAGCCGCCCCAGAAAGACAGCTCCAAAGAACCCTCAAAAGCTGTCAAGATCCCTGTTCGCCCACCTTCCTCCCTCGGCGCTCATTCCTGGGCTTCCGCAAGCAAGGAACCAAGCAAAGAAGCTCCTCCATCACCATGGTACAAACTGACCAACGGAGCACTTTCTCCGCCTCGACATGTGTCTGCTTTTCAACCCGATAGCTCATACTTGAAGAAGGCCACGATCCCAAGCCCACCTGTTCTCATCGTCAAACCTCAGCCCAAGAAAAGTCCTCCCACTTCAGACTGGTCTAGCTCCTCAGATTCAAGCGGTAGCCCTCCCAGCAGCGGGGGTAGCGAAGAACCCGACAGCCCTCAGCACCGCAGCAAGTTCCCTTCCATGGGTATCGGGCAGATTTTAAAGAAAAAGCTGCCACCCTTCAGCTTCCAGCTGCCCCCGTTCAGGCCAGAGCCTGCGGTGGAAGTGGAGTCTCCAACTCCCTACCATATGCAAACTCTGCTCTGTGCCTCAGGGGCTCTCAAAACCCTGTGCTGAGGATGAGAACTTTTCGATTATATAAAATCATATGTATGCAGTACCGTATTCTCTCATCAACAATGCTTGCAGTAACACGCAGAACAGATACATTGCTAACCCCACGGGGAGTTATTTGGCATGTCATACACAGCTTGCAGAGAACATATAGAACACAAGTAGATCTTGAGGTAACAAAGCCCCAGGACAGTAGACACTGAAAGCCAAGTTCACACACAGCAGCACGTTCAACGGGCTTCTAGTCTAAGTGCCATGTAGCAGCTGTGCCACAACCTTTAACGCACAATTCTTCTTTGAAACAAAGCTGTCACTGCCCACAATAATGTGTGTACTGATATATGTTCATGTACAGTAAAACAACAAAGACTGTTAATGAATGGTTGGAGGGTTTTTTGATAGTGCGCTTATTTGAGCAAACAATATTATTTGATTTTTAAGCTCTTACTTAATTCAACCTCAAATTGTAATTGCACTCAGGTCAATGCTTCACTTTTTTAATAGCCTCACTTTTAAACCTGTAGTGAAATGTCAATAATTCATTGGAAGACAACATTCCTAGTTTTTTCAATGTTGGACAACATTCCAACATTCCATTCCTCCTGTAGGGGATTGCTGGAATTTTGTATAGCCTTAAATATCTTGCATTCAGCTGTAATGGAAGATTTTCAGAATTATTTGAACTCTTCATGTATAAGATTCATTTTATCTGCAGAGCATCATGTGAAGTAATAGATTGTGCAATAGTGTGTATATATTTAATAGTTGACCTGGTTATAACCAGGGTGGTGTTTTCTCTCCATTGAACGAAAGAGATTCAAATCTGCCTGTACATAGAACTCAAGTGTCTTTAATTCCATGCGTTTAGAAATGATTCATGCTGTCTTTTTCACATTAGATTTACAAAGCAGACCTCTTTCACAGTCTTCACGTGCACAGAAGACTTATGAGCTGTGAACACATTTTCTGATCTCAACTACACTTTTGCATGCTCACCAGGATTTAAAAAAAAAAGTGATGTCAGTTTTTTGGTGACACGTCTTTGTACTTTTGTTACGGTGAAGATAAATTTGAAGGTTTTTTGCAAGTTTTGTATTGATTTGCTTTTTTGCCAAGTTAAAGGAGATTTTTTAACACTGTAAAAAAGATTTTAAATATTTATATTTAAAGATTATTATTTGTGTTCTGAATTTTCTATTTTAATGCAGCATGTATTGTTTTTTTGACACAAATAAATGCACAATACTTACATTTCAGAGTTGTATATTTTTTGTTCACATAAAATGGCTCTAAATAAAACACTAATTTTTTATGGTAGTTTGTCACAGAAACTAAATTTGAACAGTCATTTACAGAGAAACAGGTGAACTGGTGTAACTCTATACGCTTTTCCCACGAGAACCCAGCAATAACCATTAAATGAGTGACAGCTGAAAGACCCTGTGTCAGATAATCCAGTCAGCTGTACCCTCACATGCACAAACACTCATATTATACACCCTCTTGTGTCGCTGTACAGGAGGGGGGGTTGACCCACAGACACAAACACTCTAGCCCAGATAAGTCTGTGCAGCTAAGCTGATAAAAGCTTAAGGACAAAAGAGGCTGCAAAGTATATTAAAGCAAAACTCTTTGTTTACAAAGGACGACACTCATTGAAAATCCTTTAGCGAAAAGTGGTGAAAACAAGCTATGATTAAAAAACATCTGATTCAGAGTAATTCACAACAACAACATGAGCTGAGGATAAATTGGCTGCGAGATATAGTGAAATAGAACAACATTAAAACCAAACGCCTGACTTTAAACGATCAGCCGCTTTTACCTAAATGTTTTAGCTTTGTAATTTACTTAAGAACATCCAACCAGACCTTACAAAGAAATGCTGAGATAATTCCATGGGACAGTGATGACAAAAAATAGAATTACATCAGTACATTCTATGGTAGTGAATGATTACCACATTCATCATGTAGCATGGAAACAATGGTCCTTCAGTGAATACTGTTGTGTTCCCCAGTAAATATCCAATTAAACATTATAGTAGCTTTAATGTAACTTCTGTAAGATTTGACCAGATTACTACTTTTATGGGTTGAGGAATATTCTGTGTTTTATACAAATTAAGCTCAATCAACAGAATTTTTGCAAAATAATTTTGACAAAAACCTCACTGTAACCCAGATTTTTTTTTTTTTTTTTTTTTTTTTTTTTAAGGATCATAATGTTTATGATTATCACCATTACGCCTTACATGCTGTTGATTGGGCTTAACATGTGTTGAACCCAGAATATACAGAAATACAGAATATTTTATTTACCTATTTTAACTAGTAAGTGCTGATTGACTGATTCAGTGATATAAACGTAAACAGGAACACCAGTCAGGAAGCACTTGATGTCAGCAGAACAGAAATGAGTCTTCCATTAAGAACATGATGTCTGAGTTTAACACAAGAATAGAAGGGCTCCACAAATGTCAAGTTAACCTGCTGACATCATAACCTGTGCTAAAGGAAGGATAAATAATAAATCCCGGATATCCTTTAGTGTCATCAATAGTAACCTACCGGGGCATGTTAATACGGCATCGTCACAATTTAAAACTCTGTGTCCAGGGTGTGCAAATCTCTTTACTGTTTGTAACATGGCAAAGACCATCATTAGACTCGAAGTCAAATAAAGGCCCTCTTGCTGTGCTTAGACCTCTCAATCTCTCAATCTGTTCTGGCTTAGACCCTGATTGAGACTAATCCTGTTTTCAAATGTTTTGTTTTTTTATCAGCTGAGGAGCATTTTCTTTGTGTCTGAAAAAACAGACAATTAATACCATCCTCACAGACCCAGTATAAAAATGGGCTTTTCAGGGTAGGTTTATTTTTGAAAAGTCTGTTTCTGTATAGATAGATGCACATAAATTACACTATCTTAAAATTTCCAGCTAATTATATTTATAAAACATTTACAAAACTTTAAAACAGTGTAATGTAAAAAAAAAAAAAAAAAGTAGTTTTTTTTAATAAGCCTGTATTCAATAAATAACCTTATAAAACTCATATAATAAATTGCACCAATCTGATATTCATGAAAATACCCTTGTCCAGAGAACAAGCTACCTTCAGTGTGGTTTTATGGTCTTTAGCTGTTTAATTAACAACTATTAAAAAAACTGTTATATTAGAATTTTGGTTTAGATGACAGAAATCACCAAATTATTTTAATTTAAAAGCGTTTCAAACTAGATGTACACATTTGGCCAATTAAATAACATTTACAACAATATTTCTAACAACCTCATTCTGTTGTGTTACTTCAGGAAGTTCGAAAATGTCACAATTCTTTTCATCATAATTGCAAGGAATATTGAGGCGAATACACGCAAATGAAAGGGCAGCTGTTTCATAGAGCCTAAACATGTGTAACCCAGGTCAAAATTGAGCTGATCAGAAAAATAAATATAATTTATAATAATTATATTCTCACTCAAAATGTTTAAACAAGTAACAAAATGTGTTGCCAAAGTCGTTCTGCTGTATCTTGAACATTAAAATAATTAATTTAACTATAATAATTAAAGCGTGACGTTTGTCATAAGACGGGCGCTGTGTATGACGTCACTGTAATGAGACGCATAATTGCAGAGAGAGCACGAGTTTCACAGATCGCGAGTGAATTCAAACTGGATCAAAAGGCAAATATAACGATCATCCTTGCTTAATATGCATAAATAATAAGTTGTATGTTGTTGTAACCCTTATATTAATCTTATTTGGGCCATTTTAGTGTGATGATTGATTGATTTTGGAGTGGATGATAGCTGATTGCGAGCCCTGTAGAATCCGATGTGACTGATTAATTGTGTATTGAAATCCCCCGGATTTGGTGAGTTTCATGATAATATAATATCAAATTATCTGAAATGAAGTGTTAATGAGTTAATTCACGTTCTGAAGTGTTTTATATGGGTTTATATGCATTTAGTGTTCAGATGGTATGTGTAATGTGATGTAACTGAATGTATTGTATTGCTGAAGACCTTACAAATGTTAAATAAGCAGAGTAATATCATTTATGAGAATGATTTGTTATGCTTTGAGTAACAAAAGTGCTCAAATAGTATTTTCCACTTAGTTTAGTTAATATATGAAATATATATTGAGTTTAAAACTCATACTAATTGTCTACGATGTTTATGGCGCTGTTTGTATAAACAGGTCAGGTTTTTTTGAGATTCCGAGATAAGCTGTGATCCTGAGATGGCGAGCCACCCAGCTGAAGAGTCCTAAAAAGAGACAAGAAATCCTGTGATTCGTTGAGTGATCAGTGCCTTATCTGACGTCACAAGTGGAATTCATCCTAAGTGGTATTTCTCAGCAATTACCTCAACACTGAGTATTGTAAAGAGACAATTGCTGCACTACAGACAGTTTTGCACACAAACGCACAATTGTTCCATCGACTGAGAACTGTTTATCTACTGAATTACTGTCAAGTATTGTATTATTTTCAGTTAAGTTGTTATTTTTTTTCTTGAAGTAATCTGTTGTTTGAATTGTATTTCCTTTGTTTTGGGTAAAGGTTATAATTCAACCCAACTAATAAGAAACAAAGCTCCAAAAACAAAAACGATAATAATTTAGAACACGAAAAATTACACAAACAGTAAAATTTAATCTAAGTCTATATCAAATTGAAAAAAAAACACGATTTAAATACCAAAGTAAATATATATATATAATTAGATCAAGTAACTACCAAGGAGCTCAAACCATACATTTCTTAAAGGGAAAGAGAAAGACAATTTCATTGTTTATACAATTGTATTGGTGATTGTTATTTCATTTTATTCTACAATAATCTTCAATTTTGCTGCAAAGTAAAAGGAAACAATTTAGTACAAGTCATTTTCCTGGTCTGTCTGTTTTTTTTGTGTTAATGTGTTTTAACTCATTTTGCCCTCTGTAGCGAATCTAGAGTTCTGGTCCGTAGTGTGTATTCTGATATACAGATTATACACACAGAGGAGGAGTAGCTACGGTGCACTACATAGCACTACCTGTTACAGTAAGTGGCGAGCCAGCCAGGAGGGCATTGTAGTATTAAAAAAAAAAAAAAAACCTTTAAAGACACAAGAGACCAGGAAAATAACTTTAAAATTTGAAGTAGTGCAAATAGTGTCAATATGGAAGTAGTCGAGCTTGAAAACATCATAATTGAAAACTCAGTGATAATTAGTGGACTCACAAATACAGAACTTGATGAAGATCTGACTGATTTTCTAAACAAGTATGGTCATGTCCATAGACACCTTTCCATAGACGATCCCAAATCGCCTTATCATAGGGAAGTCATAGTAGAGTACAGCAGTTGTTCTGCATTAGTGGCTCTTAAACCCTTGTTGCCTTACACTTTCAAGAGCCCGCACAACGTCGCTTATCTCATAAGGCTTCTGTCAAGTGTCTATATGTCAGCAGTAACTGAGAATGCAACAAACCATTACTTTGCTGAACTGAAGAGAATAGCAAAGCTCAGTGGCAGATCTTTTGACGATCTCTTGAAAGAGCAGCTTCACTCAAGTGCTGCCTCCGTTGCTGACAATCTGACTTATGCAAACGATCTTGAGTCGTCACAAACGACTGATTCTTCATCTGACATTCCTTTTCCACCCAAGCGAACTGAAAATTCAGAAGGAAGACGAATCTCTGATAAAGTTCACAGAGTGGGTACAGAAAGCTTTTCACCCACACTTGAGGCAAAGGATGTGAACCCACCTGAAGTCCAAAGAATGGTCGTTGAGCACATTGTGAAAAGTGATGGAGTTTCATCCTCTAGTAGTGCATCGTTCAGGCTAAGAGTGTTCTCAGGCAAAGTTCCTCGTCCTACTGGCGAAGTTGATTATGACACCTGGCGGAACAGTGTAGAGTTAATTCTTCAAGACCCTTCACTGTCTGACTTGCATCGGTCTAGGAGGATCGTAGACAGCCTACTGCCGCCAGCATCTGAAATTGTCAAGCAGTTAGGTCCAAAAGCCTTACCTGTTGCTTATCTCGATATCTTGGACTCCGCTTTCGATACCGTAGAGGATGGGGATGACCTTTTCGCAAAGTTTCTGAATACGCTGCAAAACGCAGGTGAAAAGCCTTCCTTGTACTTGCAACGGTTGCACACTAACCTTCTCAAAGTGATGAAAAGAGGCGGTATTCCTGCTGATGAAGCTGACCGACAACTTCTGAAACAGTTCTGTCGGGGTTGTTGGGACGACACACTAATAGCAAACCTTCAGCTTGAGCATAAAAGGAACCGACCACCCCCATTCCCTGAGCTACTCTTACAGTTGCGCAGTGAGGAGAACAAACACTTTTCCAAAGAAAGCCGCATGAGACAGCACCTAGGCGCACAGAGGCAAAGAGCCAACTCCCATATTGTCACTGCTAATCCTCCTGACCTAGGTCAAAACGAAATGTCAGAAGGAACTGAGGTCGCTGAATTGAAAAGACAAGTTGCCAAGCTCCAGAGTCAACTTGCCAAGCAAAAGAGTAAACCGACTGGAAGAAGTGTGTTGCCATCTACCGATGCTGTTCTTGAGCTAAAGCAACAAGTCACAGAGCTCCAGAGTCAGATGACAAAGCTCAGAGTCCAAAAGAACCCAGATCCAAAGAACAATCCAGGCAAAGTGAAGCAGACAAGCATACACATTCCCAGAGAGAACTCTCCTACAGCTGACCACAAGCCGCATCACCGGCCCAGGCCAGGCTATTGTTTTCAATGTGGTGAGGATGGGCATGTTGCTTCAATCTGCGAAAATGATCCAAACCCGACCCTAGTGACCAATAAGAGGAAGCAATTGAAAGAGCGCCAAGCCCTATGGGATAGTCAATATAGTCCGAGTGCCTCAGGAACTTTAAACGCCGTCCAGTCCTTGTAGAGAGACGTACGAGGGCTGTCACTTGTCAAACTAGTCTCAAGAAGTCAGCGAATATAAGCAATCTGAACTCTCATGGAAAATGGCGTCCAGTTGGCCTGCCCAAAGGATTAATCGGCACAAAGTGCACTGCTCAAGTGAACATTGAGGGAAACCCTTGTCCTTGTCTACTCGACACAGGGTCTCAAGTGACAACCATTTCCCAGTCTTTTTATGAGCAAAATCTGTCTGGATTAAGCATCACTTCTTTGGATAACCTGCTGGAAATAGAAGCAGCAAATGGTCAAGCAGTACCTTACCTCGGTTATGTTGAAGTGAAAATCACATTCCCCAGAGACTTCCTTGGGTCTGACGTTGAAGTATCAACTCTTGCTTTGGTGATTCCAGAAACTGGTGGCACTGCCCAGCCAAAGGTGTTAATAGGGACGAACACTTTGGATCTTGCATATGACAAGCACCTTGAAACCAACGATTCAGTTTGTCAAGCTGTTCCATTTGGCTACAGAGCCGTGATTCAGACCATTGAACACAGACGCCAGCAGAAAGTAAACAGTAGCATAGGAATTGTTAGGCTCCCTGATGTTACTCCTACTGTTGTTCCTGCAGGTCACAATATCGTTCTGGAAGGAGTGGTGAGTGTTAGAGGACAAGTAGCAGAAAAATGGGCTGTGATGGAGCCTCCTTCATGTTCACCCTTTCCTGGAGGACTGCTAGTTGCCAGCTGCTTGCTAAACTTACCTCAGCATCCATCACGCAAGGTTCCAGTGGTGTTAAAGAACGAAACAGAACATGACATTATCATCCCTGGCAAGAGCGTGATTGCAGACATACATGCTTTGCAAAAAGTAATGTCACACAACGTTCAATCTGATTGTTCAGTGTCAAGTGTCCCTGAAAAGTCTGACAAAGAACTCTGCTTTGACTTCGGTGATTCCTGTCTGCCAGAGGAGTGGAGAAAGAGAATCACTCAGAAACTGCGCACCATGCCCGAAGTCTTTGCGTCACATGACATGGATGTTGGCCAAACAGATAAAGTGAAGCACAATATCAAGTTACACAACGAAACTCCTTTCAAGCATAAAGCAAGACCAATTCATCCTAACGATCTTGAAGCTGTCCGTCGACACCTAGAAGAATTGCTTGAAGCAGGTATCATTCGTGAGTCAGAATCCCCTTTCTCTTCTCCTATCGTGGTAGTAAGGAAGAAGAATGGCGATATAAGACTTTGCATTGATTACCGCAAGTTGAACATTCAGACCATCAAGGATGCATATGCCTTACCCAACTTGGAGGAAACCTTTTCAGCACTTCGAGGTTCAAAGTGGTTCTCAGTGCTCGATCTCAAATCTGGGTATTACCAGATCGAAGTAGAAGAGAAAGACAAACCCAAGACTGCCTTCGTATGCCCATTGGGCTTTTGGGAGTTTAATAGGATGCCTCAGGGCATCACTAACGCTCCCAGCACATTCCAAAGGCTGATGGAGAAGTGCATGGGTGACATCAACCTTTCAGAAGTCTTGGTGTTCTTGGACGATTTAATTGTCTTCTCAGATACTTTAGAAGAGCATGAGAGACGTCTTCTTCATGTTTTGGGACGCTTGAAAGACTATGGTTTAAAGCTTTCATTGGAGAAATGCAAGTTTTTCCAGACGTCAGTGAAATATCTCGGTCACATCGTCTCAGAAAATGGTGTGGAGACGGATCCCCAAAAGATAGAAGCCATTAAAACCTGGCCAAGTCCAAGGAACCTGAAAGAGTTGCGTTCCTTTCTGGGTTTCTCCGGTTATTACCGACGATTTATTAAGGACTATGCGAAGATAGTGAAACCATTGAATGAACTAACCATAGGATATCCTCCTCTTCAGAAGAGTTGCAAGTGGAAAGGTAAGGAGAAAACCTACCTTGATCCCAAAGTACCTTTTGGAGGGCGATGGAAAACTGACTGTCAGCAAGCATTCGAAACACTCATTGCAAAACTCACCGAAGCACCAGTGTTAGGATTTGCCGACCCTGGGTTGCCGTATGTGCTACATACAGATGCGAGCACTACCGGACTAGGTGCAGCGCTCTATCAAGAGCAAGAGGGCGTGCTACGAGTAATTGCATATGCCAGTCGAGGATTGTCAAAGAGCGAGGCCCGGTATCCTGCCCACAAGCTGGAATTCCTAGCTCTGAAATGGGCAGTTACCGAGAAGTTTTGCGACTATCTGTATGGGAGTAGTTTCAAGGTGATCACAGACAGCAACCCCCTCACTTATGTTTTAACTTCAGCGAAGTTGGATGCAACTAGCTATAGGTGGTTGTCTGCCTTGTCCACTTTCTCCTTTACCCTCCAGTATCGTCCTGGGAAGAGCAATCTTGACGCAGATGCACTCTCAAGACGGCCTCATGGTGATCTGGTGAATGATTTAACATCTCAGAAAGAACAAGATCGAATACGTCAGTTTACCTTGTATCACTCACCCGAAGCAGCCAATTCCAGCCTTGTTCCCACTGACGTAATACAAGCCATCTGTGACAAACATTTGTTATGTCAAGCTGGTGACAACAGTTGCATCACTCTTGTTGAGTCACTCTCTATGTGCCCGGAAGCAATTCCAGAAGATTATGAGCAGATGGAAGGATCTTCAGTTGTTCCCTGTATGTCAGAACAGGAGTTAAAAGAAAAACAGAGAAATGACCCAGCTTTGCGAGAAGTGATTCTTCAATTAGAATCAGGAGACGCTATATTACCTACATTGAGACGTGAGCTTCCAGAACTTCCTTTCCTGTTAAGAGAATGGAGAAAACTTGAGATAAGGGATGGTGTTCTCTATCGCAAAAGAACTGTTGGAGACTGCACAACTTACCAACTTGTCCTTCCACCTGACTTAAGAGCCATGACCATGGAGAGTCTACATGACGACATGGGTCACATGGGAATAGAACGGACTCTTGATCTCATCCGGTCCCGATTCTATTGGCCTAGGATGGCTACTGATGTTGAAAACAAAGTCAAAACCTGCAGCCGCTGTGTGTGTAGAAAGACTTTGCCAGAGAGAGCAGCACCTCTAGTGAACATCCAAGTCACCCGGCCACTAGAGTTGGTGTGCATGGACTTTTTGTCATTGGAACCCGACCGTAGCAACACCAAAGATATCTTGGTGATAACAGACTTCTTCACCAAGTATGCGGTCGCAGTTCCCACTCCAAACCAAAAAGCCAGAACAGTCGCTAAGAGTCTGTGGGAGAATTTTATTGTTCATTATGGTGTGCCTGAAAAGCTCCACAGTGACCAAGGACCTGATTTTGAGTCCAGGACAATAAAAGAACTCTGTGAAATCGCTGGCATCAAAAAGGTTAGAACTACACCGTACCATCCTAGAGGGAACCCGGTCGAGCGTTTCAACCGCACGCTGCTAGGAATGCTCGGTACCTTGAAAACTCAAGAGAAAACCAGATGGAGAGACTTTGTGAAACCACTTGTACATGCCTACAATTGTACAAAGCACGAGACTACAGGATTCACGCCGTACGAACTTATGTTCGGGCGACAACCAAGATTGCCAGTAGACTTGGTTTATAACACCTCAGTGAATCGTGAAAGTCCCAAGTTTCATTCACAGTATGTGCAGACTTTGAAAACTCACCTTCAGGAAAGCTACAAGCTAGCTCAGAAGAATGCAGCCAAAACTGCAGAAAGGAACAAAGTCCGTTTCGACCGCAGAGTGACAGAGTCGTCTCTTGAGGAAGGTGACCGTGTGCTGGTCAGAAACGTTAGGATACGTGGGAAACATAAACTGGCCGACAGGTGGAATCCTGTGGTACACGTTGTAGTGGGACGTGCTGGCGAACTACCTGTCTACACAGTGAAACCTGAGAGACAAGAAGGTCCCTTACGAACACTGCATAGAGATTTATTACTACCTTGTGGGTTTTTGTCTTCACTTGCTGAGGATGAAGTTGATGTGGCAAAACCTCTGAAAAAACGGGCAACCAGACAAAGCAGAGATGAGGAAGCTGAGGAATGTCCTGAGAACTATCAAAGTTCGGATGAGGATGACTATGTACACCAGATCTCTGAAGTGCCAGCTATTACCTCAGAAAGGTTCATCCGGGAATACCGTGTCATAAGGAAGCCTGTAGAGGTTCTTCTTAACTCTAATCCAGCAAACAAAATCTCATCTGACATACCATCAGTCCCAAATGATGATTCAGAGATGATTTCGCCTGAAGCAGAATACTTACTTGGTACTGAAAACTCAACTGATACACAGTACTTACCTGAAGCGGAATCTTCATCTGGTCATGCAGAACCGGTAAGGGAAACCCTGAAAGAAAGAAACAACTCACCTCAAGTAGAAGAGCAGACAGTGGATGTACCTGGTGGAAAGAAAAAGGGAAAAGACAATGAAACGCCTTCAGTGCAAATTGAGGAAACCGTACCTGATGTTCCGTTGAAGAAAAGCAGGCTGGAGTCAGCTGAATCTGATGAACCTGAGGAAGAAACAGATCAAGATGAAAGTGAGGATGAATGTCATCTAAGAAAGTCTAAAAGAGTGAAGCATAAGTCAAAAAGATTGACTTACCCAGAGTTGGGAAACCCAATGATATCCATAATTCAATCCTTGCTTCAGGGTTTGAACACTGCCTTTGTCGAGTCACTTGCAGAACAACCTAGATCAATTAGACACTCTAAACCCTAATACCTTAGGTTACAGCCATGCAAAGGGACTTGCATAGACTTAAGGGGGGAGGGTGTAACCCAGGTCAAAATTGAGCTGATCAGAAAAATAAATATAATTTATAATAATTATATTCTCACTCAAAATGTTTAAACAAGTAACAAAATGTGTTGCCAAAGTCGTTCTGCTGTATCTTGAACATTAAAATAATTAATTTAACTATAATAATTAAAGCGTGACGTTTGTCATAAGACGGGCGCTGTGTATGACGTCACTGTAATGAGACGCATAATTGCAGAGAGAGCACGAGTTTCACAGATCGCGAGTGAATTCAAACTGGATCAAAAGGCAAATATAACGATCATCCTTGCTTAATATGCATAAATAATAAGTTGTATGTTGTTGTAACCCTTATATTAATCTTATTTGGGCCATTTTAGTGTGATGATTGATTGATTTTGGAGTGGATGATAGCTGATTGCGAGCCCTGTAGAATCCGATGTGACTGATTAATTGTGTATTGAAATCCCCCGGATTTGGTGAGTTTCATGATAATATAATATCAAATTATCTGAAATGAAGTGTTAATGAGTTAATTCACGTTCTGAAGTGTTTTATATGGGTTTATATGCATTTAGTGTTCAGATGGTATGTGTAATGTGATGTAACTGAATGTATTGTATTGCTGAAGACCTTACAAATGTTAAATAAGCAGAGTAATATCATTTATGAGAATGATTTGTTATGCTTTGAGTAACAAAAGTGCTCAAATAGTATTTTCCACTTAGTTTAGTTAATATATGAAATATATATTGAGTTTAAAACTCATACTAATTGTCTACGATGTTTATGGCGCTGTTTGTATAAACAGGTCAGGTTTTTTTGAGATTCCGAGATAAGCTGTGATCCTGAGATGGCGAGCCACCCAGCTGAAGAGTCCTAAAAAGAGACAAGAAATCCTGTGATTCGTTGAGTGATCAGTGCCTTATCTGACGTCACAAGTGGAATTCATCCTAAGTGGTATTTCTCAGCAATTACCTCAACACTGAGTATTGTAAAGAGACAATTGCTGCACTACAGACAGTTTTGCACACAAACGCACAATTGTTCCATCGACTGAGAACTGTTTATCTACTGAATTACTGTCAAGTATTGTATTATTTTCAGTTAAGTTGTTATTTTTTTTCTTGAAGTAATCTGTTGTTTGAATTGTATTTCCTTTGTTTTGGGTAAAGGTTATAATTCAACCCAACTAATAAGAAACAAAGCTCCAAAAACAAAAACGATAATAATTTAGAACACGAAAAATTACACAAACAGTAAAATTTAATCTAAGTCTATATCAAATTGAAAAAAAAACACGATTTAAATACCAAAGTAAATATATATATATAATTAGATCAAGTAACTACCAAGGAGCTCAAACCATACATTTCTTAAAGGGAAAGAGAAAGACAATTTCATTGTTTATACAATTGTATTGGTGATTGTTATTTCATTTTATTCTACAATAATCTTCAATTTTGCTGCAAAGTAAAAGGAAACAATTTAGTACAAGTCATTTTCCTGGTCTGTCTGTTTTTTTTGTGTTAATGTGTTTTAACTCATTTTGCCCTCTGTAGCGAATCTAGAGTTCTGGTCCGTAGTGTGTATTCTGATATACAGATTATACACACAGAGGAGGAGTAGCTACGGTGCACTACATAGCACTACCTGTTACACATGCAATTTGCATATTAGCAAGAATGGACTGGCAAATCCCGTTTTGAGCTACACTACTATTGGAGGGTTTGTCTCTGCACTCCTTGTGTCGATTGCTTCATGGGGTTATTTGCAATGAAGTAACCTTCGCTTAATCAGACTGTCTACATTATTGATTACCACCCCACCAGTCCTCCAGGACAAAGAGTGTGTGTGTGTGTGTGTGTGTGTGTGTGTGTGTGTGTGTGTGTGTGTGTGTGTGTGTGTGTGTGTGTGTGTGTGTGTGTGTGTGTGTGTGTGTGTGTGTGTGTGTGTGTGTGTGTGTGTGTGTGTGTGTGTGTGTGTGTATGTCTGGACACTTAGATGAAGGTGGATGGGGTGGGTAAGATCATACTGAAAGTGCAGCGCATCAGCACTCCAGTTCAAGTGAGATGCACTCTGAGATTGCAGCTAGCATCCATTAATCAAAATGACAGCGGCTGGCGGAGCAGGTGAAAAAAAATTAGGCAATGGGAGAAAAATACTTGAATTAAAATTTCAGTACAGTAGAACAGAGACAACAGTCATGTTTTGTTCATGAACAAATTTGTGTTTTTAAATCTTTGAAATAAATCACATGGTTCATATATTTTTAGTTTTTTTAATGTCATTTTGAGGCTTTCCTTCAACTGCTTTCCTTCGAAAATTCATTAAACAACGAGATGGCTTTCTAGAGCATATTGTGGAAAATGTCATTATTTTGACCAACTGAAGGAGTTGTTGCTTGGAGATTCAATGCAGCACTTAGACATTTAATTCGTAAACGAGTGAGGCATTTCATTTTGAAGTTTGTTTCGTGAGATTTGTTGTCACGCATATTTTAATAAAAGAAAATAAGACATGTTTAACCATGAACGATCTGAGTTGTTTAACGAATCGATTGAGTGATGGAATCAATGGTTCAGAACACAGGATAACAAAAGGACACTGAAGAAAACTGGAAGAAAACGACGAGCAAATCTGATATATTTTAGGTACCTTTTATCTTAAAAGTGTTTGTTGAACGTATACAGAGCTACGGCCCATTCACACAAAGACAATAAAGTTTTAATAATCATTCTAATTCTCTGAGAACAGGAAAGTCCGCACTACAACTACTGTATAATGATAAAGATACAGAAGAACAATATCGTTGGATATCCCTCTTTCCAGCTGATTAGAGAGAAAACGTGGACAGTCGATCAGAATCTGTCTGGCTTTAAGTCTTTCCCTGCCATTGCTGGAACTTTCCAACATTTTGAGACAACACTTCCCTGCCATTGACGTAATTTTTGAGACCGGGATAGCTGCAGGTGAGTAATAGGCTTGCGAAATGAGGTGTCCCGAAAGGTGAATTGCTACAACAGAAATGGTGAGTTATGCATATAATTACTCTTCCCAGAAGGACGGAAACAAGGTACAACACATGACTATGGGAAGACATGAAAGGCCAATGATGACACATGACGATATGGGCGGGGTGTCCACAGCATATAAATGTAGTCGCATGCGTCATTCCCTTTGTTCAGTCCAGCTCTTCACCAGGCCTCTGACTGCGCGGGGCACAGAGGTGTTGTACCTTGTTTCCTTCCTTATGGGAACAGTAGTTATTTGCATTGCTCAACATTCAGCCAGTTCACTCGGTACAACACATGACTATGGGACATATATTCACGCCCCGCAAAGTTGCTGAACTAAACGCAAGGGACCAGCACTGCCACATACCCCTTTTCCTTTTTCATGGGATCGACGGCCCCTGATTAAAAAAACCCTGCGGCGAGCACAAACTGACCTACCACCGCCGCAGTGACATCTAGTCTGTAAACTGGACAAATGTGCATGGTGATGCCCAACTGGCATCCACATGAAAATCTTAAGCCATGCCCGTAACATTTCCATGCCCCTCGTTGAGTGCGCACACACTCCTCCAGGCAGAACCAACTCCTTATATGCTATACACATAGCTTTCTACAATCCAGTGGGAAAGACTTCGCTTGGATAACGGCTGACCAAGTTTAAAAAGATGACAAAAAGCTGGTCAGATGAGTGCATACTGCATAGCCTGCTCAATGTACCCAAAATCGACTGCTGGTGGTAGATCCTTTTCCTATTTAGCACCAAAACTTTGGAACAGTCTTCCTAACATTGTCCTCACTCTGTCAGTTCATCTAGACTAAAAACACATCTATTTGACCTAGCATACACATAACACATTATAGACTTCTATAATTCAATGTTAGGCTGCATAGATTAGGTCAGATGGAACCGGGAACTCTTCCCATAAATCCTGATGTACTTGTTACATCATAAGAAGAATGGCATCTACGCTAATATTAGTCTCTCTGTTTATCCCGAGGTTTACCGCAGTCCGCCGGACCCAGGCCGTATCCAGATCTGATGAAGGACCTGCGCCTGGACACGACGACAACGCATTCCTGAAGTGTCAACTAGTCTCTCCCCTGTGAAGGCCTCCTTCCCTTCCCTTTACCTCTGTACAGATAAAACGTTGTCGGGATAATTCCAGTTCACGTGGCTACGTGGAAGCGATAAAAATTCTGTTTTATAAATTTTAAGGCCAGACAAGTAGTTTGTTGAGGGTTGGTTTGTAAAGAGGGACTACAAGCCTCCACACATATATATTCAATCGCGCATACTTATAGACTAAACACGTAATACGCATGTGCACGCCATCAGCGTTCCCACAGGTTCACGTTTTTAAAGTTTGCGCAGAGAGAACTTATGGGTTTTCTGTTAGAACGGTGTCGTGTTAGCGGCCCCTAAGTAAATAACTAATGATCCTTGCGACGGAAGTGAATCAATCAAAACTAACTTTAACTGGACAATAACTTTATTCTAGAGCTGCTGTAAAGCCAAAACAATCTCTGATACTTTAATTTCCTATTATCACTGTAAAGCTGCTTTGAAACAATCTATGTTCTTAAAAGCGCTATATAAATGAAGGTGACTTAAAGGGGTGGTATAATACCCTTTTCACAAGATGTAAAATAAGTATTTGATGTCCCCAGAGTGTGTATGTGAAGTTTAAGCTCAAAATACCCCACAGATATTTTTATATAGCATGTTAAAATTGTCAATTTTTGAGGGTGAGCAAAAACGCACCATTTTGTGTCTGTTCCTTTAAATGCAAATGAGCTGCTGCTCCCAGCACAGGGGGCGGATCTACAACAGCTTGCACTCACACAGACATGCACTGAAAATGTCAAAAAAATTTAGCCTTTTATGTTCAAACCGAATTCAGACAAAGATGGAGAGACTCAAGAAGAGTCTCAATGTAGAATGCAACAGGACATTTCTGAATGGTTAGTTGATGAATTTGTAGTTATTTTCTTGTCATTGATTAGCATATTCTGTCTTGATAATCTATAAATCGTGTTCTGAGGGCAGGGTTTATGTAAATTTTAGGGTTGGTGATGTCACTAACCCGAGAGGAATGTCGTGTAGTCTCTACCAGCCGTTTGTTGTAGTTCTTAAAAAGCAATTTCTTTAAAAGCAAATATCTCAAAAGCAAACTTTGAGCAGTGTAACTTTGCAGATGTTGTTTATGCTCAAACAGCAACATTACACACTAACTAATGTTAGAAAAGTGAAATCATAATCAACCACCCCTTTAACTTGACATTGCTCGGCCTCCATACAATCGTTCCAACTCTCCATGGCCCCCATAAAAGGCGATCGCCACATCTGGATCAGCACCTGAAGACAAGAGCAGACCGTGTCTGGCCACTGCCCCACCGAGCATGTGCTACACACCACTCGAGTGCAGAATGATAGAGCTGCCGGCAGTGCACACATGCCTCTGGGTTGGAGAAATCCAGCCTAGTGTGGACAATTCCAAACACACCTGACATGCTCATGATGAGTATACCATAAACACCCAGAACAAGGTTCAGATATTTCTCATTAAAAAGTATATAGCCATTAGTTAGCTGTGCCTAACTCGAGCTAAAAACTTCTCTTTTATGCCTTTTTCTTCAACAAGAGTCACCACCATGGGTTTTCTTGTGCATGTGGCATGTTTGGACATTTTGTTTGAGAAAAGCTTATTAGCCCTTCGTTAGCGAAGCTAAACTTGTGCTAAAAGCTTTCTCTTTTCTGCATTAGTTTCGACAAGAATTACAAGGGGAATGACGCATACCACGACTGCATTTATATGCTGTGGGCAGGTAACCCCACCCATGTCGTCATGCATCATTGGCCTTTCAAGCGTGAATAAAGGTGTCTTCAGCAAATGGCACAAGAGCACGATATCCCATAGTCATGTGCTGTACTGAGTGAACCGACTGAATGGGAACACAAAAACCTAGCCCACACCCTGACAGACAGCTTTCACGACCAATGATAAACACCTTTCGCCACACCGCAACCTTTCATCATGCCCATCAATCCAACCTGCAGATACCCACACTTGGAATTTTCCGGCTTTCCGTGTGTTCACGGTTATACCGTAGGGGGGGCTATTACGCATTGGCAACTTCTGAAAGAATAGAGAATCTCAGGATCAAAACACAGGCAAAGGAGCAGAAACAAGCGATAAAAGCATTGCTTATGCACGTTGTAGTCTTTGGGGGGAAAACATGATTTTCTTTGTTCAAAAGTAGCTTTTTTAATGAAATTTACCCACATTCAAGTTTTGATTGAAAAAAGAATGCATGAAGCTAGAATCCCTTTAGAAAATGAACCATGGTTTTACTGCAAAAAAACACACACACAAATAACATGGTTAGTTAAACCATGGTAACCACAAATGAATCATGGTTTTGCTACACTAACCACCATAGTTTAACCATGGCATTTGTAGTAAAACTGTGGTTATAAAAATGGTAATCCACAAAAAAAAACATGGTAACTATAACTATATAACTAGGCTACTTTTACTATAATAAAACCATGGTTAATTTCAGTAAGGGATAAAACTTTGTGTGTGTGTGTATTGTTTAAAAGCAATGGCTCTGTTCATTCTTTTAATATATTGCATGTCCAGATATTCATACACCAAAATGCGTGCTTAACATAATTAGGTTCGTTATCGTTCTTGAATTTGCACGGGCCTTTACTGAGATGAACCCCCATGAACTAGTATAACTAGAAAGGATATAGGCTACATGTAGAGTGATGTTGTTTCCCTCTACTGGACACAAACAATAAAAATGATGCAATAATACAATGTCCTATAAGCGTGTTTTACCTCTTGTTCCTATTTTTAACACTACTGAATAAACAGGCAGAACGGAGGAGGAGTTCAAAGACACAAGAATGAAGAAGTCTCTGAGGGCGCGGGAGATGGAGACAACGCCCATGCGAACGACTGACGCGCAACGTCATCAGAATGACAGACCGCCTCGCAAGCTGGTTGGCTGTCCGGCAAATAAGGAAACGACGGATGATATGGCAACAGGCTCTAACGACAGCATGTGCGCTGGCTTTGTTTCCATAGCAGCATGTCCCTTAGATACAGCTCTCTGGTTGGTCCGAAGCGCGCGGGTTTTCTCTCAGTCGCTGTTGTTATGCTACCCCAGGATTCGGGATTGGGGGCGCGCACCTTCAGGGGTCTCTAGCAGTCTTTTTCCCGCCTCTTGGTGGAGTGTGTTGCTAGGCACATTAGACAGGAACTGTAAACAAAAAAAATGGCTTAAGGCAGCCACCCTGCCCCCCTCCATCCTCGTGCACTATCCACTTGTTATTGAACCAGTTTTCCAGAGGGTTGGAGCAGGGATGTTTTGATACAAAAGATGAAATATCAAAAACAAACAAGTGGAGGGGGAAAAAAACAACACGTGTGATGCTTTACCATTATATTTACGGTGCAGTCTCACCCTGTGCATCACATGACAACAACACAAGGATCACTTCTGACAAAATATAAGCTGGTGACAAACACAAGCTTTCCATTAATAGTTTTCTCTAACATACAGTAAAACAAAATTTAAAGAACAAAACAATTTTGTTACAACATCTATTATATGCATGTATCTATATCAAAGGACATCGTTTAGAATGTTTTTTGACATTAATAAAAGGTAGGACACTACAGATGTGTGTGTGTCACTTGCAAACAACTGTATAGTAAATGCATTACAGTCAGACGAAATTATCTTACACTAAAGAGTCCAAAATTCTCATTCATGACAGACATGAGAGATTATTATCCTCAGTCATAAAACAACAGCTCACATCATTTTTCAGAACTGCACTGGAGGTTAGTTTCAATCTCCAGTAGGCGTTGTCCTATTATCACAGCGAGGGATTTTATCTGCAAGGTATATTAGAAAATTACAGGGGCATAAGGACATTATTGTATAATAAAATTAAATAAATTAATAAAAAAACATAATTGCCAGAACACAATGTACCAGTACATATCTGAAAAAAAATACTAAAACATATTTTCACACTATGCTGAAGACATTTCATCATCACCCACAGGAATCTTATTGTAAATCTTATCAAAGGTTTTCATTTGATTTATTTGACAAACACATAGACATAGAAAAAATTATTAAAACATACAAATATCTCAAACAGACTGTCAGCACTCCCTTCCAGATCAAATTCTTTAACAGCTCCTAATATCTATTGTTTGCCGGACTCAGTGACCAAACAAAGAGCTCTGGCATCACCACAAGAGCGCCATCTGCTGTTTACTTGTGCGTTTTGAAACAGCAAAAAAGAACCAGATATTCTTATTCTTTTTCTACATATTTATATCTCTTCTTTGAACCCCCATCCCTCCCCATACTAAAGCACATTATTATTAGAGATATATTAGTTTGAATTTATTTATATTATCTAATGTTTTAATAACAATTAATATAACAGTTTTAAATTATTTGTTTTATTCTTTCTGTCATATTCTATACGCCCTCAATATTGGCATTCATCTCTACATTTGTAGTGCAAAAGAAATTGCTTATTTTTAAACCGAGAGAGAGAGAGAGACAAGATTTACATCGGTTTACATCATACTCATAGATCAATAATTTAAACGGTCTCTTGGTGAACTACTTTACCTCTGTCATCTGCTGCTCCACAGTGTTCTGGTACTCCAGGGTCACTGGTCTGTCTTGTCCGTCTAATTCTGGCATCTGCTGGCCTGGACTGCCCACTACATAGCTATAGAGAGAAACAATAGTGTCCTCAATGAGAATTATGAGTTATGGTAAACATGCAAGAATCCAAAAAGACGCAAGATAAACAGCACACAAGCTTGTGCACAATAGGCTACTTACCTTTCAATATTTTCAACGTTAAAGCAGAAAAGGGATCTCTTGAAATCAAGCTTTTTTGGGGTTGATATGTACATGATTCCTAATTCTGCACCACACCCACGGCAGGTGAGATTAACCACGAGGCTAAACGTGAGAGACAATTTTACAGAGACATTGATTTCATGTTTTGGTGGTTAGGGTGGGAAAAATACATCTATGACACATACTGTATAATAAACAAATATCTCACCATCCAAGGTCCTTTTGGGTACCAGAAACAAAGGGCTCTTTCCCTATGACAATATTGTCAGTGATACCTGAAATTCAAGGTGCAAAAATCAAGACATTGCATGTACTAAAAACATTACTGTCACAATCCCTTCATGTGTTGCTTAGTCCGTTTTCAGTACATGCCCATGTGTATAATTACACTTTTGTAATTGTAACAAAAGTAACTTTTGTTGTTTATCCAGAATTGTTTTATGCTATTTTAACAAATGCATGCAAAAATGTATATTTAGATGTGATCATTATCAAGTCAAAAAATAACATTAACCACCATTCAAAAGTTTGAGGTCTCTGACATTGAGGTCTGCATTGATTTGATCAGAAATGCGGTAAAAAGGTAACTGTTAAAAATTATTACAATTTAGATACAATAACTGTTTTGTACTTTAACATTTTAAAACGTATTTTATTCCTGTGATGGTAAAGCTGGATTTTCAGCATCATCACTCCAGAAATCATTCAAATAAGCAGATTTGGTGCTCAAGTAACATTCCTCCTTATTATCAATGTTGAAAACAGTTGTGTTGCTTAATTTGCAAACTGTGATGCATACATTCAGGATTCTATGATGAACAGAATATTCAAAATAACTTGTTAATATTTTATAAACATTATAAACGTATCTACGGACATTTTTTTTGTGTCAATTTTGTCAAAAGTATTCTTTTTTTATTTTTAAATCATACTGACATCAAACTTATGAAAGGCAGTGTATATCAACCCAAGACATAACAGGTTATAACCAGCTTAACAACTTAACTTAACTCAACTTAACATACAACAGCAATAAAAACGTAATAATCTTTTACGTTTAAGCATGATTTGGTTCTGCTCGTCATCACAGCCTGCCCAGGACAGACTGTCTCCGATGGGCAGCTTGCATTTGCCGCACATAAACACTGCTGGACCGTCGATTTCGCCATCTTCCTCCACTCTGCTGCTGCTGTCAACGACACTCTCGCAAACAGAGTATGTTATATTGCTACAACCGTCCGGGACTTTAATTTTCCCAGCCATATTATTTTCAACACTAGTCAAATGTTTTCAAACGTCCGCGGGCAGCTGTACTTCTGCTGATTTGCAGTGAGCGCATATGAGAAGATAAGAGCAGAGCGCCCTCTGCTGCAACGGAGTAACAATTTCACTTCATTCTCAACGCGAGGTTCGTACAATAGCAGCCAGACGACCCTTCTCGGTTCGTATGGTTTTACTAGAATATTATAAACATGACCAAACTCATAATACTCAGGCAATCAATTATTAAAAAAACACACACACAAATATGAATAAACATGTTCTTGTAAAACCATCTTTTAAACCAGGCTATATGTAGACTTTATAAAGGCTCAGGGGTCCCAAAAGTTTAGCTTCAAAGACAGTCGGTTCAATAATTATATTAAATATTATTGATTGTAAAGGCAGTTTAATCAGATTGGTTACAATACTGTTGGCAGTGTCTCAACTCCTACAGCACTGCCAATTTTAGGCATTCACCGCCACGCCCCGTTCAAACGTCCTATTCCTCATCCTCCTCAAAAATCACTTTCTGAATGTCAAGAAGTCTCTTGTTACTATTTGTAGTCTTGCTAAATACCATAAAATCATCAATATTCGAATACATAATGCGAATGTCGCTGTTTTCAGGCACAACTGACTTGTTGCGCACTTGTTATTTCCCATAGGCTGCAACACATTGACTGCGTCGCTTTGAAATGTTTTCTTTTTGCCTTATATCTTCTGACTTCTTTTTAGATTGAAACGATTCCGAGGAGTTCGCTTTCTTAGACTTTGGCGTGAAAGGAGTGGGATGTCAAAGTCGTGATATGAGAATAATATACTTTAGCGGGGTGAGATCCCTGACAGGTGAGAGAGAGACGGGAATTCCTGACAGCCTTTCTTTCACCAGCACGCGCTTGAATGCACGCGGCTTGATGCAGAAATAATTGAAGAATTTGAACATGATCTCAGCGCTGCACCCAAGAAGCTGCCGTGCACCTGGGCTGTGTGTTCAAATACTTTACACTGTTCTCATGCTGTGGACCAAAGAAATGGATGGACTCTCGGATTTCTCAAGTGAGTCAATAATGATGATGAACTGTAACACTAAAAAATATTTATGAGTGCAATATTCAATAACAATCATAATGGAAAACGATTAAACGAATTTATACAAATAATTTGTATTCATTTAGTTCAATGGATGTTTTTATTAAGTATACATTCTAAAATAAATACACGTATGGATCAATGCCAAATCCTCCGTGATGGTTTCATCAATGTTTGAATTTTTGTATACAATTTCTAAAAAATATTTTTTCTTTAATGGCACTAAAATGGCATAAATAAATCATAAGATACCCAATAATTTAATTATTAAACTTTTATAATAACTTTTATTAATTAAAAAACTTTCACAAATATATAAGTAATATGTATGTGAATACTGGACAATCACACCACCGTGAAGTCTCTCAAAAAAAAAAAAGACTTTAATTTTGAAAACAAAAAGTAGTTCATTGTAGAAGAGGTGTATCCAAATAATATTTTGCATGTTTTTTGAATCGCATTCATAATGTATGTATGTATGTATATGTATATATATATATATACTGTATATATATATATATACTGGACAATTACTCCATATTAATCGCACTGATAATGTATTTTTAATGAACTTATTAGATCCATTAGATTCATATATAGTACATACTGGACAATTACACCATCTATAGACACATTTGATGTGAAGCCTCACAAAAAATTAAAATAGAAGAGGTGAAATAATATTTAGCATGTTTTCTAAATCGCGTTCATAATGTATTTTTAATGAACTTATTAGTTTCTCCCTCCCAAACCTCTTTCATTAGATTATCTGTTTAGGATCATCAACAGTCAATCAGCTCAAGTCTGTGATGGAGATCTCCTGCTCCTCAGGTGTCCACGACACTCCACCATAACTATTCAGTCTGCATTTTATGGACAGAGTGAAACCCTTCCCGGGATCGTGCCAGGAATGAGATGCCAATGGCGTAATCACAGCTGTTCTGCTACCACAGCGCTGCAGGTGAGGAGCCTGAGCCTTGCTTTCAGGAAAATAGACCTTTAATTGTGCATCCACTAAACACTAACTTGATTAAGTCATTTTAGTACCTTTTAAATAGTCCCACTGAGACTAGACTTCTGTGGCAGATCTTTTTCACTTCTGGCTCAGAAAATATAATGTGTTTTCCAGAGTCAGGACAAGGCTATGCTACATTTTCCCTTCCTTTTGTATAACACACAGTCGATGGTCTTTGATTATCCCTCTCTATTAGAAAGTGCTCTCGGAATGCCAGGGTCATAGAGATTGCCAGTTCCTGGTTAATCATCAAGTCTTTGGCAGAGATCCCTGTCCTGGAACCCCTAAATTCCTCCATGTATCATACAGGTGTAAACCTAGTAAGTATTTCCTTCTTTAAAGCCTTAATTGATTATTTCTTCCTCAAATATTTATAATGTTTGCCTTACAGCAGAGCACAAGAAGAAAGTAACATGTGAGGGAGATCGACTTCTGCTGCACTGCAAGTATCCAAAAGTTCTGAATATCTACTCTGCTGTTTATGGTAGACCGCTGGAGGAGAAAGACTTGTGCCCAGCCGAGGAACGAGAACCTCCACCATTTGGTACGTTTTTAGGTTGAAGTCAGATTTATATTTAATATTACATTGATTTAATGGTAACATTTGGCTGTGGGTTAAATCAGTGGTTATCAACTGGCTTGCAGGCAGAACCTGATTTCACCAAGAGCAACATGTTCCTGGATCAACATCTTTGTTGATCCTGGAACAAAATTCCAATCATCCAATCAGATCTGAGTTTGCCCAGTTTAGACTCTTTTTCAGCACACCTAAAAATCACTATTGCCAAAGTGTGATTCATCTTGCTCTATTTGTTAACCAGTAGCGCATGCAGTGAATACGTGTTATTCTTCTATACCAACTTACGTCACAGCCTACGATTCAATTGGTGTCATCATCGTACAGTCTACGTAGTACGTACCCAAGTTTATTAGATCCAGTGTGATTTGTTCTTATAGGATTGCCAAAATCGCACTGTCTGTAGTAGGCATAACTCGGCAAAATCAGGGTGTGTATGTCCCAAAACAACGTAGAATGCAAATAATATAATACTAACATGCTAAATTAATAAAAAAACATAATTGCCAGAACACAATGTACCAGTACATATCTGAAAAAAAATACTAAAACATATTTTCACACTATGCTGAAGACATTTCATCATCACCCACAGGAATCTTATTGTAAATCTTATCAAAGGTTTTCATTTGATTTATTTGACAAACACATAGACATAGAAAAAATTATTAAAACATACAAATATCTGCATAGCTGGGATAACAGAATAAATAGACAAATTTGTGCATTGTTGAATATGAGTCCATGCAGTCTATTTATAAAGTTCTTAATTTGATTTGAAGGAAAAAACCCTTTTTTTGTGGTTTGTACTGTATAATAAGCCTTTTTTTCTTTTCTTTTTTTTTTTGCAGAATGTCTTTTTCATGGAGCTGGTGATGTGGTATCCAAAATCTGCTATGGCAAACAGAGGTGTTTTTTTACTGTAGACCAGGAAAATTTCAAAGACCCCTGCCCTCCTGGAACAAAAAAGTATATCACCGTCCTTTATGCATGCGGTATGAACACTCTTATATCCATCAGAATCTTCCTAAAGCAAAACCTATTTGAGTGTGTTCTTGAAATGTCTTGAATTTTTTTTTAAATTAAAGTTACTGCATGACATGGCAGATTTTAAATAAGTTTCCCATTGATTGAGAGCGTGGGAAAATACTAACATATGGCCTTTGTCTCATCTCAGTTTGTTGATTAACCCGTCTGTTTTCTTCCCGTCCTTAAATTACAACGAAGACAAAAGTTGTTTGGGAATAAAAATAGGGAATGAGCCTGGCATTTTGTAGCTCTCTTACACAGTTTCCTGTGTAAGACTTCCTGTGATTGCTTTGAATGCCAGGCTTTTGTTACTGATTGAAGGCAGAGTCAGTTCACAGGAAAAGTAAAGATTACTCATCATCGTCGTATTGAAAGATCCTGGGAGATACCGACTGGGAGTTGGAAGTTGTTAACTTGTACTGTGCCTTTTTTCAGTTCCACAAAGTTTACTCAAGGAGGCTGATCCCAGAAGTTTCCAAACTACCTCAGTTCCTGACCAGAGCACCAAAAAAGGTGACAGTACACCATACAGTTCACTTTATATAGAACTGTGCAGTGGAGGTAAATTAACAATTAAACTGTCTTATTTTATTGTTATTCGTAGGGGAACAGCCAGTCATAAGAAGTTCAAAGTTTCCAGAGAACAGGATTATTGTCAGCAATTCTTTAATGGCATATTTCTACATTACAGGTAAACTGAAATATTTAAAATGTCTTAAATTGAACATAGGCTACTTGGACATTTTTTATGATCCCAGACCAGTCAACATAAAGTAGCACAAAATATAAAATTAAAATCCCCTTTAAAATGAATGTTTATTTATATAAAATTCTATAATAAATAATTATATCATTATTTACTCACCTTCATGTAATTCAAACCTCTATGATTAGAACTTTTAAGAATCTTCATGTATCATTTTATTGAACTGTTTATGAACTGTTATACTGAAAATGTTATTTTTTGTGTTCCTCTGAAAAAAATAACTGCATATGCATGAATGACATGAGGGTAATTTTTTTTTTTGGTCAACTATTCTACACGAGTACTTTTCTCTTGCTCAGAGCATTCGGAGATGGCAGGACTACTCTTCACGTCAAGTGTTTGCGTGGGCCTTCTGATTGTTCTAATAGCTGTTTCAATGCAGCTAACCTGCAGTAAACATCTAAATACACCTAGAACATTTAGGAAGAAGAGTGGAACAACCAATCTGGAAGAGGAAGAGCCAATGAACCAGGATAATGATGAGGAAGAAGATGAGGATGAGAAAGGGTCACTGATGGACAGTTCTAACCTGGCAGAGATAGACAGGAAGGTGCATTGCTGGGAAGATGTGACATACACCACAGAGGCAGCAGAGCTGATGGAGAGAATTGAACGCAGAGAGCTTGTGATTCAGGAAATCAGGATGAACGCATACCTCAATGGAAACACGTGCATCCTGCAGTCATACATGCCAGCTATTACACAGAATGTGCAGTAGCTGTAATTTCAACCAAATGGGAGTTCACTTTTTGAATGTTTTCTGTTACCAAAACACTGCGATGAAAGATGAAGAGTGTAATTTCTGCAACACTTTTGCTAATCAGAACTGCCAAAACTGTCTTCAAACAGGTTTCCTGAACACTCCCCTCATCTCCTATTAGTCAGCCAAACAAATGGCCCACCCCAAACTCACATTATTTGTTGAGCTAATGTTGCTGTTGTTGGGCAGCTCAAATAAGTGAAGAAAATATCACATTTTAAACGGGAATGTCTTTAAAAACATTGCCAGGTGCCTTACTTAAAAAATTGTAAAAAAAAAATAAATAAAAATAAAAAGATCTGGCACAGAGGACATAACACAGGGCTAGCGATACCTGACATGTTTTAGTGATTAAATTAAAAGTTTATTTATATAAAAGTAGCTGTTAAATAATATATGTGGTATTGAATGTAAATGCAAATTAAGATGGCAAAACTGTTTTAATTAAAAGTGTATATTTAAATGTACAATAAAAAACAAAAATTAACACAAACAGAATGTTCTTTTATTACACATCACACTCAACTTTCATCTAACCTCTTTCTAGTGAAACCACATCTCCCGATACTGTAACCTCTCTTTTGCCTTGAGGAAAATAATATGTTCAGTAACTCCTTCTCAACGCTCTCCAAATGAACTCTGTGGTGCCACAGCAATCCTGAGTGCTGCTCAGAAACATCCTGTCTTTAAACTGCATCAAGTTTCAATTGAGCAATTGCCAGAGGCACAGACAAAGAAAGGAAAGGTGTTGCATCCTTTTGCCAATGAATTAGTACATGGAAATCTTGTCTCATGCTTGCATTACACACACATTTACATACAGACACATTAATTAAAGGATTAGTTCAATTCAGAATAAAAATTTCCTGATAATTTACTCATCTCCACGTCATCCAAGATATTAATGTCTTTCTTTCTTCAGTTGAAAAGGTTTTTCAGGAAAACATTCCAGGATTTTTCTCCCTATAGTGGACTTCAACAGGAAACAGCAGGTGGAAGTTCCAAATTGCAGCTTCAAAGGGCTCTACACGATCCCTGCTGAGGAATAAGAGTTATCTAGAGAAACGATCGGTAATAAAAAAAAAACATTTATATACTTTTTAACCACAAGCTCGTCTTGCACTAGCTGTGATGTGCCATGCATTACGTAATCACGAAAGGTCACGTGTGACGTAGGCGGAAGTACAGACCTAGTGTTTACGTCAAAAAAAGTCAAACGCCCTTTACAGATAAAATAAATAAATAAAAGGTAAAACAACGATGTCTGATGATTTTGAAGTTGGAGGAGAAAAGTGTTTCGCCCTACCATACATTTTCCGCCTACATCAGGTTACCGCCTGACCTTTCCAATGTGATTACGTAATGCATGAAGTCGTGGACGTGCATTTGTGGTTAAAAAGTATATAAATGGTTTTTGTTTTTTTTTAGAAAATGACTAATCGTTTGGCTAGATAAGACCCTTATTCTGCGGCTGGGATCGTGTAGAGCCCTTTGAAGCTGCATTGAAACTGCAATTTGGACCTTCAACCCGTTGGTTCCTATTGAAGTCCACTATATGGAGAAAAGTTCTGGAATGTTTTCCTCGAAAACCATAATTTCTTTTCGACTGAAGAAAGAAAGACATGAACATATTGGATGACATGGCGGTGAGTAAATTATCAGGAAATTTTAATTCTGAAGTTAACTACTCCTTTAAAACCTTTCATATGTAATTAAGGCATCAAATTGCATAAAAATGGCTGTAGACGAGTTTAAGGTCTCTGATGTGCCAAACAGTTATTGTAGAAAATCTGTGATTTTCTCTGTTAATCTATCTTGGGCCCCATTTGATATTTGTGAGTCCCTGGAACTGTCTTTTTAGGGCCTGTCTGTCCGACCAACTGGACTGAAGATGTGTGTCGTCATCTACCTCTTCTAGTTTCTAGAGCAAAACAGACAAAACAATGATGAATGCTCTACAATAAAATATAAAACACGTACACACACACAATACAATATACAATGAGGATATAAAATAAAAACAAAAGAATTAGAAGCTTCACTCACTTTCAGTTCTTCCTGCCTCTTGTAATAGTGCAGCATCATCTGTTTTTGTTCATCTTCACCTACTAGAGGTTCTCGTGCTGGTGCGCCCTGGCCTCTCTATAATGAAAACGTGAAGATGGTGATCAGTTTTCATTTCATTTAATGGAAAACCATGGCCAAATTGAATTATTTGCAGATATGTTCAAACACCAGGGGCCGGTTGCATCAATTAGTTATCTTTTTTCTTTCTTTAAGACTTTTCATACATTTTTTAAGCCAGATACATAAAATCTAGATTGATCTAATTTGATACAGAATTACAGAAGACTGATTACCCCTAACTAACTGCTAGTTGGTCATACTAGTTCTTAAAACACAGTCTTAACATGTTTATGCAACTGGCCCCAGATCAAGGTCACACACAAAAAATTACTAAAATTCACACTTAACACTTACTTTCTGAATTTTCACTATAATTTTCGTTTTCTCATTTTTCCCAACATAATCTTGCAGCTTTTTGCCCCTCTGCAGTTCTTTAGATGCCCACCACAGCTGAGCATCTTCATCTGGGATCACTTGTAATGAGGCCTGCAGTGGAAAGCCTTCATATCAGTATTACAGCTTTTATGTTCATCAAACAAATAAATAAAATTGCACTAGTCTGTTTTATTTATGAAGTTAAAATGCAAACCCTGCAATGTGCATGTAGTTATTTAAGAGGAACATTCCACCCAAAGATTAAAAGCTTTCATTTCAATCATCATTTACTCACCCTCATGTCATTTCAAACCTATATGACTTTCTTTCTTTTTCAGAACACAAAAGAAGATGTTTTGAAGAATGTTGGGTACCAAACAACATTGAAGCCCATTGACTTCCATTGAATGGGCAAAAAAAACACTAAGACGTTTCTCGAAATATCTTCTTTTTTATTCCATAAAAGAAAGTCATACAGGTGTGTTGTAACACAAGGGTAATGACAATTTTAAATTTGAAAAAATCTCAAACCTGTGTTCCAGTAAGATCCTCTTGATTTTCAAACTCCATCCTAATTGGATCATGTGGAGGCAGTCCCATTGGGTAAACTATCATCACAGCTCCTCGCAACTGGTCTAGAGCCTCTTTGACCATATCCATGGTGACACAGACGTTTGCTCTTACTTGTTTCTATAGACAGAAGAAAAAAGATATAATTATATAAATAAACATACATACATATATAATTATATACACACAATAATATCAGAAGGGTAACAATGTATTAAGAACAGCTTCATACGTTTGAGATTAAAGCCTTGGCTTCCTCCATTGTTTTCCTTAAAACATCTTTCATCTTCTCATTTGGAGCTAAATGGAAAAGTAGAGCACAGTTATACCAATTAATGAGGCAATTCAAACTTAAACTTTAAATGTGACATGATGACTACCATGTCCATTTCGACGTCCAATCTCATCCTTCTTAAACTCAGCACCACCGCTGGGAATGCAGCGGTCTTCCCATTCATCCTTTAGTTTGAGCTCCATGATCTGATCATCGGCCAGGCCCTGCATATTTGGTGGAAGAGAGATCCCATGATCTGCCAGCTCTGGAATTTCTATGGAGATACAAATGAAAAGTGTCATGGTTGTGCATTTTTACACTTGTGAGTACTTGACTTCTATCATTTGCTAACTTGTAACTGCCACTGACAAAATACATGCATTTTTAAAATCCATTTAACGTTATGTATGAACTTGTCGATCAAGAACATAAATTAGCTAAACCCAAAGAATATGAGGCATTTTTACTGTTTTCACCACAAACTCATTGTCATACCAGAGCAGATCCTGTCCACTTTTAATCTTCCATTGTAGACCGCGCTGATCTGCTGGGACAGTGTCTCAATAGAGACATCCACTGTAGTATTGAAGAGAAACTGACTCTCATCTCCTCGTTTGACGTGCAGCTGAACCATCTCTCACTTGCTGAATCAGTCCTGTGCAGGAATATTATAAATCTGAGATTTGAAGGGAAAGTATATAAAACCACAGGACGACAAGTGAGATGTTTGAGATGTCGAGCAACTCGCGGCTGAGTGTGTTTGTGTGTGTTGCCATGGCACCCATAACATCGCGTTTCAAGAAAATTCTAGCATGCTGTGCGGGCACGTCGCAGAAAATATGATTTTGAGGCATGAAATTAATAATACAAGTAACAGAATAGAAATCGATAAATAATGATTTTAAACTCATTTCCACTATCAAATTAATCAAAATATACTTACTCTTGATTCAGTGCACCAACACAACAGGCAGCAGACTTTTACTGTCACGATACTATTTCCACAGGAAGTGGCTAATTCAAAATAAAAGTCTCTTTAAACGCTTAACGTTATGCGTCACCAAAGAGTCAGATTATAGGTTCACTCGTTTTTAGTTTCATACAAAGTAGTTTACTTAATTAATTTAACACGAATTTTAGTTTTCAATAATTCTACATACTCATGTGCATTCACTTATATAATATACATGCGTGATAAATATTTACTCACTGGTTACTGTAAGGGTTTATGATTTATTATAATTTACACATTTTTTTTATAATAATCTAAATTGTATAATTTATTTATGATTATATAATTTACATTTATAAGTTATTGCATATAATAAAACCATGCTGTTAAACCACAACAACGTTAATTTGTCTAATTAATTTAGACGCGTAAAAGATTTAGCTGTTGTTTATTATAATAAGACAAATTCGGGTATTTGAGCCTTGAAAGGGACTTTGTTTGAGCTCTTTATCAGAGTATATTTTCATACAGCAAAAGTTCATTTATTTTAAGTGAGTGATTATGTAAGACAGGCAGGTAAAATACGTACAAGACTGATGTGTACTATAGAGAGCCATGTTGATGATTGGTGGATAGGGACAATGGGGTGTGTCGCAGCAGGAATATTCACGTGTTGGTCAGCCTGGGACTCCTCACCGTTTATATACTGTCTATGCTCCTCACACTCGGCGAATGTCTAGAGCAGTGTGACATTTATCTTCACAGAAGACAGAAAGGTTATGATTTTAACAGGAGAGATGAAACACAGTAATAGTGTCCCAGCATTTGTCAGCAAACTTTGGGCACTTGTAGAGGCTGAGTCAACGAACGAATTGATCTGCTGGAGCCAAGTGAGTGTTTTATGTAGAATACAGATGATTTAATTTAACTTCTGTTTATTAGATAATTGTTATATAGTGGTTCTTTATTTACAGTATTACATGTCTTGTATATATCGTAATACAAACAACAAACAGTACAGATAAGATTAACTCTTCAGAATATGAACTTCACAATAATAATAAAGTCTTCAGAACTTCTTGTTATTCATTTAACATTGCCCAGTAGACGTTTATTCTGATGTAATCAGGTGCCATATTAGTAAAACGCTGTCTGACCTAGTTTACAAAACAGATCCACGTGTACTGTGCTGATGTCGGTGGAGGTAGCTCGCTATTGGTCCACTGTCCGTCCAATCGCTGCGCATTATATTATTAGAACTTGCGAACTAAAGTTGCCTGCAAGAATGAGTTTGGATTGGAACAGCGCGCTCTGAACAGATGCATCATGTGACAGATTTCGGAACGTCATGTTTCCGCCCCCAAAATAGAACGTTTATCATAAACATCCATCAAAAAAAAAAAAAAAAAAAAATCTGCCTTAGACTAGAAATGACTAGAGAGTAGAAATGTTTCTAATTAAATAAAGTAGAACCTTTATTAAACACCATTTAAATTATTTAATATTTTTGTTATGTATTTTGAACAATGCAAAGTAGTGAATTGAAAGTTTTAAAGTGTGATATTTTTTACTATTACAATTGAATGACTTTATGGATATTAACTTTTTGTATTATTCAGTTGTATATGTATGCAAATATGACTTTATTTTCCTTGAAGTTATTTTTTTTTAACAGAACCACCTATATATTATATATAACCACCATAACAATTATATTAAGTATATTATGCTGAATAAATCAATAATTAATATGTACTATATCAATGATTATATATTAAAATGATTTATTTATTAATGTTATTATATATCAATATTACAGATATTAATTGTTTTACTAATATTTAACTAATCTGAATTGTTTTTCTTCAAGCAGGCATTTGTAACAAACACTAGTGCTTGCACATTTGAGTGCACTAGTGCCTGCCTTATTCGATTGTGAGTTTTTATAAACATGAGCTGTGCAAAACATTTCAGGTTAAAATAAGTAAACTGTAATAGAATTCAGGAAGCAAACTGATTATAGAAAGAAACCTGCGTTATGTTGATGAGTGCAAGTGACCTTCAAGCTCAAAATAGTGTTTCATGCCAGACCAGAATGCGCTCTTCTTTAGAAGTAGTTTAACAGATATAACAAACCACATCCGCCTGTTTCCTGTCTGTTAGGATGGCTGCAGTTTTCTTGTCCAGGATGAGCAACGGTTTAGCAGGGAAGTCCTGCCCCTTTACTTCAAACATAGCAACATGACCAGCTTTGTGCGCCAGCTTAACATGTGTAGGTGTTCAGCTAATGATGATAAGATATACAATGATAATATATGTATCAATATAGCATGATAGATGATACTGTATGTGTCTGACCTCCACATACAGATGGCTTCCACAAAGTGGTACATGTAGACGCCGGCTTGCCAAAAGCTGACGGGCAGGTAAATTGTGTTGAGTTTCAGCACGAGGACTTCCACAGAGCTCAACCCCATCTGTTGGGCCTCATCCGCAGGAAGGTGAAGCCGATAAACCTTATCATACTTGTGCTGTACTCAAACTGCAGTGATATCTGCAAAGCAGTTGCTATGCTAAGTAAGATACATTTGTGTTGTATATATGATTTCATGACTAGGTGTCAGTTAGCCGTGGAGTTGAAGAGGGAGGGCAGATCTCACAGGTACTCGTTCAGGTTAGTCATGTCAAAGGCTGGCAAGACTCCTCAGACCTCAAACTCATGGCTTTGTGCAGGTGAGCCTTCCTCCAAGACAAGTACACTATTCATCAGTGTAAACCTACAGTAAACTTCAGCCTCGTTTGTGCACTTAATATATTTTAAAATGTAATTCATTCCAATAAAGGCAAAGTAGAAATTATTCAAAAATGCTGCTTTGGTGCTCAAGAAACATTTCATCTTATTATCAAAGTTGAAAATAGCTTAATATTTTAGTGGAAACCTAGTTCACTTCACATTTTTCAGGATTTTTGGATGAATAGAAAGTTCGAAAGAACAGCATTCATTTGTAATAGAAATCTTTTGTAACATTATAAATGTCTTTACTGTCACTTTTGGTCAATTTAATGCATCCTTGCTATACTTGATTCTCTACCATGACTAAAAAGAACCATTTTTTTTAACCATTTATCCGTTCCTGAAGGGATAACGAGAGTTTGTGGAGAGAACTGGACTTGTTAAGACAGAACTATCAGCAGCAGCACAAAATCATACGCAAGGTAAATGAAAAATACACATTTTATATATATATATAAATGGCACTATACACAACTGATCCTTATTTCACTTCTTTTCAGATTATAAAGTTCATCATCAACAGCGTCCAATCAAATGGGATCAAAGGTTGCAAAAGGAGACTGTAAGTTTTACTTAAAGCACACAAAATATTCTTAGTCAGTGAGAAATGCTCGTCTGCTCTTTTAGTTCTCACTTCTTGCATCACATTTCCTTTCAAACAGCCCTATGATCGACAATTCTGTCGAATTTCAGTCAGCACCGAAATACGCCCGTTCCTTCAGTGTTAATCACACCCAAAGCACTTCCTCCCTCCAAGAAATCCCTTCGTTGCAAGAGGTACCTGCTAAAATCTTAGTTTGACCTACTTAAATTATTAAGTGGTAAATTATTCCATGTTTAACATATGAATTATGAAGTCACTTCATCAAACACAATGCTGTTTAGTTATAAAAGTAGCTCGATTTCTGTTACATTGAAAGGAAGTGACACCACTTTGGGTTTCTGGGCAGCTGGATGCGTCACCTGCTGACGTGTACTCAAATGGTACGATCATCTCTGACATCACCAACCTGCTGGATCAAACACCTGAGCCTATCAAGTAAGACAGCAGCAGTCCACCTGTAGTCATCATCCTCTACACACACAGGAGTCATGTTTTGTATAATTATAATCTTTTGAGGTTTTTAAACATTCTTCTTTAATGTGTAAAAAAGGAAATGAAAGTATTTTTCAGAGATTCAGTTTCTTTTCTGGTTTCGTTCCTTTTTCTGTTTTACAGAGAGGCTGAGACAGAAAGCCTTCCTGTAACTCTCCAACCATTCTTATCCCCCGCCTCCCCGACTCTGCCCTCCATGGAGCTGGCGTTGTCTTTGCTGGATGACCCGACTGTCCAGGAGTTTGAGGAAATACCCTCGGAAAGGTTCGTGCCTGTCATTTATTTGATCATTTGTAACTCATCCCTGTTCTATCAGTAACTCTGTACAATACTTCATTGGGCTGCACAATGTGGGGGAAAGTCTAATAGTGATTTTTATTATCAAAATTGTGAATGTGATTTTCCATGTTTGTTGCCACAAAAAAAAAAAAAAAATATAATATCAAGATGACAAGAAAATAAATATATTAAACAAAATAAGAAATATTACTAGACTATTTCACTCTAAAAATAGTATTTAAGAAAAATTGTATAATAAAATAAGTACAACTGTAAAATTATAATACTAATATTTGTGTCTTAATCTATTTTCAAACGTTAAACCACTGAGCTTTTATTTTGACAGGAAACTGCTGGGTTAAAGCTTGTCTTTTGCTGGCAACAGGTTTATAAATGCTTCTGGTGAAACGCAGCAAATGTATTTAATTTAAATAAATCGCTGGCTTCGCCATTTGATAATCGCACCAAGCCACATCATGTTGACTTTAATGTTCATCTCTAATATTTCACTCCCCCTCTTCTCTTGAGAGCAGAATTGATGTGTCTGATCCACTGGAGCTTATTGACTCCAGTTTAGCAGCGATCCGCTCCTGCTCTCCACCTTCACCAGACCTGGACAATTTCAGCAAGGTCTGGCTTGCAACATCACACAACACAGAGGTTATTACAAGAGCGCAGTGCTTGAGTTATACGTAGTTAACATATCTGATGTGTCTGATTTCTTGTTCATGTTAGATCTTTAGTCCTGGCTGCCATGTTTCCGCTGTTAAAGACTCTATCACAGAAACCAAGATCAAACAGAGAGGCCAGAATGAAGCTGACACGCTACCTCAAACCGACACAGGTATTCTCCCACGCTTCCCTCTCACACCATCCTAGACCCACACATGAATTTCCTGCACAAAACCACATGAACTCAGAACTTACACGTTTACACATTTTTTTTTTCAAGTTTCTCTGTTAAATATATTGTTTTTGTGCAGTTATACAGCAGAGAAGCCTGCAAGAAAATGCAGACTCGGAGCAGGAGCGCTATGATGGTGAAGAGTATTCAGATATTTTACAGTCTCTGCTGCAGATGGCGCAGGATGCGTCCAGCTTCTCCTTCACTAACACTACACTGCCCTTAGAGCTCTCTTTTGTCATTTAAAGCTCTACTGCATGGGTCATTTGATATTGTGATATGGTGGTTGATAGAGAAAAGTGCTATCTGAAACGGCCCAGTTGAGAGTTGATAGTCCTGTCATTTGATTAAGGGTTCAGGCACGTTTTGATATTTGTCAATTGGTAAATTATATAAATAATGTACATTTCTTTCATTTTCAGATTGATTTCACAATAACTTTTAGTCTAATTTCATGTAGGGGAATGCAGTAGAGCAAAATGACAGAAAGCACTCTGAATCTTCTCAATGTTTTAAAAAGTCTGTAAATGGTGGAATTTTTTTTGTAAACTCAACCTCTGAATTGGGTGCTGGTTTAAAGTCAGTATTTGTGTGGGAAGGTCGCCATGATGAGAATTAGATTTCTAAATCAGTACATTTACATTTATAAATCCCCCTTTTTTTGGCACATAGAACTAATCTTGTACGCAAGTTACTTGATATTGATGTACCATATAAATATAAAAATATATGTACAATAAAACTATCAAAATGTATCATAGCATCTCTTACATATGATGCAAAAATATATTTGATTATCAGTTTGTTTAATGGTTTATCTTCTTCAGAACAGTACATTTCCCCACTGAAATAAAGATATGGTAGCCAATTGTATGATAGCACAGAAGTGCAAAGTTTGTTTACAATATGAATTGTGATGTGAAACATTTATTTTGTTGTACTTGATTGTTATATACAATGTCTACATGTAACTAAAGGTCAGAATATATATTTATTCCTTATACATATATTAGTATTGCTTATTTTAGGTTTTTGATAACAGTGTGTTTTTATGTAAAAGTGAACTGTAATAAAAAATTTAAAAAAAGTTCTTCTAATTCCTATTTCTTCTAAATCCTAATCTAATTACTATTTTCTTTTATACACACATTTAGCATTCAGTTCTTTTCATAACAGGCAGTGAGCAAAAAAAGTGGTTTCTGGTGAACAGGAAATAGATACCTCAACCCACAAAGAGCAGATACATTTAGAGCAGAACAGTGAAGACTGAAACAGACAGAAAACAAGTGAGTTATGTAAACATGTCCAAGATGATATTACTAGTAGTCAGTCTTTTCCTTGGGAATATTCCTTCATTTACATTTTCAGCATCAACCGAACCGAGTGAGTATCATATAACTATTTTGAAAATAAAATGTTTTTTTTTCTTTATTATTAGATTTGACATTATGTTGCCTTTACAAAACATATAAAACCTTTTTTTTTAAAGATTTACCAAAGTAATTTCGAAACGACTTAAATCAGGGTAGGGTACGTCGTATTTTTATTAATTTCCTCCCCATTTTGTGGTTTTATATACAAATTATACGGAAGTAATGGTTGTGCAACATTTAAGATGTTGAAATATAATATGTTAACATATATAGGGCCTAAAAAGTCTGGCCACAGAGATTATTTCATCAGAAGAGGTGACCATTCAGTACTACTCATGAAATTGTGAAGTTCTTCAGAAACCTGTCGCTGAGAAGTTGACAAAATGTTCAGACGATTGCTTTCCAAAATGTCTGATCTGCCATGCCGTACACGCAAATGAGTTACAACCTTTTCGGTTTAGTTTTTTATACAAATTACTGTATTAAAATAGTCTAAGAATTTTTATGCAAGACATATGAGTTTACTTTTAAGTTTAATCAGTAAGATTGAATAAAATAGTGTTTTTGACTTAAAAAAAAAACATACTTCCTGTATGTAACCGTGTCTGTCTGGTCCTCTGGGGCCTCATTTATAACCGTTGCGTAAGCACAAAACAGGCCCTGAAAGAGGCGTACGGCATACCATGTATCCAGAGTTATTGTCAAAACAAGCATCAGCTATCAATATCAAAATGATTTAGCATTTCCAATTTATGTATTAAATTATTATTATTATTTTTGTATTATTATTATTATTATTAGGGAAGGCCTATAGGCTATTTTTATTATTAAACTAACAGGCTATTATAATTAATTTGCCACGCAATAATTTCATAGCGCATCACCGCATAACCAACGCGCTTGTGAGGATAATAAAATATTACATAGAAGCTTCCTCCTTATTGAAAATTGTCTAAAACATTTAGGTCGATTACAATGAATTATAGGCATATAATTAATTATTAACAGTCTATAATATGTCCGAACACTGCAATAATTAGTCATCAATGAAAATTAAAAACAGCTTTATTTCAAAAACATTGTTTAACAAATTATAAAAGAGGCACGGTATAGATACATCGCAGGTGGCTTGGAAGACGTGGGTAATGGTTAATCCAACAGTCATTTGTAGCTAGTTTGATCTACAGTTTGATCTTCCTCTTTTTGTTTTTTGTTTTGTTTTGTTTTTTGCTGCAGATGAAATGGTTAAACTTGTGTTTTCGCGCAGGCGCAGTGAGGGAAAAAAACACTGAGTTTAGGGCAATCGGTTCGTAGCTTTGCTTCAACTGTGCGATATAGTCACGAGGAGCGGCCAAAATTTCCGACATGCCTGGAATTCATCCGACCATCCGATTGCCGGTGTTGAGCCGAATTTCAACCCCTGCCAAATTATTACCCCCCTAGTATTGGTAGGTTTAGGATTAGTTGTGGGGGAGGGGTTAGGATTAGGGGTGGGGTGGGGTTAGGATTAGGCAATCAGGTACTGACTTCAACAAGGGGGGTAATAATTTGGCAGGGGGTCAAAATTTGGCACAACACCTGTCGGGAGAGGTTAATCGCCTCTCGTTTACCCCTGTACACTGCACGACAAACGACGAACGACAAAGCTGAAAATCGGCCCGACCCGAAAAAGAGTCGCAGGACTCGAGTCAGAATTCGGCTCAAAATCGGACGAAAATCGTACAGTGTATGCCCGCCTTTACAATTCTACGTTGTAATAATGTTGCGAGTACATAGACAGCGACGTTGCCATAGCAGAAATGCAACATGTCACAGACGTTGCCACAACGTAAATGTGTTTGCTGGGTTTAAGATGCGTAATTATTTATTCAAACACAAGCTACAACTTCATTGTCTAATGTGACATTTATTTGAACATCTTCTGGTCAGGTATGACAAATATTTAACTTTATGTCAAAAGTATGAAGCCAAAATGACTTTAATGATGAGTAATTGATTTCAGCACTCCTTGAACAGGCAGCGATTTAAGCGTGCAGCCTACTTGTTGCACGTTAATGTTTTTTCCTTTTTTTTGGGAAACGCACAGAGAAAAAAGTTGGGTTGACGTCAATATCCAACTTCAGACTGACGTCAACATCCGACCTCGACCTCAGGCTGACGTTGGGTTCTGACGTTAACCCAACTTTCATTTCTTACCAAAATCCAACGTCTGTCCGACATCGGATGTTGACGTCAGTCTGACGTGACGTCAACCCAACTTTCATTTCCAACCAAAATGTCGGTCAGACAGATTTTGGTTGGAAATGAAAGTTGTAATAATAGTAATAATAATAATAGTAATAATAATAATAACTGACTGGGATTTATAAAGGGAATTTTGCGCAGGTTCTGGCGTACGCACGGTTTTATAAGTCTGATGCCTTGTCCAAATACCCACACTTAAGGTCTTGGCCACTTGAGAGCGCGTTTACGCGACAGGAAGTAAGTGCGCAAGACTGCCCCATGTTTTAAAAATGGGACACCATTCGGAGCGGTATTCGAGGCTAAGTGTATCCCATCATACATTATGTCCGGGACCTCATGTGCCCCGAAATTGCGAGATGTCGAGGAAAACATTCCAATGTAATTTAAATTAATACTGTTTTTATCACTTAATTAGAAGCACCACCATTTTAAATTTGTGTCTTCTGTTAGTTACAAAGCGACTACTGAACAGACTGAAATGCAAAGTATTGAAAATATAATAAATAAAATCTCTGTAAGCACTTGCATTTTTTGCAAGACAATAAATATGTCCCATCGAGTAATCAAAAGTCTCTTGCAGTCTTTACGCCTACTTGAACACTTGGGCCAAATAGAGGAAATACGTCATGCAAGTAGACAAGTGGTCAAGTGCAAAGACCGCAAGTGTGGGTACAGTATTTGGACAAGGCATGAATATTTTTTGGTGTACGCCATTTTTGGCTTCCGGGCGCACGTACACTTTTAATAAGGATCCTAAGCAATGAGACCCCTGATGCTGAGCATCCTCTATGGCCAAACAATATGCATTACAAGCTGTACTTTTTTTTTTCTTATAAATTGAACCTCAGGAGTTTGTAAATAAATGAAGGTTCTACAAAGTATACCCAAGGTGCATTTACTATACACTATACTGTTTCTTTCATCTTTACCCAGAAATAAACTGCCTTGTCATAAATCTGGACTATGTTAACTGCACATGGAGTGATCATGGGCTCAAGTACAATTACAGTTTCAAGAGCAGGTGCGTATGTTGAACAAAAAAGAAAAACCTGTAATTTTAGATGAAAATATCAAGACAAACAATTTTCTTTTGATTTCTCTTAGGTTTTCACATTACGACATTCTGGATTGTTCTACATATCACAAGATTAACAGTGTTAATGTGGGCTGCAAGTTTCCCTACAAAAGAACACAAAGGTTTAATTCGTTGAAAACATGGCTGTACAGTGACAGTGGCAGTTTGGTGACAGAGCAGAACCATACTCTGAAAGAATATGGTATGAAAAGTTATTCATATTTCTTATGACTTGACAACAACTGTATGGCATTAACTGGTTGATGGACTGATACGTTATACTGTGTTGCTAATCAGTGAAGCTTAACCCTCCGTTCAACCTGTCTGTGGTGGAGAGAAAAGATGCTGAACTGTGGCTGTACTGGAATGTCACGAATGATGACAGCTGTATTGAGAGTCAAGTTCGTCACAGGACAAATAACAATGACTGGAAGGTATAAAATTTGTATTATAAAAATTAATTCTGATTGGATGAGCTACATTTGAAGCATGTGCAAATTGAATATTTATTTAATACAGCCTCTCACAGCTTATTAAAAGCTTGTGCTGATATTCAGACAAACAGCAAGATTGTGATTTGATATTGCCTTTATGCAACTATTAAATAAACGAATAATTGAATAATTATTGTTATGCATTTCACCTTATGGTCGTCTGATAACCAGACACAAAACGTGGCACAGTTAACAACTTCTCTCTCTCCAGAACCCCAGTTCGGGCAGCAGGACCTCCTTCATTTTGACTTTTCCCTCCAAAAAACGGTATGAGTTCCAGGTCAGGGCTCGAATCTCATCATCCTGCGGAGAGTCTAAGTTTTGGAGCGACTGGAGTGAGTCTGTGTACTGGGGATCTTTAAAGACTAACGACACAGGTACCAATGCAGGACAAACTTATCACATCTTATCTCTAGTCACTCACTGATATATGCCTATACAAATGTTCTTTACATATATCAGTGGGCGTGACACGACAGATCAGTTTATCACAATCACAGCCAATCAAAACAGTTCTCTCTGCTTTCGCACGCTCTTACACTCGCAACGCACTGCAGCGCACATGTATCTTGTCATTTTCTTATCTTCTGTTATGCTTCACCGGATTGGATGCTTTTTATGGATTTACATGTTAGAACGTGAGGTATTTGTCATAAATTCTTCACTTCGGATAATTAATATACTTGAGGATGATATTTCAGGGTTTATCCATTAAAGATGGGAGTCTCTCACTATTTACACACTATGGCAGAGAGTACCAATACCCACACATGCAATCATTGCACTCAACCACTTGTCTACTTACATGACATATGTTGTGTTTGGCCCAAGAAAGTGTTAAAATGGGCTTCAAGAACTTGACTACCCGATGGGGCACGTTCACACTTGCCATGTTTGGTTCGATTAAAACAAACCCTGGTGTGTGCAGTTAATTTGATTGAGTGTGAACGCTAATGCGAACCCTGTTGCGAAACAAAACAAGCAGACCGAGACCGCTGAAAAGGTGGAAAGAGACCCAGGCCCTACATCCGAAAATACATCATTTATCATGATGGTGATGAGCAAAGGACTAATAGCACTGCCCTGAGGGGTCCTGTTTTCTACAAGAAGCTACCAGATATTTTTTCCCCAATTCTCACCTGAATAGAGCGTCCATACAGGAAATCTTTCACCCAGTTAAAGGCCCTACCGTCCTACTCCCAAAATATCTAATTTAACCAACAACCCTTGTTTCCACATCATTTCATACGCTTTCTCTACATCTAGAAGATTGTCACCACTGTTTCTCTATTAACCTGGATTTCCTTATTTCATCTTCCAGGCATAGCACTGGATCCATTGTCCCTCTACCCTTCCTGAATCCAGTTTGAAATTAAATTCTAACTCTATAGTATAGTCTAAGCAGTCTTCCTAATGCTATCTCACCAATAAAAGACAACATGATAACATATTTCATCTCCTCCTAGCGATGCCATCCCTTCACTGGTAATCACTCTCTCCATCTCTGCCTTAGAAAAAGGTACACTTAATGCATCGTCCACTTCCTCTCTTTTTTCCAAGACTCCAGGATATGCCTTCAATGTCCTTCCCTTCCTTTCTTCCAATCCCCCTCTAGGTTATCAGAATTGTGTATTGCTACAAAAGCTTTTGCCATCATCTCTGCCTTCTCCTTGTCTGTCACTGCCTTCTTCCCACTGACCAGTACAGGGTAGTCCCATTCCCTCCTTACGCCACCCATCTTACTTATCATACCCCATACTTCTCCCACAGGTGTTATTCTACCTATTGAGCTGCATAACTCACTCCAGTAATTTCTCTTAACCTTGCGTATTGTCTTTTTTTACTAATGCTTGAGCTCTTTTATATTGAAAGAAATGGTCATAATTATGAGTCCGTTTCAATTGCCTCAAGGCCGTATTCCTACCTCTTACAAATTCTCTGCATTCCTCTGTCCACCATGGAACCAATTTCCTTCGCCTTTTTCCAGAATTCTTAGGAAGAGTTTCATTCGCCACCCCTCTTATAATTTCTTGGAAACTATTATGCCAGCAGCCATGTCACCCTGTAGCCCAAGACTGGTTGCCCACTGAAGCTAAGCAGGGCTGAGCCTGGTCAGTACCTGGATGGGAGACCTCCTGAGAAAACCAGGTTGCTGCTGGAAGAGGTATTAGGGAAGCCAGTAGGGGGTGCTCAGTGCTCACCCTGTGGTCTGTGTGGGTCCTAATGCCCCAGTGTAGTGATGGGGACACTATACTGTCAAAAGAGTACCGTCCTTTGGATGAGACGTTAAACCGAGGTCCTGACTCTGTGGTCATTAAAAATCCCAGGATGTCCTTTGGAAAAGAGTAGGGGTGTAACCCTGGCATCCTGGCCAAATTTGCCCATTGGCCCCTGTCCATCATGGCCTCCTAATCATCCCCATATACTGATTGGCTTCATCACTGTCTCCTCTCCACCAGTAAGCTGGTGTGTGGTGGGCATTCTGGCGCAATATGGCTGCCGTCGCATCATCCAGGTGGATGATGCACATTGGTGGTGGTTGAGGAGATTCCCCCCTTCCAAATGTGAAGTGCTTTGAGTACCCTGAAAAGCGCTATATAAATGTAACAAATTAATTATAATTATTATACTCTCTATCAATATCCATATCTCTAATCTCCCCAGATCTGTCTAGAAATATACGCCATAAAAGCTGACCAATCAGGTCGAACATATCCCTATGCCTTTAGGTTCGGTATATCTAAGTTCGGTGTTAAAAATGCCAATGGGAACGCTAAGCTAAGCAGGACTACATGTTTTTTTTTTGGGGGGGTCCAGACAAAACGAACCAAGTGAACTAAACTACAAGTGTGAACACACCCTTTATTTACGGATTTATTTCCACATTTTAATGTTCAGTGCTTTAAAATAAAGTTCTAAATGTCTGTTCAGTAGTCTCTATGTGACAACTGACAATTTAGTACATTGTAAGAACACAAAGGCTTGTAATTAAGTGATAAAAAGCAGTTGCAAACGTTTTACAAAATACACATACCCATCTCAGCAACAATAAAATGTGCAGCACTTTGTTTTACTTCCAAATTATATGTAATATATATTTAAATTAGCCAATCTCACGATTTCAGGGCATATGAATTCCTGAATTCCTGAACATGATGATTGATGGGATACACAAAAGGCACTCCGAGGCAGCATTAGAGATAGTGTGGATTTAGTGTGTATTAAGTGCATTTTTACCATACTAAAGCATAAAAATATCATAATATGTTTGCAGAGATTTAGGAAATATGCTAAGTTGAAAACAATAATGAAAAGTGCAGCAGTGGCTTTAATGGCAACTCTTTTCCCAGAGAGTCTGGCTCCTGTGTCTGTGACGACACTGGTGCTGTATACAGTGGGAGCCACAATAATACTCGTCATACTCTCCTGCTTGCTGGTCCGTAGTGAGAGGTTAGAATAAAACATTTTGTCCATTAATTTTAAACATTTTAGTTTAATAATTTTCAACAATAAAAGTCTATAAGTGTTTTATTTACTCTAATCTAATGTTTAATGTTCCTTAGATTAAGAATCATTTTAATACCAGTGGTACCAAATGCAGGACGAAATGTAAGCAAATACCTTGCATCCCTTTTTGACAATTATGATGACAGTATGGAGGTAAGCAATTTTTTTGTTTTTTAGTCATGTACCTTGAATTTGTTTTTTAATTCATAGAGGGGAATGTGAGAATATATCATCTTTTTTTCACACAGAAATGGCTGTCCATGCCTAAAGATCTGGAGAACGGCTTCAAACCCAATTTCACAGAGCGTGCCTGTCCTGTGCGCGAGTACAGAATGGTGTCCCAGTCCAGCAGTGACAGTGAAAGCATCCTCTCAAACCCAACAGACCTGTCGTCAGATTACCAATGCATGCATAGCTATTCATCAGCCTCCACCATAGCTGGACCTGCTGAACCCCTACCAACCCAGGACCCATCTCCAGTGGATAACCCAGTCTAGGTATATGTCTAGGTATAATCTGACGGAGGCAATTCAGTTTAAGAGTTTAGAAATAAGTGTTATGAAATTAGAATTTTGATTGATGAAAAGTAGAACATTTACAGGTGAAAAAAAATTGTTCATGTTAAATAATAATGAAATCCAGTATTGGCATTTTGCACACATTTTGTTTTAAAAAATCAACTCAGAGTCAAGTTACATATCAAAACAAGGATTGATAAACATTTGAATGTTTTAATTTCTTATGTTCTTTTGTTTAAGCAGGATAATGTAGTGTTTGTCATTTTAATTGTTTTTTTTTTTTTTTATAAAGATGCCGTTCATTTTCTCCATTTTAGTAGTCATGCAAGCATTTTTCATGTGTTTTTTCCCCAGATGGTTTGCTCTTGTTCAGTTTTTTTTATTCATTTGTGTGTATTGTGTGTTATTCTGTAGTTACAGGTAGGAAGCCTAGTAAAAGATTGTCTACTAACATTTTTGTTAAAGCAATGAGCTTTGTATCATAGTGTAAGATGTCTCTGATAAGAGATATATTTGGCAGAAAGAAGTAAATTCTAGAGTATGATTTGTGTACTGGTGGGAAAAGCCCTTCACCTTCCAAACCATGATTTAGAGTGCTTAATAGTTATTTGTGATTCATGCTGCTGCCAACTGGAAATGTAGTTGCAGTTTCATTTCAAATAGTTTTATTTTAACTACAACTGTTTTTAATGTATCTCTTTGGGGGGAAAAAAGTCTTAAAAAGGCATTTGAAATCTTAAAATTAAACAACGTTGGTAGCACCTGTATGTTGCTGAAATGTATATTAGCTGTATGTTTTCATCAGGATTTTTTGCATTTGTAGCATGTTGCTCATCAGTAGTACTGAACAACATGTTTTTGGATGTTTAACATTTACAATGTATGTGAACTTGCAATTTTAAGATTTAAGATGAGTAGATGTTTGTACACAAATATTATGTTTAAAGAATGTAATGCTTTTAAAATCACTGAATAAAACCAGCTAAACTACAGTTTATCACAATGTTTGTGATGATTATTTACACATTTGGAGTAAATGATTATTCTTATTTAATTTTTCACAGTCAATTCTGATGTTCGAGCTGATGTTGAAGTGGGAGGCTTATGCTCATAACTACAAGAACATTAAATACAATTCATATTTATGAAACAAAAGGTACTTTTAGGTACTTGGTTAAAACTTAATGTGACACGCACTAAAGAATGAGATAGGTCTTAGCAACATGAATATTTTAAATAAGAAGATTCTTAAAAACTACCAAAAATGTACTATGAATAAATAGCATGCATTTTGAGTGTATAACAGAGTTTAAATGATCTGGTACTGTGCATGTCTACAAGATAATTTATAATTATAAATGTCCATAAAACATGGTTTGTCACATAACATCATAATAGTTTTGTTAGTTTAAAAACTAGGTACAAAACAGAATTGCATTTATCCAAGCTAAGGCCAATTCACACTGCACGGACAGACGCAAACCAATGGCGACAGTCACCAGATTACAGCACGTCACTTCTCAAGGCATTCTAAATCAGATTCAGCATGTTCAATCTGCTAAAACAAGCTCAGACAGACACCAACAGACTCTGACTCAGTAACACACTGATCCGACAAAACTAACGAAGTGTCTGTTGCCATCTGTCAACGCAGTGTGAATTAGTCTTAATGGTTACTTTTCTGAAATGAGGCATCCCCGATGACATAATATGTGGCCGACAAATGTGACCTCTAGAAGATGCAGCCTTTGTAATGTGACAGCGATTAATGCGTCTTAAATTGCATACTAGGAATATGTACTTCTTTTTGCGACTGTTAAAATGTTTTGTTCTAATGTATTCCAGACATACTACATTAATTATGTTGTCACTGTCATGTGACGTATACCAGCCTTAGTTGAGTCGCTTCACTGACATTCACAACTCCTCTCCCATATTTGCCTACACTGTTAGACTTTTCAAGGGTTTTTTACAGTAACTTACTGGCAACACTGTTTACTGCAGTGCTTACCTGTATACATTTAATCTGGCGAGACTGAACAAAGACAATGGTCCATCTTCTGATTGGTTCATTTGCTGTGTAATAAATATAAAGTTAGACATGATGCAAAGGTCACTTATTTATTTGATATAAAGTTAGCCGATTTTATAAGATATTGTAAGCTACCTAGTCTGCACCAGTGGCTCCAAAGCACTTTTCACATATTGCTAATCATTTCAGCAAACTTATCTCAAAATATATATCACAAATGGCCTACCTCCGGAATCTTGCTAGAAGTCAATGGCGCGAATTGGCGCTTTGTTGTAGTTGCCTTTTTAAACACATATAAAAATGGAAGTAAATATTAAATTACATAAAAAAAAAAAAATTAATATGTTATAGTTTGCAAACTAATGCTAAAACTATAAAGGTTCTCATCAGTAGGCTAGGCCAACATTATCTACAACCAAAACAGAATTTCACATTAGTTTATTCACATTTATTGTTAATGTAAACGCGTTGCTCGTTGGCATATTTTAACTCGACAATTCAATAATCTAACAAAGTGTGTAAAATGAAACGTTAGCTCAGTTTACCCTGGTAAAGTTCGTTACCGCCATGTTGACGACGTTAGGCTAAAATTAGGAAATAAAAAGCACGATGGAATGGTGCCAGCCAGAGAGGCCGTTACGTCAAATACAGTAGTATACAGCACATTTAAAAAATACAGTAAGTCTCTGTATGTGGTGTTAGACAAATACAGTAGTATACAGCAAATTTAAAAAATACAGTAAGTCTCTGTATGTGGTGTTAGACGTCACGTCACAGAAAATTCCCATGATGCAATGGAAATCACAGTTATTTACTGTAAAGAGAAATAGCAGTATAATACTGGGGGATTTAAAGTAAATAACTGTAGAAATTACAGAAAAGTCTAACAGTGTACTATATAGTAGCCTACTAGGGAAGTATACGCACATAGCCATTGAGGGCATAGTGGAGTGATAGCGGTGGAAAGTCCCAGTGCTCAACCTAGGCTATCAGATTCGAGGCAATCTGTTAGATTGTCACCTTATTGACACAAAACATGACAGTTAACTTCCTTTTCTCTCCCTAGAATATCACAACATTCTCATCCAGTTTGCCTTTCCCTCCAAAAAATCTGTAATTTTGTTACAAAAAAAATCTGAGTTCCAGGGCTCGAATCTCATCATCCTATATGGAGAATCTAAGTTTTGGAGCAACTGGAGTGAGTGTACTGGGGATCTTTAAAGGTCAACACTGACACAGGTATACCAACGCAGGACGAACTTATCACATCTACAGTATATGCCTTACTGACTAATCATTTTCCTCGCCATGTTATGTTCGCTGTTTTCCACAGGAACGTATGTGAGATTTCTGTAGATTTGTTGGAAGAAAGCCAAACAGATTAGTCTACTAACATTTTTGTCGAAGCAATGAGCTTTGAATCATATGCAAGATGTATCTGTGATAACACATATATTTAGCAGAGAGAAGTCAATTCTAGAGTATGATTTGCGTACTGGTGGGAAAAGCCCATCACCTACCAACCCATGTATTATCTGATTATTTAGCTGAGTGCTATTTGTGATTCATGCTACTGCCAGTAGTTGCATTTTCAGTGCTGGTCAGAATTATTTGCCCCCTTGGTAAATATGATCAAAGATGTCTGTAAAAAATAAATCTGCATTGTTAATCCTAATCCAAATTTAAATTAAAAAGTGGGGGGGAAATCACATTATGAAATAAATGTTTTTCTCCAAAATACTTTGGGATCAATTATTTCCCCCCCTTGTATAACTTATATGTATTGTTTCTCTTGGGAAGTTTTTTTCTTTTTTTTTTTAAGGCATCTGAAATCTTAAAATTAAACAATGTCTGTATGTTGCTGAAATATATTAGCTGTGAATGTTTTAATCTAGATTTTATTTTTGTATTTGTAGCGTGTGCTCATCTGTAGCAACTGATCAAATAAATTACAATTAGAATGTAATTCTATAAACGTGTTTTTTTACAATTTTAATATGATTAGAAGTTTGTACACAAATATGTTGCTTAAAGAATGCGATGATTTTGTAATCACTGAATAAAAACATTAAATGTATCAATGTCTATGATGATTATTTACACATTTTAATAAAACAGTCAATTCTGACTTTTGAGCTGATCTTGGAAGTGAGATGCTTATCATGAATAGCAAGAACATCAAATACAATAACAGTGTGGTATTGTGTATGTGATACACAATATTGTGATCTGGTATTGTGCATGTCTACAACATAATTTCAAAGTATAATTTTACATAAAACATGTAAACATTCATGTGAAAAAGAAAGGACACCCTATTAAATTCTGTGGTTTTATGTATCAGGAATAATAATATAAATATTAAATAAAATAATTTGGTCCTTGGCAGGTCTTATAGGTAAATACAACCTCAGATGAACAACAACACATGACATATTACACTGTGTCATTATTTATTTAACAAAAACCAGGCCAAAATGGAGAAGCCATGGGTGACAAACTAAGTACACTCTTACTGCTTCCATAGGAATTAAGAGGGTGAGTAGCAGTCAGACACTGCTAATCAAATGCCTTTGATGAATTGATCATCAGCGAGCGTGATCACCTCTATAACAGCAGAAGTTTGGGCAGTTTGCTGGTCCTGGAGCCTTCAGGTGTGTGTTAACACAATGCCAATGAGGAAAGACATCAGCACTGATCTTAGAGTAGCAACTGTTGCTGCCATCAATCTGAGAAGGGTTATACGGCCATTTCCAAACAATTTGATGTCCAACATTCTACAGTGAGGAAGATTATTCTAAAGTGGAAATCATTCAAGACAGTTGCCAATCTCCGTCGCAGTAAATTCACCCCACGGTCAGACTGTGCAATGCTCAGAAAAATCGCAAAACATACCAGCTGTCCATCACACTGATGGAGGATTGATGATTTGGTCTTGTTTTACCGCCACAGGACCTGGGCATCTTGCAGTCATTGAGTCGACCATGAACTCTAGAGTCAAATATGAGGCCATCTATAAGCTTGCCCAATATGGTCATACAACAGGACAATGATCCCAAGCACACCAGCAAATCTACAACAGAATGGCTGAAAAAGAAAATAAGCCCAGTCAAAGTCCTGAAGCAACGTTGTAAAGGCCAGACGTTGTACAAGTGAATCGGCATCTGAAAAATAGTTTATATATATATATGAAGAGTTCAGATGCAAAAGCCTCTAAGTGACATCTGAATATATATATATATATATATATATATATACATATACACACAAAGAATAAATACAGATTCTGGCCTTTACAACGTTGCTTCAGTTCATTGAGGTTTGCAGGCATTTGTTTATGCACAGCTCTTTTAAGGTCCCGCCACAACAGTTCAGTCGGGTTGAGGTCTGGACTTTGACTGGGTTTATTTTCTTTTTCAGCCATTCTGTTGTAGATTTGCTGGTGTGCTTGGGATCATTGTCCTGTTGCATGACCATATTGGGCAAGCTAGAAGGCCTCATATTTGACTCTAGAGTTCATGGTCGACTCAATGACTGCAAGATGCCCAGGTCCTGTGGCGGTAAAACAAGACCAAATCATCAATCCTCCATCAGTGTGATGGACAGTTGGTATGTTTTGCGATTTTTCTGAGCATTGCACAGTCTGACCGTGGGGTGAATTTACTGAGACGGAGATTGGCAACTGTCTTGAATGATTTCCACTTTAGAATAATCTTCCTCACTGTAGAATGTTGGACATCAAATTGTTTGGAAATGGGCGTATAACCCTTCTCAGATTGATGGCAGCAACAGTTGCTACTCTAAGATCAGTGCTGATGTCTTTCCTCATTGGCATTGTGTTAACACACACCTGAAGGCTCCAGGACCAGCAAACTGCCCAAACTTCTGCTGTTATAGAGGTGATCACGCTCGCTGATGATCAATTCATCAAAGGCATTTGATTAGCAGTGTCTGACTGCTACTCACCCTCTTAATTCCTATGGAAGCAGTAAGAGTGTACTTAGTTTGTCACCCATGGCTTCTCCATTTTGGCCTGGTTTTTGTTAAATAAATAATGACACAGTGTAATATGTCATGTGTTGTTGTTCATCTGAGGTTGTATTTACCTATAAGACCTGCCAAGGACCAAATTATTTTATGTAATATTTATATTATTATTCCTGATACATAAAACCACAGAATTTAATAGGGTGTCCTTTCTTTTTCACATGAATGTTTACATGTTTTATGTAAAATTATACTTTGAAATTATGTTGTAGACATGCACAATACCAGAACACAATATTGTGTATCACATACACAATACCACACTGTTATTGTATTTGATGTTCTTGCTATTCATGATAAGCATCTCACTTCCAAGATCAGCTCAAAAGTCAGAATTGACTGTTTTATTAAAATGTGTAAATAATCATCATAGACATTGATACATTTAATGTTTTTATTCAGTGATTACAAAATAATCGCATTCTTTAAGCAACATATTTGTGTACAAACTTCTAATCATATTAAAATTGTAAAAAAAATATGTTTATAGAATTACATTCTAATTGTAATTTATTTGATCAGTTGCTACAGATGAGCACACGCTACAAATACAAAAATAAAATCTAGATTAAAACATTCACAGCTAATATATTTCAGCAACATACAGACATTGTTTAATTTTAAGATTTCAGATGCCTTAAAAAAAAAAAAAAACTTCCCAAGAGAAACAATACATTTAAGTTATACAAGGGGACAAATAATTGATCCCAAAGTATTTTGGAGAAAAACATTTATTTCATAATGTGATGAAATAAAGAGTCTGTTGGTGTCTGTCGGAGCTTGATTTAGCAGATTGAACATGCTGAATCTGATTTAGAATGCCTTGAGAAGTGACGTGCTGTAATCTGGTGACTGTCGCCATTGGTTTGCGTCTGTCTGCAGTGTGAATTATCTTGTAGACATGCACAGTACCAGATCATTTAAACTCTGTTATACACTCAAAATGCATGCTATTTATTCATAGTAAATTTTTGGTAGTTTTTAAGAATCTTCTTATTTAAAATGTTCATGTTGCTAAGACCTATCTCATTCTTTAGTGCGTGTCACATTAAGTTTTAACCAAGTACCTAAATAAAGTACCTTATGTTTCATTAATAGGAATTGTATTTAATGTTCTTGCAGTTATGAGCATAAGCCTCCCACTTCAACATCAGCTCGAACATCAGAATTGACTGTGAAAAATTAAATAAGAATAATCATTTACTCCAAATGTGTAAATAATCATTACAAACATTGTGATAAACTGTAGTTTAGCTGGTTTTATTCAGTGATTTTAAAAGCATTACATTCTTTAAACATAATATTTGTGTACAAACATCTACTCATCTTAAATCTTAAAATTGCAAGTTCACATACATTGTAAATGTTAAACATCCAAAAACATGTTGTTCAGTACTACTGATGAGCAACATGCTACAAATGCAAAAAATCCTGATGAAAACATACAGCTAATATACATTTCAGCAACATACAGGTGCTACCAACGTTGTTTAATTTTAAGATTTCAAATGCCTTCTTAAGATTTTTTTTTTTTTTTCAAAGAGATACATTAAAAACAGTTGTAGTTAAAATAAAACTATTTGAAATGAAACTGCAACTACACTTCCAATTGGCAGCAGCATGAATCACAAATAACTATTAAGGACTCTAATGGTTTGGAAGGTGAAGGGCTTTTCTCTGAGTTGATTTTTTTAAACAAAATGTGTGCAAAATGCCAATACTGGATTTCATCATTATTTAACATGAAACATTTTTTTTCACCTGTAAATGTTCTACTTTTCATCAATCAAAATTCTAATTTCATAACACTTATTTCTAAACTCTTGAACTGAATTGCTTCCGTCAGATTAAGACATACCTAGACTGGGTTATCCACTGTATACAGCACCAGTGTCGTCACAGACACAGGAGCCAGACTCTCTGGGAAAAGAGTTGCCATTAAAGCCACTGCTGCACTTTTCATTATTGTTTTCAACTATTGTATTTTTTTTTCTAGCAAGGACATGAGTAGTAATTAATTGTTGCCATATGACAACTCCGTACCATTAAGGGTTAAAGATCCCCAGTACACAGACTCACTCCAGTCGCTCCAAAACCTAGACTCTCCGCAGGATGATGAGATTCGAGCCCTGACCTGGAACTCATACCGTTTTTTGGAGGGAAAAGTCAAAATGAAGGAGGTCCTGCTGCCCACAGGGAGGTTCTGGAGAGAGAGAAGTTGTTAACTGTGCCACGTTTTGTGTCACAAGGTGAGATACATAGCAATGATAATTTATTTTCATTCAGTTTATTTGTTTATTTAATAGTTGCTTTAAGGAAATATAAAAATCACAATCGTTTGTCTGAATATCAGCTCGAGCTTCTCGTAAATTCATAAGCTGTGAGAGGCTGTATTAAATAAATAGCCCTATACAATGTGCACGTGCTTCGAATGTAGCTCATGCAATCAGAATTAATTTAGTTTTTTTTATAATAGTAATTTTATACCTTCCAGTCACTGTTATTTGTCCTGTGACGAACTTGACTCTCAATACAGCTGTCATCATTCGTGACATTAAAGTACAGCCTCAGTTCAGCATCTTTTCTCTCCACCACAGACAGGTTGAACGGAGGGTTAAGCTTCACTGATTAGCAACACAGTATAACGTATCAGTCCATCAACCACTTATTGCCATACAGTTGTTGTCAAGTCATAAGAAATATGAATAACTTTTCATACCATATTCTTTCAGAGTATGGTTCTGCTCTGTCACCAAACTGCCACTGTCACTGTACAGCCATGTTTTCAACGAATTAAACCTTTGTGTTCTTTTGTAGGGAAACATGCAGCCCACATTAACACTGTTAATCTTGTGATATGTAGAACAATCCAGAATTTCGTGATGCGAAAACCTAAGAGAAATCAAAAGAAAATGGTTTGTCTTGATATTTTCATCTAAAATTACAGGTTTTTCTATTTTGTTCAACATACGCACCTGCTCTTGAAACTGTAATTGTACTTGAGCCCAAGCTCACTCCATGTGCAGTTAACATAGTCCAGATTTATGACAAGGCAGTTTATTTCTGGGTAAAGATGAAAGAAAAGTACAGTAAACGCACCTTGGGTATACTTTGTAGAACCTTAATTTATTTACAAACTCCTGAGGTCCATTTTTCTAAAAATTACAGCTTGTAATGCATATTGTTTGTCAGTATAGGACGCTCACTCAGCAAGACAGACACGTATACACAGGGGCGGAGTGGCAATCGGGAGAGTCGGGACTTTTCCCGGTGGGCCGGTAGTGTTTTGAGGCCGCGAGGGCCGGTCTGATAATAGTTAACGACGTTATACATTGCGAGTTATATTAGTAACAGAATCTGGCGGCCTGATGTGCGGCCGCTTCCCGCTGGTCAAACTGTGCAGCCTCTCTGCTCAACACAGTAGCTATATAAAAGTGCTCAACCCGTTCGGCAGGTCCAACCATGTCTAGGATTTTCAAAAACATAGGGGAATCAGTGAGCGGCCCCTCCCCCAAATGGCATAGCCTGTCGGGCCGGCCTTTGATATAAAAAGCCGCCGAACATCTCTTTTTCCTCGTCAAGTTTTGGAAGTCTAATGTCCGTGTGAGTGAGTTAAATGATGGAAAGGCAAAAAAGAAAAATGAAAGGTGGCGGCATGGGCGGCGCTAGCAGGTGTTTCAGCACCCCCAAGAAAGACCAAAGCACCCCGTCCCCGATAGCACTCCCAAAAATAATTTCTGGAAGCAATTATATTCAGGCTGTGTTCTATGGAAGCCCTGAACTGCATTTTGAAGAAAAAAAAAGAAAACTTATCTTGTTATTTCGAGATATTAAGTCGTTATTTCAACATAATATCTCGTTATTTCGACATAAGAAGTCGTTATTTCGACATAATATCTCGTTATTTTGACATTATAAGGGGACATTCTAATCTGCATTAAGCCACATTAAGCGTTCTTCTAATGGTTTTCTATGGGAGGAAAATGCTTAACGTTAAACGTTGCATTCATATTCTGGGCTCATCTGATTTTTTGTACATAGCAGCCTACTTTGTTATGATTTTAGTATCATAATGATTAATAAATGCACGCACAATTATCCATGAACTTGATTTGAACAAATGCCTTTCAACTTATGTGTGCAAAATTCAGAATTAAATGAATGCGCAGCAATTTCTACAAATAGAGAGTCAGTAGGCCTATACTGTTGTAGCCATTAAATAAGCGCATTTAGTTTCATATTTGTTAAAATATTATAATGTTATTTTTTTTCCATCTAAGTTGATTATGGAAAGCGAACAGCACGAGTAAGATAGGATGCGCAATATATCGAGAGACATGGAGCGGGTCAGACATGATTTTGACCACTTCATTAAGTTTTGTTTTGTAGAAAGCCTTTCTTTAAAGTGAATTTCGTTTTGTATAAATTGTATCTTAATTTTAATAAATTTTTCATCAACCAATGGCCTGGATTTAATAAATAAGAAGCAAATACAGGCAATATAATCATGGAGGCGCCCGAGCGGTCAATTGCATTGCACGTTAACTGGAGCGCATCTCATCCTAACTTAACGAAACTCAGTGTATGCCTCACACAGATATGAGAAATACATCAAATACACAAAGCTTGAAATGTCTTTAAACGAAATAATTCAAAACGAAAAGAAAAAGGCTACTCTCTGAATATGTAATCCATTATGTGCATTTCTCTCTATAGGCGCGTTCACTACGGAGATGGCGATCGTCAACTTCATCTTTGCAGTTGACACTGTCAGAAAACACTAGTTTTCCTAATAAAAATCAATGCACGCATCACCGGATTTACAAATACACATCTTGCTTGTTGCACGCACACATATTATGTCGAAATAACGAGATATTATGTTGAAATAACCTTATTATTAATAATACATCTTTTAGAATATTTGATTGAATGCTGAATGTTGCGCTTGTTCAATTTAATAAAATTAAAACTTTAATTGTGATCATTAAAATAACTGAATATTAAATATTTAGTGGCCAAGTTTTGCTGAATTATTATTAGTATATATAGCTCCCCCTGTCAATGATCTAGCACCCCCTCAGCACATGCGTTAAAAATTATTTCACTATACTTTATATTATATTACCTTTTTATAAAATTACAAAAAACTAGTTAATGCTGCTGTGAGGGTTTCTAATACAGCGTCTGTGGGAGTGATGACAAATTGACATATATTTCTCTCTTCGGAGTTCTGACTGCCGTTATCCATCTCTCGCATTTTGAAAGTTGTAAAAAAAACTATAGAGGAGCTTTTGCTATTTGAGCAAATGGGAACAAAAATATATAGGCCTATATAATATTCTCTCATTCACCGCTATATATATATATATATATATATATATACATTTTTTGTTTTTTTTTGGTCCCACTCCGCCCCTGCGTATACATACAGGAAATATGTAAATTGTTTAGTCAAAAACACAATTTTATTAAATAATATTGAATATAAATTAAAAGTATAAAATCATTGACTTACACAAGAATTCTTAGAATATTTTAATTGAGTTATTTGTATAAAAAACTAAACAGAAAAGGTTGTAAGCTCATGTTGAATGTACACATCATGGCAGATCAGACATTTTGGAGATAATATCTGTGGCCAGACTTTTTAGGCCCTATATATGTTAACATATTATACTTTAACATCTTAAATGTTGTACAACCACACTACTTCCGTAGTTTTAAAATGCAAATAAAACCACAAAATGGGAAAGAAATGAATAAAAAGATGTCGTATCCTACCCTCAGAATTTACTTTTGTAAACCTTGTTTTTTACTTTGTTTTTTTTATATGTTTTGTTAAGTCAACATAATGTCAAATCTAATAATAAAGAAAAAAACATTTTATTTTCAAAATAGTTATGAAACTCACTCGGTTCGTATGATGCTGAAGATGTAAATGAAGGAATATTCCCAAGGAAAAGACTGACTAATAGTAATATCATCTTGGACATGTTTACTTGTTTTGTGTCTGTTTCAATCTTCCTTGTTCTGCTCTACACGTATCTGTTCTTTGTGGGCTGACGTATATGTGAGGTTTCTGAAGAAGCCACTCCCGCCTGAAAAGAACTGAATGCTAAATTTGTTTTTAACCCTTTCACGCATAGTGGTCACTACAGTGGACAGCTATTAAAAAAGCATTTTCTTGAATTTGCACGGGTTTTTATGGCAAAGTTGCACATCAGCCTCTTCATTGGACCCTGGTGCATCATCCTATAAATTGCAACCAAGTGGCAAGCCGTTGTGTTTCGATTTTTTCCCCCTCCAAACCAAGATGGCCAAGGGTCAGTCAGACATGCCAAGTTGCTCCGGAATATCCACCCATTCCTTCTATCCTAGGAGACTCTTGTAGGTAAAAAAATATATTGCAGCATCAAGCAATATCTAATGAGTCATATCACAGTAAAATTTTCCAAGTTTTGATTTTAGATTGAGAGAAAACTCTGATTAATCACATGTCCACTGTAGTGGACGTCATGCATCAATTGCTATATTTCAGCTACAATTCATAATTATAATGTGAATATTGTTTTTGAAACTTAAAACTTAAAAACTTAATCAGCAGTGACTTTTTTTACTGTAAATAAATGTATTTGTATTATTAGATTATTTTCATTGACATCGAAAAAAAGTCATGTGATTACATAATGTATGACACTTGTAATGCATTACTTTACTTGTTAGATCAAAAAGTAATCTGATTTCGTAATGCACCTTATTGTAATGCGTTTTTTTACTCATAACATCAAAAAGTAATCTGATTACGTAATGCATGTTACTTGTAATGCGTTTCCTTACTCATAACATCAAAAATGTATCTGATTACGTAATGCATGTTACTACTTGTAATGCGTTTCTTTACTCGTTACATCAAAAAGTAATCTGATTAGGTAATGCACATTACTTGTAGTTAATTACTTGTTAGATCAAAAAGTAATCTGATTAGGTAATGCATGTTACGATACATTACTCGTAACATAAAAAACAAATCTGATTACGTAATGCATGTTACTTGTAACACATTACTTTACTTGTAACATCAAAAAAGTAATCTGAATGCGTTATGCATGTTACTTGTAATGCGTTACCCCCAACACTGATCATTTCAGATGAGATTGAAAAAACATATCGCTAGGTTTTCTCAGAGGAGGGCTATGATAGAAATGTGCATGTCCATCTTGAACATAATCAGAATTATCAGCCAATAAGGGTAAATCTCCATACTCTGGTGCACTGGAGGGAGCATCTGAGTGCTTTCCACAGTTGTACCTTGACAGGCTGTAGAAAATTCTGATGGAATCACGTCCTCATGTTCTGATATCAAAGATACGCAAAGTGCAACTTGTATGAAGTTGTATGAAGCCTTTGCAATATTTCGCATTTATATTTTTTGTATATATTTTATAGTTTTCACATGATTTGATATAATTGTATTGATTAGTTTATTAAATTCACATACTTTATCTGTTTGATTATTGCCTTATATTTAATACAGTTTATCTTCAGTTTAAACCATAACCGCATGCTGTCCACTCAAGTGGACATCTTAAGATCTCTTCTAAAAATTTGTTAAAAAAATAAAATAAAAATACATTTTTTCATGCCCTATGAGCAATAAAAACACATAGGAAAAAAATCCTGACTGAGGTTGAATAGTGGAGTCATAATTCATGCATGAAAGGGTTAATTTGCATCTATTGTTACACACTATTTTTCAGATGCCGATTCACTTGTACATAAAAACTCACATATTGAGTTTAAAACCTAAAATAAGCAAGACTAATATATATATATATACAAAGTACTGTGCAAAAGTCTTAGGCATGTTACACCAGTACACAAATCATACTCTAGAATTTACTTCTCTCTGCTAAAATATGTGTTATCACAGATACATCTTGCACTATGATTCAAAGCTCATTGCTTCGACAAAAATGTTAGTAGACTAATCTGTTTGGCTTTCTTCCAACAAATCTACAGAAATCTCTCATAAATTCCTGTGGAAAACAGCGAACATAACATGGCGAGGAAAATGATTAGTCAGTAAGGCATATAGATAAGATGTGATAAGTTCGTCCTGCGTTGGTATACCTGTGTCAGTGTTGACCTTTAAAGATCCCAGTACACAGACTCACACCAGTCGCTCCAAAACTTAGATTCTCCATATAGGATGATGAGATTCGAGCCCTGACCTGGAACTCATACAGTTCTCTTACGAGAGTACTCTCATGCTGCGTAAGTTTAGCTTACGCTACGGGAAAACTCCTTTTCTTGAGAATACTGAAACAAAAAATTATCCTTAATTTTTAGAATGTAAAACGCATTTGCTGTGGCAAGCAGACCTAGGCGAGACAGCTCGAGCGCCTATTGGGCGCAACTCCTGCAACCTATCAGTGTGTCAGACATGACATCAGCGCCAATGAGAGGCTCGCCTCACACTACGTCATGGCCTGCCAAGATGGGTGTGGTCTTAGCCTATAAATACCTATTTCATCTCCTTTCAGCGAATGACTACACTTCGCTGGATCTCCGAGAGAAAGAAGCTGCGCTGTCGAAAAAGCATTTTCAGCGGGATGAGCTTGAGTTCTGAGGACGCCGGCTGGATATTCGCCGCCTTCACTCGCCATACCTGCTGCGCCATCCGGCGCTTATATCCTTTTCCACTGCTCCGTGTGTGTTCACTGCTGCGACACACACGTTCTCTCTAAAAGAGCCAGGCATTTTTAAATGCTCTCCATGTCCTGCGGCTCGTGCCGAGCCGTCCTCAGCGACGGGGACCGCCACGTGCTGTGCGCTTCCTGCCTGAGTAAGGACCATGCGGACCACGCGCTCGCCGATGGCAGCTGCCGTGAATGCGAGCCATTGCCTCTCTCGACCCTGCGGGCTCGATAGGCTTTGTTCGCCATAAGTCTGCTTCTCCAATGCCTCCTGCTGGGCCGCGTCGTAGAAGCGCCGCTCACAAAGGCCACCGGAAGCTTCGGTAAAAGAGTACTCGCCGGCGGCGTCCCCGCAAGCCTCTTTTTCGGAGTCCCCCGTCTCCTTCCTCGACGGCCAGCGTCCCGCTACCGTGGCGGCCGAAGAGATGGAGGGGGATGTCCCTGCGTTAAGGAACCACCATGTTCTGGTCAGAACAGACAACACGTCAGTGGTGTCCTATATAAATCGCCAGGGCGGCCTCAGGTCCCGGAGCCTTCTTGCAATAGCAAAACGCCTCCTCATATGGGGCCAGCACAATCTGTGCTCGCTGAGAGCGGCACATGTGCCGGGCGTCCTGAACTTGGGCCCAGATATGCTATCCAGGGCGAAGCTTTCCCCAGGGGAATGGTCCCTGCATCCCCTGACGGTGCAAAACATCTGGGACATTTTCGGCAGAGCAGAGGTAGACCTGTTCGCGTCGCAGACCAACGCTCACTGCCCAATGTTCTTTTCAAAAGAAAGGGACGCGCTGGCCCTGGACTGGCCCAGGCGCCCTCGCTATGCGTTTCCCCTGGTCGCCTTGTTACCACAGGTAATCAAGCGAGTCAGGGAGAGCAAATGCTCGATACTCCTGGTAGCCCCGCTCTGGGAGAATCAAGTTTGGTTCACAGAGTTGATAGAACTGGGGAGCACAGCTCCATGGCCGATTCCACTGAGGAAGGACCTGTTGTCCCAGCCCCAGAGCGCAGTTTGGCACCCATACCCCGAGCTGTGGGCCCTACATGTGTGGGCGATCAACTATCATTATTTCACCTCCCGGAGGGAGTGCTGAACACGTGGCGGCTTTAGCAGCTTTTACGAAGCCTGTGAATGGCCAGTCGCTGGGAAAGAATGACCTCATAATCCATTTCCTCAGGGGAGCTAGGAGGCTGAACCCTCCTCGGCCCCCCTCGGTTCCAGCTTGGGACCTTTCTACGGTCCTAGAGGCCATGAAAGGTGGCCCATTTGAACCATTACACGCGGTGGAGCTAAAGTACCTTTCCTTCAAAACCGCTTTTCTGCTGGCACCTAGCCTCAGTAAAATGGGTGGGCGACCTACACGCGCTCTCGGTGAGCGCTACGTGTCTGTAATTTGGGCCTAATGACTCTAAGGTCATCCTCAAACCAAGGCATGGTTACGTCCCGAAGGTGCTTGCGACTTCGTTTAGAGCGCAAGTTATTTCCCTTTCAGCCCTCCCTGCGTCCGACAGTGAGGTTGGGGTTAATTTCCTTTGCCCAGTAAGGGCTTTAAGGATTTATGTGGAGCGTTCTGCTGCCTTTAGGCAGACAGAGCAGCTTTTCATTTCGTTCGGTGGCCGCGTTAAAGGGCTAGCCATCTCGAAACAGACCCTGTCCAGATGGATAGTAGACGCTATTGCGTCGGCTTATGCATCCAGGGCCCACTCGACTAGAGGCATGGCCTAGTCGTGGGCCTGGACAAGTGGGGTCTCACTTCAAGACATTTGTATGGCAGCAGGCTGGGCCTCACTGTCTACATTTGTAAGGTTTTATAACCTAGAAGTGCCCGCCCTACAGGCTAGGCTGTTCTCAGTCTGATTATGCTATATTAATATTATCTACCCAACTCAGTTTGATTAGACTGTTGATATGCTGCAACGTCCTGTGGGCTTATGCAGTTTCAAGGTTGATATACTGCCTTAAATGAATATATGTGTATGCACCTATCTCACAATACCGAGTCGTCCCGCCCCGTTCTGCTGCTTGCGACTGTTCCACTTATACATGAGCCCCGGGCTACTGCCCTTGGGACATAAGTGTTGTAATCTTAGCACGCACAGCGCTTTACATAGGCTCCCGTAGCGTAAGCTAAACTTACGCAACACGAGAGTACTCTCGAAAGAGAACGACACTCGGTTACTAACGTAACCTCGGTTCTCTCTAGAGAGGGAACGAGTGTTGCGTAGCCTGCCGTGCTTGTGCTGTGTTATGGTTTCGCTTCCAGTCGACTGAAATCATAGTGCAACCTGAGCAATGGGTATTTATAGGATAAGGCCACACCCATCTTGGCGGGCCATGACGTAGCGTGAGGCGAGCCTCTCATTGGCACTGACGTCATGTCTGACGCACTGATAGGTTGCAGCAGTTGCTGCAGAGCAGCCAATAGGCGCGCGAGCTGTCTCGCCTAGGTCTGCTTGCTGCAGCAAATGTGTTTTACATTCTAAAATTTAAGGATAATTTTTTGCTTCAGTATTCTCGAGAGAAGGAGTTTTCCCGTAGCGTAAGCTAAACTTACGCAACACTCGTTCCCTCTCTAGAGAGAACCGAGGTTACGTTAGTAACCGAGTGTCGTTTTTTCTGGAGGGAAAGGCAAACTGGATGAGAATGTTGTGATATTGTAGGGAGAGAAAAGGAAGTTAGCTGTGTCATGTTTTGTGTCAATAAGGTGACAATCTAACAAATTGCCTCGAATCTGATAGCCTAGGTTGAGCACTGGGACTTTCCACCGCTATCACTCCACTATGTCCTCAATGGCTATGTGCGTATACTTCCCTAGTAGGCTACTATATAGTAGGCAAATATGGGAGAGGAGTTGTGAATGTCAGTGAAGCAACTCAACTAAGGCTGGTATACGTCACATGACAGTGACAACATAATTAATGTAGTATGTCTGGAATACATTATATTATAGAACTTACATTTTTAACGGTCGCAAAAAGAAGTACATATTCCTAGTATGCAATTTAAGACGCATTAATCGCTGTCACATTACAAAGGCTGCATCTTCTAGAGGTCACATTTGTCGGCCACATATTATGTCATCGGAGATGCCTCATTTCAGAAAAGTAACCATTAAGGCTAATTCACACTGCGTTGACAGATGGCAACAAACACTTCATTAGTTTTGGCGGATCAGTGTGTTACTGAGTCAGAGTCTGTTGGCGTCTGTCTGAGCTTGTTTTAGCAGATTGAACATGCTGAATCTGATTTAGAATGCCTTGAGAAGTGACGTGCTGTAATCCGGTGACTGTCGCCAGTGGCTGACGTACAGTGGGTACGGAAAGTATTCAGACCCCCTTAAATTTTTCACTTTTTGTTATATTGCAGCCATTTGCTAAAATCTTTTAAGTAAAAAAAAACACACAACCTCATTATTGTACACACAGCACCCCATATTGACAGAAAAACACAGAATTGTTGACATTTTTGCACATTTATTAAAAAAGAAAAACTGAAATATCACATGGTCCTAAGTATTCAGACCCTTTTCTCAGTATTTAGTAGAAGCACCCTTTTGATCTAATACAGTCTTTTTGGGAAAGATGCAACAAGTTTTTCACACCTGGATTTGGGTATCCTCTGCCATTCCTCCTTGCAGATCCTCTCCAGTTCTGTCAGGTTGGATGGTAAACGTTGGTGGACAGCCATTTTCAGGTCTCTCCAGAGATGCTCAATTGGGTTTAAGTCAGGGCTCTGGCTGGGCCATTCAAGAACAGTCACGGAGTTGTTGTGAAGCCACTCCTTCGTTATTTTAGCTGTGTGCTTAGGGTCATTGTCTTGTTGGAAGGTGAACCTTCGGCCCAGTCTGAGGTCCAGAGCACTCTGGAGAAGGTTTTCGTCCAGGATATCCCTGTACTTGGCCGCATTCATCTTTCCCTCGATTGCAACCAGTCGTCCTGTCCCTGCAGCTGAAAAACACCCCCACAGCATGATGTTGCCACCACCATGCTTCACTGTTGAGACTGTATTGGACAGGTGATGAGCAGTGCCTGGTTTTCTCCACACATACCGCTTAGAATTAAGGCCAAAAAGTTCTATCTTGGTCTCATCAGACCAGAGAATCTTATTTTTCACCATCTTGGAGTCCTTCAGGTGTTTTTTACAAACTCCATGCAGGCTTTCATGTGTCGGGCCACTCTGCCATAAAGCCCCGACTGGTGGATGGCTGCAGTGATGGTTGACTTACAACAACTTTCTCCCATCTCCCGACTGCATCTCTGGAGCTCAGCCACAGTGACCTTTGGGTTCTTCTTTACCTCTCTCACCAAGGCTCTTCTCCCCCGATTTTGGCCGGACGGCCAGCTCTAGGAAGGGTTCTGGTCGTTCCAAATGTCTTCCATTTAAGGATTATGGAGGCCACTGTGCTCTTAGGAACCTTAAGTGCAGCAGAATTTTTTTTTGTAACCTTGGCCAGATCTGTGCCTTGCCACAATTCTGTCTCTGAGCTCTTAAGGCAGTTCCTTTGACCTCATGATTCTCATTTGCTCTGACATGCACTGTGAGCTGTAAGGTCTTATATAGACAGGTGTGTGGCTTTCCTAATCAAGTCCAATCAGTATAATCAAATCTGAATACTTAGGACCATGTGATATTTCAGTTTTTCTTTTTTTAATAAATGTGCAAAAATGTAAACAATTCTGTGTTTTTCTGTCAATATGGGGTGCTGCGTGTACAATAATGAGGGGAAAAAATGAACTTAAATGATTTTAGCAAATGGCTGCAATATAACAAAGAGTGAAAAATTTAAGGGGGTCTGAATACTTTCAGTACCCACTGTATGTATATATATATATATATATATATATATATATATATACATACAGTGGGTACTGAAAGTATTCAGACCCCCTTAAATTTTTCATATATATATTAGTCTTGCTTATTTTAGGTTTTAAACTCAATATTTGAGTTTTTATGTACAAGTGAATCAGCATCTGAAAAATAGTGTGTAACAATAGATGCAAATTAAAAACAAATTTAGCATTCAGTTCTTTTCAGGCAGTGAGAAAAGAGTGGCTTCTTCAGAAACAGGAAATCTCACATATACGTCAGCCCACAAAGAACAGATACGTGTAAAGCAGAACAAGGAAGACCGAAACAGACACAAAACAAGTGAGTTATGTAAACATGTCCAAGATGATATTACTAGTAGTCAGTCTTTTCCTTGCGAATATTCCTTCATTCACATTTTCACCATCAACCGAACTGAGTGAGTATCATATAGCTATTTTGAAAATAAAATGTTTTTTTCTTTATTATTAGATTTGACATTATGTTGACCTTACAAAAGTGAATTCTGAGGGTAGGGTACGTTGTCTTTTTATTAATTTCTTCCCCATTTTGTGGTTTTATTTGCATTTTAAAACTACGGAAGTAGTTGTACAACATTTAAGATGTTAAAGTACAATATGTTAACATATATAGAGCCTAAAAAGTCTGGCCACAGAGATTATTTCCAAAATGTCTGATCTGCCATGATGTGTACGCGACATGAGCTTACAACCTTTTCTGTTTAGTTTTTTATACAAATAACTCAATTAAAATATTCTAAGAATTCTTGTGTAAGTCAGTGATTTTATACTTTCAATTTGAATCAATATGATTGAATAAAATTGTGTTTTTGACTAAACAATTTACATATTTCCTGTATGTATACGTGTCTGTCTTGCTGAGTGAGCGTCCTCTACTGACAAACAATATGCATTACAAGCTGTAATTTTTAGAAAATTGAACCTCAGGAGTAAATCAATTTTGTAAATAAATTAAGGTTCTACAAAGTACACCCAAGGTGTGTTTACTATACTTTTCTTTCATCTTTACCCAGAAATAAACTGCCTTGTCATAAATCTGGACTATGTTAACTGCACATGGAGTGATCTTGGGCTCAAGTACAATTACAGTTTCAAGAGCAGGTGCGTATGTTGAACAAAATAGAAAAACCTGTAATTTTAGATGAAAATATCAAGACAAACAATTTTCTTTTGATTTCTCTTAGGTTTTCACATTACGACATTCTGGATTGTTCTACATATCACAAGATTAACAGTGTTAATGTGGGCTGCAAGTTTCCCTACAAAAGAACACAAAGGTTTAATTCGTTGAAAACATGGCTGTACAGTGACAGTGGCAGTTTGGTGACAGAGCAGAACCATACTCTGAAAGAATATGGTATGAAAAGTTATTCATATTTCTTATGACTTGACAACAAATGTATGGCATTAACTGGTTGATGGACTGATACGTTATACTGTGTTGCTAATCAGTGAAGCTTAACCCTCCGTTCAACCTGTCTGTGGTGGAGAGAAAAGATGCTGAACTGAGGCTGTACTGGAATGTCACGAATGTTGAAAGCTGTATTGAGAGTCAAGTTCGTCACAGGACAAATAACAATGACTGGAAGGTATAAAATTACACGTGCAATGTAACATTGTATAGGGCTATTTATTTAATACAGCCTCTCACAGCTTATGAATTTACGAGAAGCTCGAGCTGATATTCAGACAAACGATTGTGATTTTTATATTTCCTTAAAGCAACTATTAAATAAACAAATAAACTGAATACAAATAAATTATCATTGCTATGTATCTCACCTTGTGACACAAAACGTGGCACAGTTAACAACTTCTCTCTCTCCAGAACCTCCCTGTGGGCCGCAGGACCTCCTTCATTTTGCCTTTTCCCTCCAAAAAACGGTATGAGTTCCAGGTCAGGGCTCGAATCTCATCATCCTGCGGAGAGTCTAAGTTTTGGAGCGACTGGAGTGAGTCTGTGTACTGGGGATCTTTAACCCTTTATGGTACGGAGTTGTCATATGGCAACAATTAATTACTACTACTCATGTCCTTGCTAGAAAAAAAAAAAATACAATAGTTGAAAACAATAATGAAAAGTGCAGCAGTGGCTTTAATGGCAACTCTTTTCCCAGAGAGTCTGGCTCCTGTGTCTGTGACGACACTGGTGCTGTATACAGTGGGAGCCACAATAATACTCGTCATACTCTCCTGCTTGCTGGTCCGTAGTGAGAGGTTAGAATAAAACATTTTGTCCATTAATTTTAAACATTTTAGTTTAATAATTTTCAACAATAAAAGTCTATAAGTGTTTTATTTACTCTAATCTAATGTTTAATGTTCCTTAGATTAAGAATCATTTTAATACCAGTGGTACCAAATGCAGGACGAAATGTAAGCAAATACCTTGCATCCCTTTTTGACAATTATGATGACAGTATGGAGGTAAGCAATTTTTTAGTTTTTTAGTCATGTACCTTGAATTTGTTTTTTAATTCATAGAGGGGAATGTGAGAATATATCATCTTTTTTTCACACAGAAATGGCTGTCCATGCCTAAAGATCTGGAGAACGGCTTCAAACCCAATTTCACAGAGCGTGCCTGTCCTGTGCGCGAGTACAGAATGGTGTCCCAGTCCAGCAGTGACAGTGAAAGCATCCTCTCAAACCCAACAGACCTGTCGTCAGATTACCAATGCATGCATAGCTATTCATCAGCCTCCACCATAGCTGGACCTGCTGAACCCCTACCAACCCAGGACCCATCTCCAGTGGATAACCCAGTCTAGGTATATGTCTAGGTATAATCTGACGGAGGCAATTCAGTTTAAGAGTTTAGAAATAAGTGTTATGAAATTAGAATTTTGATTGGTTTTTCAGGTTATATAATGATAAAATCCAGTTTTGGTATTTTGCACACATTTTGTTTAAAAAAAATCCAGTTAGAGTGTCACGATTTGGTTATGTTCCTGTTTCATGTCTGTCATGTGATCCCCTGTTCAAGTCATGTGATCCTGCCATGTGTTCCCTTGTCTGATGTGTCATGTTGTCATTGTTCACAGGTGTCCCTTGTCTTGTCATTAGTCTTGTGTGTATTTAAGCCCACATGTTTGCCATGTGTCTTGGTCAAGTTTTCTGTAAAGTGTTTCACTGTAACCATGGTTGGCAAGTGTCTTGTCAATGTTCATGCTTTTGTTTTATGTTTGTAAATAAACTGCACTTGGGTTCTCTCTACAACACACAGAAAACTTGACCAAGACACATGGCAAACATGAGGGCTTAAATACACACAAGACTAATGACAAGACAAGGGACACCTGTGAACAATGACAACATGACACATCAGACAAGGGAACACATGGCAGGATCACATGACTTGAACAGGGGATCACATGACAGGCATGAAACAGGAACATGAAACGTAACCAAATCGTGACAGAGTCAAGTTACATATCCAAGTTACATATCCAAACAAGGAATGATAAATGCTTGAATGTTTTTATTTTTTATTTCTTATGTTCTTTTGTTTAAGCAGAATAATCATAGTGTAAGATGTGTCTGATAAGAGATATATTTGGCAGAAAGAAGTAAATTCTAGAGTATGATTTGTGTACTGGTGGGAAAAGCCCTTCACCTTCCAAACCATGATTTAGAGTGCTTAATAGTTATTTGTGATTCATGCTGCTGCCAACTGGAAATGTAGCCTAGTTGCAGTTTCATTTCAAATAGAGTTTCATTTTAACTAGACAAGTTGCTCTGGGATTTTACTTTTCAATTATTCTTTATGTATTTATTTGGAAAAGGTCTTAAAGGCGTTTAAAATCTTAAAATTAAACAATGTTGGTATGTTGCTGAAATGTATATTGCAGTGTTGATCATCAGTAGTATTGAACAAGTTTGGAGTTGTTTGTACACAAATATTATGCTTAAAGAATGTAATGCTTTTGCAATCATTGCACAAAACAGCTAAACTATCAATGTCTGTGATGATTATTTATACATTTGGATTAAATTATTTTTATTTCGTTTTTCAGTCAATTCTGATGTTCAAGCTGATGTTGAAGTGGGATGCTTATGCTCATAACTGCAAGAACATTAAAGGGGTCATATAATGCAATTTTTGTACAAGCTAATATGATTTTTTAGGGTCTAAATTAAAAGTTTGTAATATACTTTAATTAAAAATTCTCATTAGTATTGTAAGAAAACACTAATTTTACCTGGTCAAAAACAGCTCTGTTTTCAGCACGCCGTTTCAGTGCATGTGTCTTTAAATGATAATGAGCTTTGCTCACCCCGCCCCTCTGTTCTGTGGGTACACCGTATTAGACATTCTCTGACCGTATCTAACACAATAACCACGTGTTATTCGTTATAAACGTGGGATTATGAATTATATTGAGAACGTCGTACATAGAAAACATGCCGTAATGTACCCTGAGTGTAAACCTTAGACGCATTCATCGTGAAGCCTGCAGCAAGGTTTGCAAATTTCGCAAAGATTAATATAAATACTAATATAAAGGTTAATAAAACATTACACTCACATCTTCTGGAGGTTCAGCAGGAACACGTTGGTACCGATCCATTTTTTCTCGTTTGTGAAGCTGTCTGGTGTGAAATGATTCGCGCAAACATGAAAGCACAGACGATCGTGGGGAATCCCCGTGAGGGAATCCCCGCGTCAATCCTTTGGGCATATTGCTTCAAAAACAAAACTCAGCCACTGCTTCTTCAACGGCTCGGATTTAGGAACATCCAAATGACTGCTGTGTTCCTTATTACATCTAAGAACAGAACACCACAATCGCTTAGACGCCATTCTACTCCAGCATATCAACAATGGCGGACTACTATGACGACGGCTGTCACAGCTTGCTCAGGGCGGGTCTTGTGTTGAAACACGGCTGTCAATCACAATAGCGGGAGGGGCGTACGATCTTATGACGTCACAATATCGAACGGCTTGATTTCAGAGATGGTCAAACATATAAGGAGATTAAAACAAAACCACTGGATGGATTTTTATCATGATAGGATGGTTGTGTACAGGCACTGCCAACAGACATTTCAGTGCAATCAACTTGTAAAAGTGCATGTACCATTATATGACCCCTTTAAATACAATTCATATTTATGAAACAAAAGGTACTTTTAGGTACTTGGTTAAAACTTAATGTGACACGCACTAAAGAATCATTAGAATAGGTCTTAGCAACATAAACATTTAAATGATTAGAAACTACCCAAAAACGTACTATCCATAAATAGCATGCATTTTTTTTTCTACAACATAATTTCTAAGTATAAATGTACATAAATCATGGCTTGTCGCATAACATCATAATAGTTTTGTTAGTTTAAAAAAACTAGGTACAAAACAGAATTGCATTTATCCAAGCTGGTCTTCATATTGTTTTCTGAAGCAGTCTCCAGCAGGGAAGAAATCCCAGCATCTCTCTTGGTACATCTTCCACACATATGATTCCTGTGAAACACACACGCATATCATATATGTTTGAATAACTCTTCATTATTGTTATGATAAGGTGTGAACATTGTGACATGTCTCACCTGCCCAGTGTGCTCCGTTTCATCCTTGTTGATTAAGTACATCAGGAAGAACCTAGTCAAGAGAGAAACATTAGTTCTGTTTGTCTGGAGATGGAGACATTGTATAACATCAGAAAGGTGCCATAAAACTGAATTGCTCACATGTAATTGGCCAGGTTGTGTTCTTCAAGCGTATGGGTCTCAAAGCCATGTGGAGTTGTATCAAAATAATCACTTCCAATACCACATATAAAGCATTTGGTCTGAAGAAGCAATGCAATGTGTAAAATCAGACAGACAGCTAAGTATATAAATACTTAATATGTATTTTTTTTTATTGGACAGTAATGATCTCAGTACCTCCATATCTTCTTTTACTTGCTCTTGCTGGTCTCTCAGCTCCCCAAAAGCATCAATGATCAGACCTGTGCAGACAAACATGCATTGGCATTGGCAGTGAATTGCAGTGCAGTGTTTTCAATCAGATCCAGAAAATGAAATTTCATAGCCAGCCATAAATCTCCAAAACCTAAGAATTAATGTGGTATAATTGCTAGATGTTACACAAGTTGAAAAGCAAGACAAGTCTCACCTTGAATGATGGCCAGCAGGATGACGATGACAAAAAAGAAAAAAGTGATGTCGAAGACCACACGATAGAGTTCATACTCGTCCCCTGCTGGGTCCTCAATCTCGTCTCCTATACCTCCACCTGCCCGAACACCCACATACATGTGGAACAGATAACACTGCCAAGAGAAAGAGAGAGAGATTTGTTGGATTATACAGCATGTGTTTGATTAGCGAAGAATTGGAGAAAAAAGTGAACAACCCCTAACAAATGGTTATTCAAAAAAATGTAAGTACTATACATGATTGGAGAAAGAGAATAAATGACAATTTGATACCAGTAATGTTGTATAATGAAGTGACCAACCGTCATCATGTCGTCACACTTCATGTCCGGCTCATCCTCGTCCTCGCTCTTATTGTAGAACTTCCTGAAGAAGTTGAAGGCCACCACAGTGTAAAGGTACACAACCACAGCCAGCAAACCCACAGTCATCATCAGCTAAAAACAATCCAACAGAGTCAACCGGTGCATCAGTACTGATTTCCAGAACCAGTTTTGTTTTGTTGTACTGAATGTACCTGTTTTCCATTGTGTGTGACGGAGGACAGAATTGTACGCAGGGTCTTGACACCCATTGCAATGTCCAAAAGGTGACAAGCATAGAAGAAATGGTTGTAATGTCCCAGAAGTGACATCACTGTGTACCACACCAGGTAGAGGAAAGTCTAAAAATAAAGAACACGTTAGTGCACGTGACATGAACTTTGCAATAAATCAATAAAATAATTTTTTTTAGCTCACAAAAAAGACTTACATTGTCTGTGAACACAACTCCAAACTTCCAGATCTGATACTTGATGTCAATGGCAGTGAGCCTAAAAAATAATATGGAATCTCATATGAAAACATTGCCTTGACCAATGGTTTTAGGGCAGGATGATCTGATTATGAAAAATCTCTGTTTGGTGCCACTAGTGGCAAATAATAACAAATAACCTTTAAACTAATATCTTAGATAAAATGTCACAAACTTATATGCCAGTAGTGATGTATTTTTAATACCATGCAAGCATGGAGTTGTCTGGCTCTTCGTGTTTCTTGTCTGTCTGTTGTTTGCTGACATCCAGCGATTCCAGATCCATACCCAGCAGCTCTGCGATTCGCTCACGTCCATAAATATCTCCGTATTTATCCAGAACCTTTCAAAATAATCAAGAATAATAAAGCTTTGTAAATGCACTCATTTTAAACCAAAACACCAACTAACAGAAAGAATATTGGTTTACCTTTCGCTTAACAAATTTGTCCCAGTAGTTGGTGGGAAAGGAGCTAAAACAATGATAAAGTAAAATAATTATTATTAAAGGACCACAACTGGCTAGGTCTGCTAATGAACACTTATAAGAACACTTATCCTAGCGCATTATGGAAACATTAATTAGGGACCACATGCCAGATGTACAAAACAACTTTGAGCTCAAAACATAATCTAGGTTAACTTTCGTTTTAGTCTACATGTCCGTTTTCAGATATATCTTTTAAGAAACAGCTCCATAATAATCAGGATGTCTCCACACTTACGGTGTATTTAGCACCAATCTGTCCCACTGGCCTTTGATGTCATCATCCTCTGGCTGTTCAGTGATGTAAAGACCATCAAACTCCAGCTTTCTCGCCAGCTCTTTCTCTCTCCTAAAAATTACCAGTGGAATCTAACAGACCATGACATCATGATCACTCATGGATAGCACAAATAAATAAGAATATTCGTGTACATATTCAAGATCAGAATGAAATAAAAACCAAAAATCAAAACTGATAATCATATAAGTTCAGGCACTAAAATATGAAACTAGTGGTTAAAACCTTAAGGCAGTTGTATCCAATGATGGTTATGAAAGCGATGACGGTGTGCAGAATGGACAGGCCGGACATAGTGGGCTGCATGTATCCGGTACTCTCTTCCAGAAAAAAATAGACAGGACCTTCCTCAACATCATCATCGCCTCCATCCTCTCTGCCAGAACCATCAAAGTCCTCCCCAGATCCTTCAAACAGCCCAGAGCCTTCAAACATGCCTGAGCCTTCAAACATGCCTGAGCCTTCAAACTCATCAGTATTGGGAGGAGAATCAGATACCTGGAGAAATAAAAAGATGGAGCCTTAAAAACAAAAACTAGATTTTATTTTTATATCTACTGTATGCGTATGTGAAAGCAAAATTATTGTGAGGCATGCCATTTTAAAAGGAATTTAAAATGGTCATGAATATTTGATCATTTAAACAAAAGGACATATAAAGGAGACCAGAAATCCAAATGGACAAAATGGGAAAACAGTGTAAAAATCTAAAATAAGTTTACAACCTTGTAGAAGAGAAGAATGAAGTTCAAGGCAAAGGAGATGAACAAAGCCAGGAAACGAAGGTTGTAGAAGTTACGGGACAAACTGTTCTGTAGATGAACAAAGGAGGACATATAGTTTTTTAATATATTATCGGTACTAGCAACTAGTAAGAAGGCCTTTACAAGGAAATGGCTCAATGAAGATCCCCCATCTGAAATTTTAAATAATGTGTACAATATGGAAACTCTGACGTTTTCATTAAGACAGCATAATAATAGAATTTCATAATATTGGGGGAAATGGTTGAAAAGATTACATCGGTTAACTAAGTGTTTTTTTCCCCCATGCCATGAATATATGAGATAGAAGACTGTGTCGGATGTGTAATCCTTACAATTTTGTCCTGCAGAATTTGATCAAAATCTAAATACTATGTAATATAAGTTATACCCGCTGACTACGTCTATGTATGTGTGTATGTGTGCTTGCGTATACATATGTACGTGTAACACAAGAATATGTGTTTCTAATGCAAGGATGAGTGTGAACATTTGTATTGTAGGTGTGTATGTTGTTGGTTTTTTGCCTTGTTCTTTGGAATCTGTTCCCATTTTTCTGTATTAGTTTGGGAAAAATAATATTATATTTTGTCCTACCATGAATTTATTTCTTTGAACATCCAGCTCGTTCCAGAGCTCAAATCCTGCTCCTTTGGCTGATTTCTTCTCCTTTGCTTTAGTGGCTTTCTTAGGTTTTGGTTCTTCTGGTGCTGTGTCAGGCTTGACCTCTGCTTCTTTCTCTGCCTTCTCTCTATTCTCAGTGCTGTTACACAATGGTCATTCAAATTCTAAATACATCTAAAATACCATAAAGAATCAAACGCAAACACTACAATGTCTTGTTTTCCCTTCATTGTGGAGTCACTCACTCTGCTTTCTCAGGTTCAGGAGGATGTTCTTCAATAGCAGGAGGTTGCTCAGGTCCTGCTTCTTCTGATTGCTGCAGCATAAATAAACAAGACCAACATCACACATCTTTGTTTAGAACATTGGTGAAGAAACAAGAGGAAATCAGCCAAATGAAAACCCACATACCATTTTCCTCTTCATTAATGGAGTGCCCTCAGGAGTTGGTGGTTCCACGGGGGTCGTGTCACCCATATCTCCAAGTCCACCAGGTGTATCGATACCAGGAATCTTCCCACCATCTTTTTCCTGGATGTCCTCATCCTCTTCCTCTCCCCCTCCTGCTTCCATTGAGTCTGTTATCCCACCAGTATCCTGCTCCTCTCCACCCCTTGGTTCTCCAGGAAGGTCTCCGTGCACCTCATCCTGAGTAGGATCCGGCATGCTTGCCAGTAACTCGGTCACAGTGATGTTCTTAGCCCCTTCAACTAAACCGCCTCCAAAAAGTGTATGCCAGATGAGCAGGAAGAAACCTTTACACACACTGTAAATGAAATGGAGGATGCCCATGAGGATTGTCCACAGGAAGGTAACAAGTCCTACCACAATTTCCTTGATGGTCATCTTTCTGAGCCTACGGTACTGTCTGCGAATATTCCTAAAGGTGAACATGCCCAGGAAATTCATGACGCTTTGGATGAAATCGGCAAAGGCAGAGCTTGATTCTGGCTGGCCCTCCTCACCACCGCCCTCTTCATCACCGCCGCCTCCTCCATCTCCTCCTTCAGGTTCCTCCTCTTCATCCTCTTCTCTCTCCTCCTCATCCTGCTCTGAAATCTGTGAAGCAATATTCATCTCGAAGATTGTGTCCTCACAGAAGTTAACAAAAAGCTCCATCTTCTCTGATTCGCCACCCTCGTTGACCACATCAAATATGAACTGCCGCTTGGACTCTTTGACTTGAGGCATCTCCCACTGTTTACGATTCACCTCACTGATCTCGAAGTAGATTCTCTCAATCTTCCTGCTGGCGCCCATTATCTCAATGCGACCCAAGAATGGGCGGAAATAGTTCAGAACGCTCTCAGCTTGTTCGAGGAAGTTCTGCAACCTGGTATCATGAGGAACGTGTTCAGAGAGGTTGGTTAGCAGCACCGCTATGTTAAATCCGATATCTTTTGCTGGCTCTTGGAACCGATTGGCAAACTCCTCATAATGAATCATCTCATTCTCATCTGCCTCAGAGCAGGACAATAGGAACTGGATCTCTGAAGGTGTGTACTGTTTCTGGCTGTCCATGGCTTTCTGGAAGTCCTTCTTGGATATCAAACCTCTGGGGTCTGTCACATAGTCGCAGAATGCGTCAGATGCAACAATGTCCTTCAGCTTGAGGAACATGTCGAAGAATTTAAGGATCATTTCTACATTACTGGAGGATTCCACTAGCATGTCCACCATTTGCCGAGCAATGGTGCCATTTACAACATTACCTGTCAAATACAGAACCATAGTGTAATCAGATCTAGACTGAATAATGTGAAATTGATGAAAATAAATGCAAGATTGTCTTCCTACCCTCCAACAAAGACAATAGCATGACCACCATATCTTTCTGAAGGTCCAACAATTCCTTCAAGAGACCAATCTGACTGGAATCCTAGAAGAAAACAGAATTGACATACTAGCTGCACAATAACATATACTACATGCCGATACCTTGTTCAATATCTAAATGAACAAATTTTATAAAAATTTCTAATTTGTAAAACTAAAGGAACATATAAAATGTAACATTTTTGAATAATGTTTTAAACAAAATTAAAAAAAATTCTTAAACAATTCTTAAACGGAAAATAAAATATGTTTTAGCCATAAGGTCTTCATTATTTGTAAGGGTTTAACTTGGTTAACTTTAAGGGTATGGTCAAAAAATAACTACAGTTGCATCTTTAAAAGAAACTTTACCTTATCAGATTGGCTGAGGATAATGTAAATTTCTGCAACATTTAAATGCAGGTTATTGCATGCAGCAACAATAACAGGGGTTAATAATTATTAGAAACACTCTATACATACAAGAGATCATGAAAATCATAAAAACTAAAATCAATCAGCACACTAAAGGTAGAATTATAGAATGGGCAAAACACTTTTTTAATAAAAAATCATGTAAAGCTGAAAACACATGGTTCTTTTGGGTAATGTTAACTGCCTTCCATCCATTTTCTCAGGCTGTTTGACGCACTTTTTTGCATACTTTAGATTTTTATTTATTTTAAGTGAATTTATCATGTTAAATGAAAGAAAAAAAAAAACTAGATTTTGTGTCTAAAATGTTAAATACTTAAGCTAAAATATACAGAAATAAAAAGTATTTGGAATACTTCCAAATTTATATTCTTGGGTTCAAACAACCTGGATTTGGGAATCTGGAACATGAAGGGGGAAAACTCAAATACAATCACTTCAATAGATAAATAGAGTGATACATACTCTTCCCTGTATACGGCGTGTGAAAAACAGTTTAATTAATCAGTAAAGCATTGAGAGCAAAAACAATATTACATTCCAACACATTATTGTTTAAAATTGAAAAGGAATGTAACATGTTCTTAACATTAGCATGTAATACAATCATTAAGAACAGTTCTACATGAGCAACTACTATAGTTTAATTTTCATGCATTTTCTATTAGCCACTAAAATAATAAATAAGCCATTTTAGTAGAAATTAAATATATTTGCTACTGGTAAAAGTGTGCATATCCACTGACAAGACAGGGAAACTGTGCACTGTCGTTTTATGCTCCATACAAGATGCTTAAATACTCTACAAAAACTACTCGTATATTAAGTTGAGAAATTACTCGTACAAAAAACACTAAGCCAACTTCATGTACATGAATGTTTCAGCTATGTGATCTAATGCATTCAGAGAATGAACACAATTTTTTTTACATAACAGAAAAATCTATTTTAGATGGGTTACCTGAGCCAGTTTCATCATCATATGGGCAAACACATGCAGAAAGCCCACCACAGCATCCCACAGGCGACTGTGGGCCAGGGACTGCTGGTTGCCTGTGCAGGGACCCTGAAACAGAAGGATAACCCAAATATGTGGCAGCTATATGTGAATTAAGTGTATGATTTTAGGGGAAATGAATGTACTGAGAATCACAGCAAGTAGATTCTGTTAAGGAGACTATTCAGCTTATGCAATCACAAAAGGGTTTGTGCAGCTGCATGTAGAGACCGAAATAAATTAATATAGTAAATAAATGGAATAAAAATGTAAATGATCAAAAAATAAACTGCACCTGGATATACTCGGTAAGGCTGTTGAACACCTGTTTGGCCACAGCCATAGCTTTAGAGAAGTTTCTCTTGCCTGGTTCATCTATGATGTCTTTTCCTGAGTAATACCAGTAGAAATCACTGATAGACTCCTGGAGAGAGAAAATAAATTCCCACAAAGCAATATGTGTGCTGAAATCCGAATATAAGCAACATTTTATCGGGTTTTCCAGGGTAAAATGACCTCACCTGTAGTCTAAGCAGGTAATCCACTGTGCAGATAATGACATTGATGGTGGTGGTGCTGCCTGTCTGTGTTCTGAGGTAATTCTGGAAGTCTAAAGTGAAGTAAACTCACAGATGGTTAAACACACAATCTGTACTACAGACAGACATTACATTTCCAAAACCCTTGAAACTTGGCTCTTCAAATTCACACTGTGTTTTAAAGAGATGAAAAAAAAAAATCACAAGATACAGTTTTGGAACAATATGATGGTGTGTAAAAGACAGAATCAACTTTTTTTTTAAATGGTTGTGGGGCACAAATTGCAATAAATCACAGTACAAATTTTCATATTCACTGCGGTAAAATTTATGTGCAGATTCAGGACCCACCCACCATTATTGTGACCCTCACAGAGGAGCTGTAGAAAGCGGAAGAGGTCACAAGTGAACTCATCATCAGCCATCACCTTCTCACCTAGACGAAGGAAGGAAATGTGTGGGAATACATCACATAAAGGTGAATCTGTCTTTATGACATACATCACAGGTTTAGTGTAGGAGCAGTCTGATTAGAACTGAGAAGAGAAAGACCGTAAGTGGAAGAAAGGGAGATTAAACAGCTTAGAGAAAGCAAACTGCCTCAAATCTCTCATGTTATGATGTTAGTGCAAACTGCAATATTTTTGTCCTTTTCTGCAAGAGATAAGCAGGAAATGTAGTTTTTTTTAGGAGTGTTTCAATCCACTGCCCAGTTCAGTATTAAGTACGCTGACCAAGGTGCACTGAAAAATCCCAGTAAGCACCAATAAAGCTCGTAAGCATGAGTTGCTCACTATATTCACTGATGTCCTGTAAAATTATCAGAAATGGAGGACAAACTAATATTTCATAATGGTGCTGTAATTTTTAACAGATATAATAACAATGGGCAAAAAAGATATAACAAATTATACCAAAAAGATCTTAGTCATGGCACAATTTAACTGATTCACTTCCTTAGGAACTAGGGAGTAGAATGAGACACAGCCTTTTGCATAATAACTAGTTCTTAAACTCCGACTGAACTATAGCAACAAAATGAGTCACATCACAGAATTACTTAACCCAAATAACACGACACATATACATTAACTATACACATACACAATAATGTACCTATATGAAACAGATACAAGAACACTGATATACAATCACATAAACTGTGGCTCAAAAACAAAGGGGGATTAATTACAACATGAAGCCCTAACATAGATGGTACTTTAGCATGCGGGACAGACCTACTGCAATCCTAAACCTCAGCTGTGTTTGGGAAGGAAAGGAGGAGGTCATTACATAAAGCTAAATTCATAAAAATCACAGTCAGTCAAAGCCTTCAGCATGGAATGGTATGTTTACAAATTGCTCCTTTGATAATTTTGTTGCAAATTTGTTGCATATAAAATTCACAAAATGTTAAATTGCAATGCTAAACTGCTGTCCACTAACATAGACTACCGTTTTGATGTGAGCAATTATGAATGATTGATTACTGGATTAAATATGACCTCATGGCAGGGGTAAATATAGGAGAGCATATAGGGTAATGTTAGGTGCAAATTGTGAAGCCAAGACAGAGTTAGATCAGATTTGGCTCAATTCATAATCAATGGCTTGATTTGGTAAGTTTAAGTTATATGTATTTGTTAAGAATAAAACACTCAATTTAAGGATTTTAGTGTGGTCATATGAAGGTTAAGACCCTTTTCGATAGAAACAAAGCTAATGCTTATAAATACACAAAAGGAAAGTTCATTGATGCAAAAACCAACATTATGAATAAAAACATTTTTGTCTGTTACACTGAATAACTAAAATGCAGCATATATTTATTGTATAATTTAATTTATAGATTAGACACAATGCAGAGTTCTAGAGTTACAGTAGATCTGTTTCAACACTCAAGGGAAGAAAGAAAAACACTTCAGTCACATTCTGTCAGTGTGAATGAATAAGTCAGATACACCTTCTGCGATCTGTACTTGTGATGTGACTGACAGTTGTTTTTACGAATCCTTGAGTGATAAGATTCATATATATACACTTAAACGTATATATATTCTTCAAAAAACCAAAAAAGCTAAGTTTCAAACAAAACTGATTTCAAAGATATAAAAGGACAGAGAAGAGTGACAGGAAGAGAGAAATGAAAAGAAGAGGGACAGAGGCATTATTTACCCCGTTCTAGCTTCATGTCTGAGGCCCGTGAAGGAAAGGAGGAATGAAAAGAGATGGAGGACAAAAGTATAGTCATGGAAAAAGAGGGATGGTGAGTTGAGGGCAAACAGACGACATGGAGTGAAAAGGGAATTAATTATGGCCAATTTCATAATCTGTGTTTATTGACATCATATTAGACTAGATTATTACATCTGGAGACAAATGGAGTATATGACAATATGATTACAATTAATTTATTCAACTGATAAATTTTGTCAACAAAAATGAAGAGCATTTCCATGTTAGAATGACCAAACATGTATGATTACAGATGGATGATTGAATATTTGGATGCCATATGCAATTTTGGCAAGACAGACTACATGTTTATGGATTGTTATATAGTTACTCTATACTTTCAAATTACATTTGATAGGACTATGATCTTCAGAGCTTTCTGTATTGAACTAAAATATTCCTTTTGACCATTTATTGGTATTCATCTTGATGAAAAAAGATTCTAGATAATTAATGTTACTTACTTGTGCCCTCCTCTGACACCATACCTAGACCCTCTGCTTTATTCTGCCTCTCAAAAGCGTTCAGGTCCAAAACACTGCAAAAGATGCCCAAACACTGATTTAATGAATCTATTAACTAGTGTGTGAATGTGAGATGACAACAGCCTCCAGTTAAAATATACCTGCAGGTCTGCATTAGAGCCTGGACACTGAGGAAGAAACCCACATCTTTCTTGTCTTTCAGATAGTCCAGCATTTTCTGCAAGCAAATAGTCAATCCTGTTACAGCTGAGCATTAGTGCAGGGTCTAATTCACTGTCTTGTCTCCATGCACACTCATTACTAACCTGTTGGACCTCACAGTTCCCGCCATTTAGAATAGAAATACCAAGTTTTAAGGTGGAAGAGACCATGCACCCTGTCTCACCTGTACAAAAAAAAAAAGAAGTGTTTTTAGGATGGCATGTAGAACAATAAATAGAAAGTTCAAGCTTAAAATAAATAAATAAAGACTTGAAAAGATCCAATAGTGTTTGTGTGTGTGTGTGTGTGTGTGTGTGTGTGTGTGTGTGTGTGTGTGTGTGTGTGTGTGTGTGTGTGTGTATGTGTAAGGGTGACCATGTACCCTTGCAAGCACTAATCATCTGTAGGACCATCTCAGCAGCCCCTCGGTTGTGTAGACGGGCCTGCTGGTAGAGGAGTCTTTGCTTTTCCATCTCTTTTTCCTGTAGGGTTAAACATGAAAAAATGAACTGCCTGAAAGCCTTTAATGTGTCCTATTTCTCACAAACCATTCTTTCTGCTCAATCTCACTGCTCCACTACAGCAATTGAACTACAGAAACCATAACTAACCATAAAAGTATAAAATAATCTTTCTTTATAAGCGATAATGATTATTTTTCAACCTTGATCAGGTGCTACTTGTCATTCAAAAGTCTTATTTGTGTGCTTTTCAAGATTCTGTTATGAAAATGTTGTTCATTACGTCTGTGGGCGTCAGACAATGATATGTAGAGTGACAATTAAAGTCACTTGCAGTTTCATGTGTTGTGTAAAGAAAATTATCTCAGTGGGTATTTCTAAATTTAGAAACTGGTATTCCTGTGAAGACGACAAAGGACAGCAGCGAGCATGTACATTTATTGTCATCATCAACTCAAAACAATGAGTACTGTCGTTGTAGGAAAAACGTCAGTGAGCCATGGTTGCGGTCTCATTAGTGGAAGTTTGTGGACAAAAAAGGTTGATTGTCTATTGTCGATAGTATAAGATGTATGATCAAGATTACGTAATTTGCGGGTAGTTTTTCACCACAAATTCTGCTGTTAAACATGATTGTTTTATAACTAAGTTGCAATAATGTGGGCTAACAACATCAACAGAAGTCTCGTAACTGACAGTAAGGCTGTCTTTAAAGGTTTATAAGGTAAAAATCAATTTCTCTATATGGAAATTGATTTAAGTAGTAAATCTTTTTACTTTTGGAACCCAACTGTTGCACTCTATTTCTGTGTGAGCTGTGCTTCATACATGACTACACTATTGATAATTGACAACGGATCTTTTTTGTTCACAAATTTTGCTAACGTGTTCTCACCTTAACTGAAAACTTGTAAAACCTAGACATCTGGTCAAACGGCATTCTCGCATATATGTCTAAATATTTTATAAAACAAACTGGATATATTTTAGTTAAAATGCGATTATAATAGTGTTAAGGCGAGATTGGGTGATTGTGAGTGCTTCACATTTATAAAAGATTTGGGCCCCGCTGATTATTCTTTTTATATTAAAAAACTCTGTTCTGTTTCACTCATGTTCATTTAGCATGCTCCCAATCAACCCCACCATCATCATTAGTTATGGGATAGTCATACTAATTTCCCACGTTTGTCTATCAGAGCAAACGTTGGACTACAGTAAACTCTCCTGATGGCTTTGCATCTCACAGAGAAACAAAGAGCCATCCAGGTGTTACTCATCTACAGCTCTGTCTCCTGTTGGGAAGTGAACGATAAACAAAATATACGTAACCCTTAGCCCACGTTACCAAACATCATACAACTTATTTTGAAATAAAAGGGAATTGTAATTAAATGCAATTATTTTAAATTGTAGATATTTGAACAAATACAATTCCATAATGTTATCATTGAAATGATAATAAAAGCAAGCTTTTTATTACAAAAATAAAAGATAGTGCAAAGCAAATACAAAAGCTGGCTTACTTACAGAAGCTTGCTTTTCCAAAAATGAATTGAATCATAAAATGTATAATTGAAAAATGACTGCATGCATAATATACCCCCCTCCCAAACCTCCCAAACCTCCCACCCCTCCCATGCCACCCCCCTCCCATGTAAGCCTGGCCTAAACACCCAAAAGTGTGTGCATTTCTTCTTACCATGTCTTTACATAAATGCTCAGCCTGAGTGTGTATATGTGTATGGCGCATACAATCCACTTCATCATAGGTGTTCCTGTGTGTTTGTTCCTCTGTGAGTGTGTGTAGACTAGGAGACTGCTCTGGCTTTAACTGTAGTCTGTGTGTCAGTACACTATGTCAGTATGGGGGGGAAACATTAATAAGTCATTTTCACATAATTATTGTGAATGAGTTAAAGTAAATTAAGGTAAGAAATAGAATAGAAAGCATAAATATGACATAAGCCATCATTAGTGATTACTCAAACTGTGAAACACCATATATTAGTAAAATGCATGTTCACTTGACACCTCACTCATAAAGCTCACGGCAAGAAAACAATAAATCTTCCAACATATCATTAAAAAGCAACCAATAGGATATAGTTTCTTTTGAACTTTTAAAGCTGCAACAGGTGAAATTTCACACTGAAATCTCTCAAGTCAACAATCCAGGAAATGTATAATTATATAATTGAAAATATAAGAATTAACTAAAATAATATAAATCACAAAAAAATTATAATTGTATAATATATATAATATATAACTATTTTGTTGATTTTGATTTCTTTATGAAATTCACCCTTGTATGTTCATAACTGAATGGTACAACAAAAAGTATAAAAAACATGTCCTTAAGCCCAAACTACTAAACACTTAATAATAATGATGTTTTGGTACAAACTGTAAAATGAGTCCAAATATGAAAAGTCTTTTTCATATGTAACATATTTGTCAAGTAAATGTATTCAGGTAATTTTTTATGCATTTGTGTTTAGTTGGTGGCTCAAAGCTATGTCAACTGTAAAATAAAATAAACTGCTTTAAAGGGTTAGTTCACCCAAAAATGTAAATGATGTCATTAATGACTCACCCTCATGTCGTTCCAAGCCCGTAAGACCTCCGTTCATCTTCGGAACACAGTTTAAGATATTTTAGATTTAGTCCGAGAGCTTTCTGTCCCTCCATTGAAAATGTATGTACGGTATACTGTCCATGTCCAGAAAGGTAATAACGACATCATCAAAGTAGTCCATGTGACATCAGTGGGTTAGTTAGAATTTTTTGAAGCATACACGACTCCGCAGTGAAGCTGCTGACGTAAGACGCTGCTGACGTAAGATGCTGCTTAGTTCTTCGTCCGTGTATTCGGGTTCAAATAAATATGGCTGGGCAAAAAAATGCAAGTCTTCCTCTGTGTCGAAATCCTTAGACATGTTTGCGAAGATTGTTTTGTTTACAGCGTGCGTCTCCCTCAGACTGTAAACGAAGCTCGGGCGCACCAGATAACACGTCAGCAGCGTCTTACGTCAGCAGACAGTAACAGACCCGGAAGAGAATACAATGCTGAATAAAGTCGTAGTTTTTGTTATTTTTGGACCAAAATGTATTTTCGATGCTTCAAAAAATTCTAACTAACCCACCGATGTCACATGGACTACTTTGATGATGTCGTTATTACCTTTCTGGACATGGACAGTATACCGTACATACATTTTCAATGGAGGGACAGAAAGCTCTCGGACTAAATCTAAAATATCTTAAACTGTGTTCCGAAGATGAACGGAGGTCTTACGGCCTTGGAACGACATGAGGGTGAGTCATTAATGACATCATTTTCATTTTTGGGTGAACTAACCCTTTAAAAATGTTTTAAAGATGCTGCAGTGTGATGATGTTATTAATACATTAATAATGAGTCAGATGGAGAGACAGAGAGATATCAGAGAGATATCAGAGAGCACAGGCCAGTCAGAGAAACATAAGATGTGATGTGAATGAATGGATGGATGGATGGATGGATGGATGATACAGTGGTTGGTTTGGATGTCACTCTACCGCTTCTGTGTCTTCCCCGTCCCCAGCCCCCGGACTCCCCCTACCATCTCTGTCTGTCGCACCTCAAAGGGCATCTCCTCCTCTCCACCCTCCTCCTCCTCTCCCCCCTCATCCTCTTCACCGATGTGGCAACTCTAAATTCAACAGAGATGAACAAAGAATATTACATAGTGTGAGAGCCTATAAATTAACGGCTTTATAAATGTATAAAAGTAACAGTAAAGTAATATGTATACATTTGGTGTTAACGGTTTACCATAAGACAAAAAGTTCTCACCTTAGCCATGATATCAGCGTATGCCATGTATAAGTAATCTATATCCAATTTACTGTGACAGAGCAGAAGCAGGGACAAGGAGATAAATAACAACGATTCAAAGACAACCACAGATGTAAAAAGGTCTACATTGTTTGAAATGATAATTGATCCTTGAATATCTTTCTTTGTATATATATATAGACTTTTGTATAATCAGACTGACATTATCCAGTACTTATATATTGCTTTTGTAGGTGATTACATTACATTGACAAAAAACCATGTGAACAACGTGAATAGCTTGAGCTGTCTGTATAACAGTCAGTGGTTATGGCCATGTGATCATCTCTTTTTGCACCAAGAGCCAATTGTGTCATTCACTAACACAACTGACTTATAAAGCCCTAAACGGCTTAGCTCCAGTCTATTTAACGGATCTTCTATCGCCCTATAATCCATCGCGCTCTTTGAGATCACTAAATTCAAGGCTTTTGGTCATACCTAGGATATCCAGAACCACCAAAGGAGGGAGAGCATTTTCACATTTGGCTCCAAAACTCTGGAATAGTCTTCCTGATACTGTTCGTTGCTCAGACTCGCTCTCCCAGTTTAAAACTAGATTAAAGTCGCATCTCTTCAGCCAGGCATTCATATAATCCTACAGTTCAAACTACAATCCGGCCTCTATCCAATGCCAGAGGAGAACTGGCCCCCGACTGAGCCTGGGTTCTCCCAAGGTTTTTTTTTCTCCATTAAGGCACCTGATGGAGTTTTAGGACACCATTAGGTCACTTGATGGAGTTTTTCGGTTCCTTGCCACTGTTGCCTTTGGCTTGCTCAGTTGGGGATATTTTGGGGATATTTAATTTAATTTTATCAATCAATAAATTCCTCTTGAAACAAACTTTGTTGTATTATTTTAATTTAATACTGTGAAGCTGCTTTGATGCAATCTGTATTGTGAAAAGCGCTATACAAATAAACTTGACTTGACTTGACTTGACTAACAAGTAGTGTGACGGGATCTCACCTCTTCTCAGTGAGGGCAGTGCGACTAAAATGAAGGATGAGCTGATGAAGAGGGTCTGGCTTTGTCTCCTTTTCTTCTTCCTCCTCTTCTTCCTCCTCCATTGCTTTCTACATCGGTGAGAACAAAAACTATATCATGTGGATTTCATCACAAAAAATTGCTAAAATGCATGTGTGAGCACATACAGACAGGTCATCAATCATTCTGTCCTCAAAGGAATATCCTTCGGTGTGGATCCAGTTCCGCTTGTACCCATCTAGGAACATGTTAGATGCTCTATGGCTGAAAGAGAGATGGTAAACATGTATCTGTCTCCAATCCCGTTACACCCTTTTCTCATCATTTTATTCTATGAAACAGACCGACTGACTCTCGTATGATCGTGTTTTGTCTTACCTGGGCAAGTTGTAAAGGGGAGTCATCCTGAAACAGGCCACCACCGCTCTACGTCGTTGCTTCGACAGCAGTTTGTGCCAAACCATTTTTTTGGACTTGAAAGGATGCTCTGTCTGAAGATGGAACAAAAGACATAAGTCTAAGAAGAGAAAAAACAACTATACTGCAAGAACATCATTTTTTTATATATTTTTTTATCTAATTTTAAACCGCATTTAAATTTGCCTATTATTAATGCATTGCTGTTCAGGCAACAAACTCTCAAATTTGACTTGGATACTGAAGTATAGTGGCAGTGTGGGTGAGTGGTCATCAAAATGTGATTTATTTGAGTTGCACTAGGACTTTCAAACCTTTTGAATTCAAACTCACCACTTCAATGTGGTAGAGGACCGCAGAGACCTCCTGAACCCGCTTCACCACTTTCTCTGGAGCATCTGCATCTTCTGCCTTTCCTGCCATTTCCTTATACAGTGCCATCTGCCAGCGCATAGACGGGTTATCGACCTGAGAAGAGAGAGATAGCATTCGGATTCCTGCAAAAAACACTTTAACATCAACACCAACACAAACATGCAGACATACACTTACCTTGCCCTGGAGGTGCAGGTTATTTTGCAAGAACTCTCTCACCTCTTCATCTGTGTCTTTCTATGGGTCAACAACACAACAGACTGGCTGAGTTTACCTTTTTTGCTGACCAACCTAAGTGAAACTTTATAACAACATCTAGGCTTGTGAGATAGATAGGGAGACAGACAGACGGTGATCACACTACCAAAGAATAGCGTGTCTTGGCCAGGTTAATGAGCTCCTGGTCTGCAGGAGAGCACATGTTAAGTCCAATGGGAAGCATTTTCTTCAGGGATGCTACAATGAGGGACGTTTGAACAGAGTATCGATCTCCACGTCTCTTTTTCTTGGTACGCTCCACATCCGAGCCACCAGCCTGAGATGAAAGTAACATTCAAAGCATGACAACTGATATAGACATCATGAAATAACTTTCAGTGAGACCTTATGGCATCTTATGAAAAGATTTTCATATTGAATGATGTGCTAACAAAGTCTGTTGACCAAAAAAATGGAAGTCCAACTCAAGATTTTACATTCATTTCATTGAGCAAAATACAAAGCTTCCTGTTCCCTAACAAGGACCTAGACTGCTAAACAGAACAATCCATCCTTACTTGACATTATTTCAGTCATTAGGTTTTATCTTTAAGTTAGGACTTCTTTAGAGAACAGTCCTTGGAAAGGAGTCATTCTGATTAATAGGGTGATTAAGAGGGAAGGGAGGGTAAATGTTCAGGGTTGCTTTTCATCAGAATAGACAACAACATTGGGGCTTAGTGGGGAAGACAAGGCATATTTGGTCTGAAGCTAAAATCTCTATTCTAATCTTAACAGAGGTGACAACATTAAAAAGGGGGAAATTCATTCAACTGAAACGTCATCTTAGCGTAGACACATAATAAAAGCAGGCACTATAGATGGGCTGGTACTATAACGTGTCAGTGCAGCTTAATACACTCCATGCATTGAAAAGGTCTGCAAGGACATGCACGGTCATAACAAGCTCAGACTCAGGGGGAGGAAGAGGAACTAAAAAAACACACTGTAAAACTCATTCAGTGGCGTTAATTATAAAACTAAAGGGGATTTAATCGCTTTTGACTCATTTTGGGTTGCCAAAGTTAAGAAACTCAACCCACAGAGGCAATCATTTCAGTACGCTTGATCACACGTCCTGTTTGCACCAATTTGCCCCTCCAATCCAGCACTTTCAGACATTGGGTCTCATTTAGAAAACATGAGCAAAATCAATTGTATGTAACTGAACTGAATGCAAAGATTAAGAAAGAATGGTTTTAGACAAAAATCATTCTGCTCATGCTTCATGAATGAGAACCATTGTGGGTGAAATAATATAGTATGTCAATCTAATTTTGTGTACTGACCCTGTGGTCTTGGTCTTAACCTTGTAAAGTCGTTGTGAATCATATTTTATGCATCAGGGCAGGCTTTTTATGGCTTATATACTATGATATAGTGAGAATATGAGGACATACTTGGGGAGGTACAAGAAACACCTCAATTTGATTTATATGGCCGAAAAGTAAGATGAAATTCTGATAGCTTGTAATGAATTAAATCTTTATAACAGTATATTAGACTACTTGTATAAAATGCATTAAATTATCTGTTGTTACTCTACATCTTCCAATAATATGTCTTAGCAAGATGCTGAAAAACCTGTTGTACACAATCTACTTCATGCCCTCTGTTGTTTGATTGATAGTTTATACTTTTTTAAATGCTTAGTTTTATGATCAAAGCTCTGTAATTTTTCACCATAGGGAGCAAAACATAATGCAATGCAACACAATGATGATTGAGAGATAATAAACGTTCCTAAAAAGTCTGATGCATCATATTTGATACTCACATTTTAACATGACTTTTATAAATAATGATCTATGAATAATCAATTAAAGCGAAGTTACTTCAGTCCAGTAAGTGTTCATCTTGAAGTATTATTAACAATGTATAGTTATTATTACATTTACAAAATATCTAAAGATTTCTTAGCAAGACACGTGTACACAACGTGAAGGGGGACGTTTTACTCAAAGGCTTTTAAAAAGTATAAACTATCAATAAGACAACGGAAGCCATGTAGTAAATTGAGTACAACAGGTTTTTCAGCAAAGTTTTGATCACATAGATAATTTAGAGGTCTTAGAAATTTGTGCATCAAATATGATACAGTAGGATGTATAGGGTTAAGACCACCCAGAATCAAATAAACAGGGCCTTGGTGTGGGTCTCATAGCTTGGACCGACACGTCTCGTTCTGGGTCTTAATGGCTCCGTTAGTGGTCTGGATTTGGGTCTTTGGTATCTGATATTGTCTTCAGCCCTGGTCTGAATAAAATAATCAATGTATTATGTTGTGGTTGTTTCAGCTGTGGACCACTGTGTTAATGCAACTAACAATTAAAGCCAAGTTTTACAGGTTACGTTAGTCCTAAAGTATGTAAGTGTAATTCCCTTTTCCACAATCCCACCTCAATCATTTGATTTTGATTGCATCAGGGGTCGTGGGCTAAAAGGGGTGGATGGGGAGACAAAAATGGAACATCATGGATGTGTAAGCCATTGGATATAAGTACAGAAACAATTCCAGTTAAGGTGGGATTAAGTAGGCACACATTAGAGGATGGACTCTAAATGCCCCCCTTTGTCAAGGAGGATGATGAAATATAAATTAATTGAGGTCAAATTCCATCACATGAATCCAGTTTAGGAAATGAACTGAAGTACAGTTTGAATAGTTTGATGTGTGAATTTCTGCAAATTTCTGAGTCTCAGTTGACTTCCTGAACAGATTAAAAAAATTGACCCCAACCTGCAGCCGTTATACAAAAAGAAAAGGAAGATAAGAGATGTATGAAGATCCCCATCCGAACTACAGTCCAATAGATGCAAACCGCTGTACAGGGTGATGGCACAGGCCTCCAGGGGCTCGGACCCTCTGCGACGGACATGGAATCAAGTGCCATGAGCCTGACTCTACAAAGAGTTCTTTCATCAAACGCCTCGATTCAGACTCCCCCCCTCACACACTGGCAGGACGACAGGCGCCCTTGTGGCCCTTGTGTCCATAGGGATGGGATTTTTCTTGAGACTGAGAGTGCTCAGAATATACCCATTTAACATAATTATTTACATTGTGTTATTATATTCTCCTAAATTCCCATTTTAAGCTGTGTATCCCTCAAAAATCTGATCCATAAAGAGCACTAGAGACACCATTTTAGGGAAAAAACACCATTATGCTTTTTATCATGATGCCCATCTACACATGAAACATTTAAAAAAAAGAGTGTTATTCCTATAGACACTAGTCTTGTCAAACAGCTGTGAAGTCACAGTTATGAGTGCCAGTGTGTTGAGGGAGTTGATGAAAAGCCTCCCCCCTAGATGTGAGGTGCCATGCGGTAGCACAGCAGTCGTGCAGACAGAGAAGCTAACCTCAGAGTCCCCGGTCTAGAAACCCACCAGCATCCAGATGAGAAAAAGAGGACAGGGCACAGTCAGAGAGAGAACACCATTAACACTGTCACCTAAATCCTGTAAAACGCACCCGAAAAGCACTTGCACATAATACCAGTAATCACTGGCGTTTTGTGGCAGCAAGAATAAACTCAACGTCTTCATGAAAAAGCATGAAAGCACTGCACACTTTACCTTTTGATGTGGGGCTTGATGCCAAATCAACCATTGGCTGTTGGTTTATTAACAATTTTAAGTTTTTGTTTTGAGAAGAAAAAACGGACTGAAAATCAGAGTTAATATTGTTAACTAAAACTAACTGACAAAGTTTAAATAAAATATAAATATTAGATGAAAAAAATTAGAAAAACGGAAATCAAAATAAATTAAATGTACATTTTTAAAAAAATTACTAGAATGTAAACTAAAATTTAAATAAAAAAAAAAAAAAAAAAAATCTACTTCAAAATATTATAACGGTATATAAATAATTCTAAAATAATGCTATTGACAACACAATGCTTAAGTTAGATTTTTTTTAATCAAATATCCCCCTCTCCCACTTCCCCCTACAAAAAACAAAACAACCTAATCTATAATGTAAATATAAAAAATACCAATATATAAATTATATATGTGAATTTGCAGAACAGAAAAACTACTCGGACCACGTGATAATCAAATAATAAGAAATAAATTATCAAATATGAAAGTCTATTTCCCATTTATTGACAGTAGGGCCTCACCTTGCTCATCTTGCTCTTACTGTCAGCAGTGAGGAAGGACATATTGTTGATTTCATTCATCACCACAAAGTTTTGCTCCTCTCGCTTGAAATTCTGCATAGAGATAAAACCGAGAGAATGAGAAGAGAAGCGAGGTACATAGAATTGTATGTTGTTGTGTTCAAATGTGGCTTCAATGAATGTGTTTATCATGACTACTGATACTGTATGTTTTTCTTTGTTTCATTCAAATAGACATTTGTCTCTTACATGAGATTTGGACCAGAAGATGAAGACCTCGCCCACCATGCGGAACAGTTCCTCGGCATCTGGGTCGCGACACGTCAGCCATCTTGCTCTAAAACCCATGTGACATTTAAAATGTCAAGACAACTAAAAACGATGCTATTAAAATAATCTACGTAGGAACCACAAAATACCTGTTGTTATCCACATAGCGGATGAGAAGAGGGTAAAGAGCATACAGGTCTCTACAGAGAACTGCAAATTCATCTCTAATAGTTCCTTCCTCCTCATCCCCCTCAGATTTCCCCTCCATACGCAGGTGCTCTTCCTCAGCCACTACTTTAGACGTTCGCTTCTTCAGCTTCTCCATGGTGGGAATGAAATGGGATTTGAGCATCTCTGGTTTGGCTCGGCTCACAATGGGCTGGGAGAAAACTGGATCGGAACAAGGATATTATGTTGAAGATCAGGTTCAGTGCAAAATACAAGCCCAGACTTGAGAATAACAACTTCTCGTACCCGCAAGCCTCTTCATCCAAGAAGCTTCGTCAATTCCCAAGTTGTTGACCACAATTTTCATGATACTTCCCAGGAGCTGGTTGAGGTGATCGGAGGTGACGTCTGTACAAAGCTTACCCTCCAAATCGGGAAAGTTCTCTACTCCTCTCTCCCACCAGCGGGGTAGATAGTTACATAGCATGGGCAGGGTGACCTCGATCACATGCGGCATTTCAGTGTAGCGAGCCCCTGATTCAGCCAGGTCTCCAATCTCTTTCAATAATATGTCTAGCTCAGGAATGTCCAAACACAGCTCTTGGACATGGTTCGGAAGGCCCAGTACTGTAGATAAAAGGAAAAAATGGAATAATAAAAATCAGATACAAATACAGAAACAGATTTATATTTGGTGCTCAATAGACATTTCCTATCATTATCAATGTTGAAACCAGTTGCACTGCTTAATATTTTTGTGGAAACCATGATCATATTTTCAGGATTCTTTAAGGAATAGAAAGTTTAAAAGAACAGCATTTATTTGAAATATAAAATGTTTGTAACATTATAAATGAATTTTATGGAATGGAAGTGTAGCTGAAAAGAGATGACTTACTAGATCTTTCTCTGGGTGTCTTGGTAGTGTAGACTGAAAACGCATTATACTCATTAAGATTGGGCTCCAGGTAGGCCACAGGCATGGCTGCAGCAAGATGAGCAAGACATTCTCCAAGGGCTGGTCTATGCCTAATGCACATATAAAAAGGAAAAATATTAAAGAAAACAACCCCACTGTCACATACATTTATACACACATACACACACACAAATACAAACCTCTCTGCATGAGGTGTTTTTACTGTACCAAGAGAGTAGATGCTACACATGATTCGGTAGCATGACATCTGCAAATCGTCCACTAACAGAGGCAAGACAGAGAGACGCACATTAATTGAACTACTATATATTAATTTTAAAATGAACATATGATAATTTAGTTTTCAAAAAAGGTCCTTACGCATAACATCATCTCCAAATTGGTGCTGAGCGATGTGGTCAAACAGCGAAGTGAGGACAGGGAGCAGAGCTGTTGTGGTGTAGTTAATATTCTGAGACACACCTTTCACTGGCTGAGAGACAAAAGACACAGATGGACTCGTGCCGTGCAAAAATAATGCAGGAAATAAACACCTTGTGATATTAGCATTACTAAAGTTGCACCTGATTGCCTTTGGACACTTTGCCAAGTTTGAGGTTTTCCACCATCTTTTCAATGTCATCAGCTGCACTCTCAAAGAACGAACGCAGCCCTGCTTTTACGATCTCAGGCCCGGATTTCATCACAGTTCTGTTAAAGTCAGAGACATTTTTTTTTAAATTACAAAACAGGGGTGTCAAACTCAGTTCCTGGAGGGCCACTGTCCAGCAGAATTTAGCTCCAATCCTAATTAAACACACCTGAACCAGCTATTCAAGAGCTGTGTTTGAAATCAGCCCCTATACCCTCATGCACTATTCCCTACATTACTCCACTAATATAGTCCACTTGAAGGAGTGAATGAAAATGAGTGACGGAATTAGGAAACTGAGTGCGCTGGAAGGGCTGCCGCTTTAGCATAGTTTGTGCTTGCTGTTTAATAATCATTTGAAACTAAGCAAACTGGCAGCTCTAGCAGTAATGAAAAGATTTATCTTGAACTCGGCCATGGACACTAACATGTATAAACCTTAATTAAACAAAATAATAATTGATTAAAAAGTCATTTATAACTGTATGATATTACGCTGTAGCCACATAGGACCAGTGGTTTGGAAAATGGATGAATTGATGATTCAGCTGCAGGTGCCATCTTCGACCCTCACAGTGCATTATGGGTATTCTCTAGCTGTTGAGCGTACATTGGTTGTACACTTGGTATTGCTGTGTATGCATTGTGGGATTGAACGAGTGCACTTGATTACATCCACTATGGTTTTGGACACCACAAAAATGGCTGTCCCCTCAAATAGTGCCCTAATTAAGGGTGTGGGGGTGATTTCGGACACAGCCAAGGTCTTTAGTATTACTATAAACTTCCAGGCAGGTGTTTTGAAGCTGGTTGGAGCTACACTCTGGCCCTCCAAGAGTAGAGTTTGACACATTTGAGATACAACAACAACTGTTGTGCTACTGGTCTCTATTCTGATTGACAATTCATTTTAATGACTTACCTGGCATCAAGTGAGCGTGCAAGGATATGAAGGCAGTTGACAATAGCAGGTGCATCCGTACCTATATATCACAAACAGATGGTATTACATCAAGGATAGATATTCAGCTTTTTTTTAAACCATAAACAATGAGGTAAAGCACATTAGATGCTCTACCGAGTTAATGGAGAGAAACACACAAAAGAAAGGTAAAACACTCGAAATAAACGTAATAAGAAAACGGAAAGGAAAAGTGATGGAGGACAGCAGAGTACATCTTACCAAAGAGAAACACTCTGTGTCGCACCAGGGCAGACATCTTACAGAAGATACTGATACCAAATTAAAGGAAATCAAACAAACATAAGAATGAACATGAGAGAAAGAGGGAAAAGAAAGCAGCAAGAGGAACAGGGTGAAATTAAAAGTTTAAAAAAATGTAATGTGAAAGAATCTTGTATTTGACATTAACATCATATCAGACTGTTTAAGTATCTGTGTGTTGTTACCTTGCAATCATCTCTTTTTCCTTGTTTGAGGCGTGTCCACCACTGCCCAGGATTTTGGCCGGCGTGGACAGGAAGTAGAGGCAGTGGTTTTTAAAATACTGATTTATCAAAGGCAGAAGAATCTGAGGAGGACAGAAATATTTCACACACATTATTTACAGTCCTGATCAAACGTTAAATGCTAAAAGATTTATTGGGAGTATAGACCACCTTGGCAAAGAATTTAATCTCTTGTTCGTGCGGCGACTTTTCCACACGGCCACTGCTCACAACTGCCTCTGTAAACACAAATGTCACAGAAAATGTAGTTAATCTCAGTTCATCCACAAATTCATGCAACACAAATTCATGCAGTTTTACCAAGATGTGCTATGAACTCCTGGGCAATGTCCATCCACTTTAGCAGCTTCTGTAGGAAGCCATACGTAAAACGCTTCTCAATAGATGAAATGTCACTTTCCATATCTTTGAGCCCCCTGGACAGAGAGATTTTAGACAATCACAATTATAGCAATTACATTATTTTGGAGTATATATATGGGTTTCAGTGGCTCCTGTACCTTGTAACAGCATATCCATGGAGCTGCAGAAACTTGAGCAGCTCATATGCTTTCTCCCTATCTCGTGCCTTTTCTTTAGCTGTCAGTGTGTCATAAGGCACAAGCAAAGGGTGTGTCCCTCCACCTAAGTACAAACACATCAAGAGAGGTGTTGAAAAACTAAAATGAGCTGCACTAAAAAAAAGGCTGTTTATTGGTCAGACATTGGAGAGAGGCTAACCTTTTGATTGTAACTCCATTTTCTTCTTGCGGCCCCAGGTGTTATGGTAGTTTTCTGCAAGCTGCTCTGCCATGGACTAGAAAACGCAGTGTGCTGTTAGCCATGGTAATTGGTGATGTTGAACTAATTGGGGTTGTGCTATCTTTCTTTCAATCATTGTGTACCTGTAGCTCTCTGGACAGTGTCATGCCTGAGATGTCAATGGGCTGAGGGCTGTAGCCATGACTGGGGTCATAGGTTGCCTAGGAAAAGAAATTGTAAAAACGCTACATTTGTGAATTATGCTATCATACTCATATTTAGAGTATCAGTAATATATGCAATTTGTTGTTTAATATGTGAAACAAAAGTCACAAAACTTAATTTAGAGTTTTAGATACAGCAGTATTTGGTTTGCATTTGGTTATTATCTCAATATTTTCCACTCTATCCTTTATTATCTCTATCCTCGCTTACCTGTGCAGTCTGTGAGATCTTGCGTGCTGTCTTCTCTGTTTTCTCGTCATCTCCATCTCTGGCTTTGTCCAATGTCCACTCCCAGGCAATCATGGCTTTCATGGACTCTTTAATAGGCCAGCGGTAGATTTCTTTATCCTAATGCAAATATTATTACATTAAAACATATGATATGAGGCACTTACAAATAACCAAATAGCACTATGGAGTCTGAGAGAGTGAAAATGTAATATATGATGTCTGTTACCTTTTCAGAGAATGTTTTGTAAGGCCTGAGCATGGGATGAGTCTTGGCATTTTCATCCAACACCTCACCAAAAGTCCAGTTGTTTTGGATCTGGTGGATTAAAAGGCACTGGTAAAACTCTTATACAAATAAATAAATAACACACTACCAGCCACCTAGCAAAACGATAGATTGATAGATCGATCGATAGATAGTATAATATAATGAGATAGATAGATAGAATAATATATACCTTTTCAAAAGCCCATCTGTCATGTGTGTATTCTGCATATCTGTTGATGAAACCATCCAACTTCTCAGGAATGATAGTGCTATAAAAAAGAGAATCACAACAGCATAATTAATCAAATATTTGACTTTTTGTCAATTTGATAAATCTCACTAAAAAGAATAATTAAATAAATAAATGTACTTAGTGGTATCAACAGGTTTGGGGTCAAAGTTGCCCTCAGCATCAACAGAAGCCTTTTTCTCTGTTTTGGAGGAGTAGCTGGCGTCCACATAATCGGGAGGAATTGCTCCAGCAATCGCACATATGCAAGGCATGGCAATTTTGAATAGCTCTGCATCAAATTTCTGTTGGTGGACACAAATTAAAAAGCTATTTATTATGTTATTCTGTCATTTGAATGCATTTTGGGGACAGAATAACACTAATACTCTCTCAAACAGCTCAGCAATAGATTCCCACCTTGTGAGCCAGAGATTCAAAAATTCCCCAGAAGAGTTTACGAGTGAGATGAAGCTCTTCCTCTGATGATACGCCAAAGTTAGCCCAGCCATTGGGCAAACAATAATATTTCCAACAACGCTCATAATGATTAGTAAGCAGCTGCAAAATAATGACAGACAGATGAGATGACTATAGCAACCAGCTTAAATTCATTGTATTTACGTGTAATGATATAATCCCATACCTTAAGGGGCATTTTAGCATACTCATTCAGAATCGGCACATCAAATACCAGCCGCCTGAGGAGGTGCTGAAGCATGGAAGGACGCAGGTACCTGTAAAACAATAAGCAACCCCAAAATGAATTTTGAATGCAAATTTGTTTTATTGGTATTTGTTGTAGTGCAAATTAGTTTTGGGTAGGTTACTCTAAAAAAGAAATTAATTAATAGCTACCAATTACATCTTCAACAACTGTACTAATTACTTTACTTTTTAAAGGGAAAAGTAATTAAATTACAGTAATTAATTGCTTAGTAATGAATTACACCCAACACTGCATACAAGTTACCTGCACAAAGACATGAGACATTCCTCGATAACATCTCTCTGAGCTTTGGTAAGAGAGCGTCCTCGGGACAGCCTGTAGATGGTGTGAAGCATAGAGTCGATCATGATGGCGCGGTGGTCCGTCCCGGCGAACAAAGGAGCACATTTAGTGATGAGAGGCAGCACAGCGGAGCACAGGTAACGGTTCAGAGCAAGGGCCATTTCTGTAGTGCTGAACGCAGCCTTAGAGAAAGAACAAGATAATAATTGTGACGGTACTGCAGATAGTTAAGTAAAAAGAAAAGGAAACGATGAAAACAAGATTTGAACCCGTGAGCACCATGTGAGCACCATCATTTGAATGCGGACACAGACAGCATTTTTGTTAGTGAAGAATGATACAGCAGACATCTTACTGTGTCTAAGGAAGCTGCTGCTCTCATGTCAGGCAGGAAGCCCACTTCTAGTACATGCAACAGGAAGTCCTGGTTGTCGATGCCATAAACTCTGTCCAGGAACAGGACCATTGGTGCCTTATGATCAGGCACGAAACTAGCAGACATCTTTGGTTCAATGATGCTGTTATCTGAAATATAATGAGAGTAGTAAGATAGGAAGTGTGAGAAAAGTAAGGATTCAAGCTTCCATCTAGCCATACCTTTTCCAAAAGCAGGTATCTGGACTGGCAAGCTGATCACACCAACAAGATCTTCAATGGGCACAAGAGACCTAAGAATGGCCCTGATTCTCAAAGCCTCACCTTTACCAGCCTGGATCAACTATACAAACAGACAGGAAGTGTGAGATGTTCAATCAAGTCAGATCTCATTGAGTACCACTCAAGCAGTTACATAGAGTACAAACACACTTACGTGCATTTCAGGAGCACAGCGACCCAGCAAATCAATAAGAGCTGAGTAAAAGGACATGATGGCATTTCCCAGGTGAACTCTGTTCTCCTCATGCTGCTCCTCACCTCCAAACCTGACACATCATGAACAAGAAACACTCAAAAACCTCTCTACATACCACTGTAAAACCAAACAGTGACAATTGATTTAACATGTTATTTCCCCTCTATACTATTCACTTCGCACAAGGTGCTTCCGTGTGTGAAAATGTTAGTGCGTGCGCAGGTTGTTTTTCTGTGTGGGTGGCGGTAATGGTGGATATGTGAAACTGGTGGAAAATGGTGGAAACACTGATCGGGATAAAATTACTTTAATATACCAGACGGTAATCTAGTACAGACATGCTTTGCCCTTACATTGGGAAGCGTCTGTCTTTTTTAACAGTGGGTCCATCTCTTGCAGGATCTTCTGAGATCTTAATGGCCTCTTCAATGGCAGCAAGCAGACCATTACCCCCTTCTCCTCTCAGTGCAGGACCAAAACACTCAGGCCTCCTGATCAGCAGCCGAACCACCACATTAGCATTCTCCTCCACGCTCTCTCCTGAAAGCAGAACATTATACAAAACTTTTAATTTAATTTAACTTCGCAATTCGCACACTAACAAACTACATTTTATATATAATACTGTATAGTTTCCTTTGTCCAGCTAGACACAATCATAATCGCATCATAAATACAAACCATTAACAAATACAGCAAAGCGCAGGAAATCCAGATACTTCTCTCCTCCACATGGATTCCACCCAATATCAGGGTAACCTTTTGATAAGAGCATGGGGCAGCTCTGCAGGCCACAACCAGCCAAGTACTTCACCACCTGCACAGAGAGACAAACAGATTTTTGTAGGAGCCAAAAAAACTGGTCACAAAGATTTCCATCTGTAATTTAGGATGACGCACCATCTCCAAGTCTTGCTCTTGGAGGGCCAGAGCAAGTTCATTGTTATCGATACAGGATGCAGCAGCAACATCAAGAGGAGTAGAGCCACGCATTCCTGAAACAGTGATCACTGGTTGATTGATACAGCCCTTAATAATATAAATTTATAGCTGAGTTTTAATTTAATTTAATTTTAACTAGGCTAAACATAAATGTACATTCTGGAGATGAAAAGTTATTAAAAAGGAAAGTGGGTTTCTTTAAGAATCAGGCTTTACCCAGCCCAATCCCACTGTTCTGCAGGAGGTAGCCCAGATGATCAAACATTGAACGCTGATTCTGTCTGCTGATACGACAGAAATAACACAGGAAACGACAGCAGTTGGTCACCATTCGAGGGAATCTGATCTCCTGCCCAGAGCAAATGCAAATCAAATTAAATCTTTCAAAACCAATTGATTCTTCAAATGTTTGAACATTGCATAAAAATGTGTTAAAAATATAAACTGTGTACCTTTGAATCGCCACCTCCAAGTACGTTCACCATAACCTCCATGACTGTCTCATGCATTCCCAGAGCTCTCATCAGGTTGGGGTGCTGGTAGAATACCCTGTTGCTCATAATATTTCTGAAAGAGAAACAGAGGGTGGTTGCAACTCTTGGGTGGTGGAAATTTCTCAAACTGTATCTATTGCAGTTGCAATTATTGGTACCATTTGAAGATAAAGGACTTTTTAAGAGTGCGATCATGCACTCACCCAATACTTTGGATCATCAGCCTCTCTTCTTCTGGCCCCATTTGAACAATGAGCAGGGATCGGATCTGCCCCAGACACTCCAGTAGCTCCATTGTGTCTTGCACAGACACAGCATTGATAGTGTAGGCTTTGGGCAACGCTCGGATCAGCTCACCCAGGGCATCATACTGCCGGTGTAGCAGACTGAACATGAGCCGCACCAGCTCAGGGTTCTGAATGAAAGACTCCTGAGCCCAGTGGATCATGGTGTGGGAGATCAACTCCTGCAGAGTACCTGTGACACAAGAGCAGATGTTCACGTAATTATGGTAGGGGAAAACAAGATGGGACACGGAAGTCTAAAATGAAGTAAAAAACTAAATCTTTTACTGGGTTTTTTGTCTTCTTCAGGTTCAGGCTCTGCCTCCGGCTTCTTGCGTAAGCTCCTAACTTTCTCCACCAGTCTCAAGAGGCGCCCACGGAGAGAGGTGTCCACCACCTCTTCTTGCTCCTCCTCTTCAATATGCACACCTATGACAGAGAAGGAGAATCCATATGACTCCTTACATTATGTTTGAGAACAGTGAATCCTAAGATGTACCTAGTCTTGCTAAGGTAGAAAAAAATGCATATGGAAACAGGAGTGACATGCTAACAGGAATAAACATGGACTGTAATGATACTGGTCTTCGTATTAAACAGTGACAGTATTTTCTTTGAAAAGATTTCCATTTGCACGGTTAAACCGACCACAGTGACCCAAAAGGTCATGGTGAAATGTCATCAGGCCATTCCGGACATCCTCAGGAACGGGGCTATCTTCATCGTCTGGACAATTCTTAAAGTTCATCAACATGTTCACCTGAATATACAGAGTTTATACAATTTTAGCTTTTTCTTACAAAAAAGTATATATATATATATATATATATATATATATATATATATATATATATATACACACACACGTATAGTGGCTGTACAGTACCTGTTCCTGTGGAGGGGACCGGAATTCGCGAGTCTTGCGGGCTGTTTCTGCAGCACTCATCGTAAAGGCCTGCATGAGCTCATTATATCGCTGTCTCTGATTGGTCTGCACCTGGTTGACAAACCTGTCTGAGAAAGCGATGATGGCTTCCACCCTGTGACGCAGCTCACAGTCACAGAAATATTGCAGGAGAGTACACATCTAAGGATAAGGAAGACAAAAAGTGAGACAAAAAGTAAAAAAAGCAAGACAAAAATACAGTACTTTTAATCAGCAGTACCTGAAGTTTAACAGACTCAGGAAGCTTCATGTGCAGCAGTCCCTCTCCCACATCCTCCTCCTCCTTCACTTCTGCCTCAGCTGCATCAGTTTCTTTCTCAGCTTCTCCATCTGTTGCTTTCTCTCTGTCTGTTTTTTCCGCAGCATGTTCGTCCTCCTTCCCTTCTTTTCCCGCCTGCTCATATTCCTCTTCCTCCTCAGGTTCAAGCTCATCCTCCTCAAGATCTTCTTCCTCATCCTCTCCCATGCCTTCATCCAATAGCTCTCCCTCATTTTTATTTTCTATTTGTTCCGCTTTCTCTTTTACCTCTATTCCTTCCTCTTTGCTGACCAGTTGTTTAGCATCTAAAATTTTGGCGGCCTCCAGTTCTTCAGCCTGGCTCTCTCCATCACTGAAGACGGATGGTTCGATCAGCTTCAGGATGTGCTTAACGTCGTTGTCATCAAACACGCCCATTATGAGCAGGGTGCTGATTAGCTTCAGGATGGGCACGAAGTGGAACTCAACGCTGCCCCCTACGGGATCCCGCATGGCCTGTCCACCATCCTGAACGGCTTCAGTAAGCATGTTGAGGGCATGGTCCTTGAGCATCTAAAGTACAGAAGGAGAAGAGTCAACAACAGAGAAATTAAAATGTCAACTTTGTGGCAGTTTTCACAAACAATTAGTGTTATTTTAGTATCATTGAGATCCTATTTAATTAATACTTTTTTATATTTATATTTTCTTTTTTTCAGTTTTCAAATGTAATTAAAGTTTTGTTAATTTTGTCATTTACTTTATTTTGTTTTAGTAAAAATGTATTTCATTTCACACAGAAAAATTAGTTTTTGATGATTTTAGTTTTAGTTCTTGTTTTAGTTAACTATAATAACCCTGGCTTCTGTCTCATTTCCTCCACCTACCTGTAGAGGTAAGATGGGGCTGAGAGTGTAGAGGTCTGCATTAGTGCCCACAAACCCAGTTGGGGCAAAGTGAAGTTTGGGGCGCAGGCAGGTGGTGAGCCCGACCCCAGGTAGCGCATGGGCCTTCTCAGCGTCTGAATAGAGGGTGATGCTACGTGTCTCGTCCGTCATGGGCACAATGAACTCCTTATTGGTCATGAGACGGTTGCGCTTGGCAGACTCCAGGTGCATGGAGATGAGCAGGTCGTAGTATCCGCTGCGGATGGGGCCAGGCAGGTAGGTGTTCTCGATGGCGTAAAAGAGCTGCGATTCGTCCACGTGGCTGCAAAGGGCGTGTGCGACGCGGTTGTTGCCCAGTGCGCAGACAGAACCATACAGTTTCAGAGTGTGGTAATGAAATTTCATCAGGTCGGTGCGTTCCGACAGTTCCAGGATGTCAATGCACCTGGAAAAGAGAGGAAGTGATATCAAATTCTGCCACTTGTTTAATCCATTAAATTTTTCATTGTACACTGAATTCATTTATTTCAAAGGATCAAGGAAAGTTTTTCAGATTTCTAATGAAACAAGCAGGTAATATTTGCATACTAATGTAATACCTGCTTTCTTCTGGAATGTGCAGCGCCATCATAACGAGAGGTTCCATGCATTGCACCTTCCAGCCCTGCCTCTCACTCACACGGCCAGTTTCAGGGTCCAGAAAGTGATTAGGCATCCGGCTCCATATGACAGGTGTCAACATCTGGACATCTAGCCTGGGAGGACACTGAGGGACTGGGTTCTTATGGTCGCTGCGGAACATGGCCGCAGAGATGGGCATAATGTTCTGGATAAAGTGTGGTAAAAGAAGAATATGAATAAAGAACACTTTATGTCACAAAAAGGAGGCAACTTTAACACTAGGATAGTGACCTTTAGTTTGCCGAGTTCCACCTGTATCATGTTCTGGCTAGATGGCAAACAAAACACAGCAGGGAAGAGCTTAGTGTTGGGTTCCACCTGAAACACAGAGAAACAGCTTAATTTCACATTAAATAGACATAAATTATGGTGATTAAGTGTTTTTAATTTCCTTTAGGAAATTAAAGAAGTCAGATGTTTTAAATAATTTAATTTAAACACTTAAAACACTGCAACCATGTCATCATTGCACCCTGGTAAACAAACACACCACACTATTTACTTTTTCCAGTCACATTTTCAAATCAGAAAATGTAAAAAAATCTACTGCAAACTTACCTAGTTCCTTATGTACTGTTCAGTTACAGGAAACAAATGAAGCCTAATTCACTCTGGTCACTTTATCTTACCTGGTAGAAAGCATGGATCTCTTTGCCATTGGCTGTAAAGGTCATCAGTCCTGTGTCCAGGTCCACCAAGCAGCCAATCACAAAGTCCTCCTGGCTGATGCGTGTTTGCTGCGAGCTGCTAAATTCTCCTCCCCACACCATGTAGCAGTTGCTGCGTTTTACACTGAGGAAAGCCGAAAAAGAGACAAGGTTGTGCTGAAACATGTAAAGTAACCTCCAGCATGATTTATTAGGGGGAATTTCAGGATATAAAATGGCTAAAGTTAAGCCTGCTTCCTTACTAGTCATATTCTGGCGAAAAATGCACTGAAATATGTAGCAGTATGAAGCTATATACTAAAGTTACCTCAAGTTAAGTTACCTGTCATGAATGTTGCCTTTATCATCCCCAACTGTAACAGTTACATTTCTGACTTTACAAAGATCAAAGTGTGGATCGTACAGGTGGTAGTCAGGAGTGACCCAGCCTACCCATACTCCACTGGGCTCCTGACCGGCAAATACTCGGACTGAATAATAATACTGTTGGGATGAAAAGAAGGATTTTCTTTACAGGACAACATTTTCATGCATCAACACATTATTTAGATGAAATTCCGCTTACACAGATATTTAGTAAGGGAAAAATTGTAAAAGTTTCATCCATACGGTAGTTGTGTTTGAGATTATATCAGCATCGTCTCGATCATCTGGGACAACATCCTCCATCAGACGAGGCACCGTTGGAACCACCGGTGGTGGGGTGAATGCTGCCTTCTTCGCCTTGGAAAAAAAACTGGAAATCACAGATATTTTGTCATTTCTGAATCAGAAGACAAGATTACAGATACAATGTCGCATCTATCTTCTCTCACCCTCTCTTTTTGCTCTTCTCTGTGGTGGTGTCCTTCTCATTTTCACCCTCTTTGCTGCCAGGAAGCTCTTTAGGGACTGATGGCTCTTTTTCTTTCTCATCTTGCTCCTTACGAGTGGCTGACTTCTTCAGAAGCTCAAACTCAGATTCAGGGTCCACCTCAAGAGCTTCATCCTCAGGGATAGTGAGGGTTCGGGTGAGGGGTGAAGCTCCCACTGGCACTTTGAAGGTTTCGTGAAATTCTATGGGCATGCTGAGTCTAAAGAACAGAAGGTCCGTGTTGGCATTCTGAGATCCAAATGTCCTATGAGTCAGTTTCAGACAGGGGGCGCTATCCACTGTTCCATCCACACGGCACACCTATTGAAGCAATCAACAAAAAAGAGGCCTGAGAGTTTATTGATATTTTGAATTAGCTTTTATTTTTATATTTTCAGTTTTCATTTAAATTTGAGTACATTTGGTAATGTGCTTTTTTCATTTAATTAGTTTTTTTATATTTCTATTAATACATTTTGGTAACACTTTATTTTAAGGTGCCAGTTACACATTACTACATGTACTTACTGTAGTAATAACAGTAAAGTATGCTACTAGCCCTAAGCCAAACCCTAACCCTATAGTAAACACATGTAGTTAATTAATATTGCTCCGTACTTATTTGAGTAAGTACAATGAAACTAGGTCACCATAAAATAAAGTTATTTTAGTACTAGGACTTATTTATTTACTTAGTAGCCAAGGCAGATTAGCATGCATTTATAAGGGTTTTTCAGTGTGTTTTTACCTCAATATGAGGGTGGTCCATTGGTACAGGCACAAACTGGGGCAAGCTTTTGCTGAACCACATGGTAATATCTCTTTTCATGTTGATGGCGAAGGGCTCGAAACCTTCCTGCAGGCCACAGATTGTGAAGTAACGCAGGCTGCTCACATTCTGCCCAAGGTTGATACGGCCCACCTGGGACATCCCCAGACTGCATACAGGGATGAAGCCTGGTCCGGAGAACAGACATATTATTAAATGCCACAGCCAATTAACATCTCAATATCATTCCTCTTCGTGACTCTCACCGTCTCCGATCTCAATGTCTTTGAAGGCCATCTCAGATCCAGAGTCACTGATGAGCATCTCTCCATTCAGAGTAAACATGATGTTCTGCTCTGGCAGGTCGATCATGCAGCCCACAACGTCACCAGACTGCCACTGCCGGCCAAATGGCTCATTCCCTATGTGCCAACGCTGAGCCTATGGGTAAAAATCAGGAAATTATATTATACTGTTTTGATTAAAAAAAAGAATTTGTTTAAAAATAGAGATTTTACTCAAAATAAAAATGATTTTTTTTTTATTCACATTTATGATGTTACAAAAGATTTCAAATAGATTTCTGAAAAAAGAAAATCCTGGAAAATAATGTTTCCCACAAAAATATTACACAGCTCATCCGTTTTCAACATTAATGATAAGAAATGTTTCTTAAGCAGCAAATCAGCATGAATGATTAGAATGATTGAATAGAGAGAATAGCATGGAATAGATTGATAGAATGATGCCATAACAAGAATAAATTACGTTCCAAAATATATTCAATTAGAATTTTTTTTTTAAACTTGTAATAACATTTATTAATAACAATGTTATTTATTAATACATTTGTAATAACATTTCACAATATTAGGGTTAGGGTTAGGTTAGGGTTAGGGTTTTACTGTATTTTTTATCAAACAAATGCAGTCTTTTTCTGTTAGAATTAGAATTAGAATTAGAGACTTATTAAAAAAAACATTAAAAAAGATCAGACGGACCCCAGACTTTTGAACGGTAGTGAATGACAATATTTCCTTTCTTTGGTGGTGTGATGTTAAGCAAAACTAATACTTGTCAATCTTCTAATGCAATGTAAAGACCACAGTCTAAATTTGTGCATAAGCATAATCTATCTATTATCTAAGCATAATGCAATAATGTGCAATAATGTTTGTGGAGGGTTTCCAAAAAGAAGCCATTAAGGCTAATTCATGTTTATTAACATAAAGTTTCAGTACCTTGAACCCATTGAAGACATAGGCTAGATCATCTGATCCCAGCTCTCTGTCTGCATGGACATTTGGTCTTGCCCACCCAACTCTCATCTCTCCCACTGTTACCGCCTCAAACTCAAAGTACCATTTCCCCTGGGTCATCGCGTAGGATTTCTCTGCCCTGAACACGCGGATCTTATCACTCCGACCACTGCCATTCCCATGTCCACCTGGAATAAATAGTCACAGAGGTTTAGGTGAGTAAAAGTTTACAAATACAAAACTCAGTGGATGACTTTAAGTTCCCTTTGTAGTAGAATTCTTCAAGAGTGATATGAAGAGGTTGATTTGGTGCATGATTAGATGGACACTCACTGCTTTCCTGGTCAGGTGGCTCAATATTGTAGCCATAGCCAATCAGAGTTCGCACAGCAGCACATACACTGTCACGATTGGTCTTTTTCGTCTTTTCATCCAGGAGAATGTATGGCACAAGACGGGGGTTGCGCTTGTTCACAATGTCCTAAAAAAAAAGCAAAATCAGAAGAAAATTAAGCCTGAAATGGTAATCTCATAGAATCTTCTAAATTTAGATATAATTTTTATTAATATTGTATATTGTGATATTTTCACAATATCAGACTCGTAAAGGATGAGCCATGCTCTGGAAAGTATTTTTGCTCTTCCTTATTTTTATAATTTATTGTTGTTGTTTTTATTTTGTTCCTACTAAAAAGTGGCAAAGTGTACACCTACAGTACCTGAACAATGCTGTAAGTCCAGCCTTGGCGGACACGGTCTCGAGCCCAGACATTGTGCCCATTTTCAGCCAGCCTTTCCACAAGTGTGTTCTGATTTGGTGTCAGCTTCACATAGTTGAGGTCCAGAGGAGCAGGTTTGTATCCATTACTTTGCATATACCTAAGAATTAAACAGAAACTAGTTTAAGTTTAGACATCATTGTTTTGCTTTTTCTCTCTACCATTTTGTCATTTACGTAATCAGATTACCTTTTTCACGTAACTAGTAAAGTAATGCATTACTTTTAAATGTACAAAAAAATGTCTGAGTTACTTTGTCAAATAAGTAATGGAAGTTACTTTGTTTTCCCATATATTGACAGCTGACAGCTCTTCTGTCCACATGTTGAGAGAAATTGTAAGCAAAAGCATTGTGCGAGTTGTGTAAACAATTGCAAGGTAAACTAACACTATTGTACCTTTGTAACTGAATTAAAACTACTTTATTAGTGTTTAATGATTAGTGGTGGTTATTGAGATATTCTGTAATACTGACGTTTTAGGAAGTTTGATCTTCTTCAAGTTCTCCTCTGCTTTCTCGTCTCCCATGCCTACATGACAACCTAAGGCCAGAAGAGTCCTGTAGACAGAATCCAGAGAACCAGGGGTTAACTAACCACACAGCAACAAACATATAACAGCTCAGTATTTCACTTACTTCAGTGTCTCTCCGGACATTGCCAAGTTGTAGTTCTTCTCAGGCTCCGGGAGGCTTTGGAAGTCCACTAGACAAGGATGCAGCTTCTTGTTGTCATCACGAAACTGAAAGAGTGGGGACAGCAGACAGACAGTATTGAGTATGAATTGAAAAATGTTAATTGTGCATTTAGTATTTTAAAATAATCATTATATCCTTCAATTATATTTCATATTCATAGACTCACTGGTCCATAAGTCCAGCCCTGCTCAATTCGAGTAACGGCCCACAGCTCGTGGCTGTTCTCAGCCAGTTTCTCTCTGATACGCTCTAGGTGAGGAGGAAGAACAATCTGCGGAAATAATTTAGATGGCAAAATCAATACAGCAGGTCACTTTATTTACACAGACCTTTATTTGTATTTTCTGAAATCCTACCTGCACAGTGTCCACTGGGCAGGGAGTGAAAGCAGTGTGGGAGAGAGATTGGGTCGGCCCCAGAAGGTTCCGGACATCATTGAAGTCATGCTTGTACTCTTTAATGGGCTCAATCCGCAGCCTATCTCTGGGCAGAACTGCCTCATAGCATGGGGCATAACCTGGAGGAGGGAGGAATTTGAAGTCTCCATGCCGCCCGCCAAGGAGAAACCGAACTCTGTGAAGTGGAATGCATTTTTGAATTTGTCCTATTAGATTTTACATGTAATTTGTTGAAAAATCAGCTCTTACTTGATCCCAGCAGAGAAGCTGACCGCAGGGAAAAACAGACCGTCGAGATTGAAGTTCTCGAACATGCCTTGAACGGGATGTCCGTTAACACGGAAGGAGATGCTGGGCACGCACAGATCCAAACAGCAGCTCACCACATCCTCAGCCGCAAGAATGTGTTGATTGGGTGACGTCACCTGACGTGGTACGCGACCTGATGAAAGCATAATGCTATAGATATGCTCAATGAAATATCAATGTGCTGGAATAGATAGAGGAAGGTAATCTTAACCTGTCCACAGTGATAGCCCATCAAAGCCGTACGAGTAAAGATCATCTCCAACTCCATTGCTCCCCCATCCCTCTCCTCCTCCGGGGTAGGGGCTGTAGCCCTCTGTCAAAGCCCAGCCAACACGAAGGTGACACGCCTGAGCGGTCAGGAATGACTCCACGTGGTCTACGATCAACTCATAGTACCACTTCTTATATTGTGTAGAGCCTTCACACGTGCCCAGAAAAATGTTGGGTCTCATACTGCAAAACATCAAACATGAGTCCAAACAAATGCCTCTACAGATAACTGTTATATATAATTTGGGTTGTACTGAGTCAGACCTGGTGACATAATTGATGATGTTGGTCTGCAGGAGGAGATCACGGCCCGGAAGCAGATTCTCAGTGATCAGATTCTGATTGGACCTCACGGCAACACCGTTACAAACACATAGAGAGCAGAGTACATCTAGAACCTACAAAGAAAAGCCACAACAGAGCATGTGGTCAGATACGATTGAAGACACAGTAAAGAAAAGCTTTAACCTAGATTGCGAAAAGATATCAACCTTGTGATTGCGTCCATGTTTGTCCAGAAGCGCGATGATAGATTTGATGTGGTTCTCCTGGATGATGTTAAGCACCTCAGGGCTTTCAATAAGGATACAATACAGCACCTCCAGAATGCCTGAAAATGTAAAATATGCACATATACACTACCGTTCAAAAGCTTGGGGTTAGTAAGGATTGTCTTCTAAGAAATTGTATTATTTACTCAGTAAGGACACATTAAATTGATCAAAAGCAACAGTGAAGACATTAATATTGTTAAAAAGATTTCTATTTCAAATAAATGCTGTTCTTCTGAACTTTATATTCATCAAACAATCCTTAATCACGGTTTCCACTGATCAGTCAACTGTTTTCAACTTTGATAAGAAGAAATGTTTCTTGAGCAGCAAATCAGCATATTAGAATGATTTCTGAAGGATCATGTGACACTGAAGACTGGAATAATGATGCTGAAAATTCAGCCTTGCCATCAATGGAATAAATATAGTAAATGTAAATATAGTAAAATATTGTATATTGTAATAATATTTATTATTATTACAATATAAAAATAGGCTGCTAGGATTACATTTTAAATGAAAGTTAAATTATATTTGCCAATGCTCTATTACTTTTTTTGACCAGTTTCTTATTACCTGTGACTAAATCCATGTAAATTCAACCACTAATTGTCTGTTTTTTTTTATGACAAAGGTTCTTAAATAAATCTCAGAGGTGTCTATGTGGACCTACCTGAGGATGCCTCTAAACGATCCAGTTTGCTGACAAGCCAGTCAAGATTATCACAGAACAAAGCACAGTTTGCCCTGTTTCCTCTAATCAGAGATGCTATAAAAGAAAAAAATGACAAGGGCATTACATTTTCCAAAAAACACTGAAAACAGTAAATCATTAAGTGCACCAGTGTGGTTAAGATTAGTCTGTATTACATGATTCAATCATGAGTAAACACAGCCATACCCAGCAGCTCATAAAATAAGTTTACAATCTCTTTCCAGGACTCAGCTGCATCTTCCCCAGCAAATTCTGAGAAGTGGGCCGAAGTGTTGTAGAAATTCAGCCGATCAACACAGTCCAATACGAGAGTGATCATGCCCTAATCAACATTGACATTGGTAATTAAGTTTGGATGTTTTTGTAAAAGTTATACGCAGTGAATGTAAAGACAATATTTTTTCATTAGTATAAATAAAATTTGGTTTATCTGTATTTGCGTGTATTTTTGAGAGCATGTCTAACCTCCTCTTGAAATAGATTCTGACGGTTCCTTAAAGAGCGCAGTTTGGTCTGCTTCTCTTCATGTTCCAGCTCCTCGTCAGGAGGGCGGAAATAGAAGATGAGATCCTGCAAGGACAGAACAATAGAATCTAGAGGCAGAGATGGGGACGGACCTGGAGATTTACTTTTCCCACTCAGAGAGTCCAGACCCCTGTAAGACAACACAAATCAACAAAAAATAAATAATTTACCCGTACCCTGATATTTACCCTTGATAAAACAACAACAAAAATTATTAAACCAGTGTTAATGGTGCTAAATTGACTATATGGTCTCAACGTCTGAATGAATAGGCTTTTTTTTCTGTTTTGATAGGCTGGTTTAAGATTTTTCCAAGAATCCTTAAAGATTACAATTTGCTGCAATTTTAGACCAGATCTACAGCTGTATGTGGGCGTACTTAATGAACTGAGTGAAGAGTCCCGCAGTGCTGTAGATCATCCTAGCAGCCTGGGATTCTGCTGTTTGAGAGCGGGCCACAGTCAGAGCATCGTCCATGTGACCCTCCTGATGCAGTATTGCCTAATGAAAAGAAATGCACATATTAGAATTGATTGAATCTGTGAATTCTGCAGTTTTAGGTCTGCTTAGGTCTGTGAATTTAAACTACTGTTCAAAGGTTTGGGCTATGTAAGATTTGTTTTTATGTTTTTGAGTATAAAGTCTCTTAGGCCACGTTTACACGTGGCCGGTTATTTTCATAAACGGACATTTCACCCTCTCCGTTTTCAGAAAAGTGTTCGTTTACACAAACCCGTGTATATGCCGTCAAGAGCATGCCAAACCTGTAGGTGGCAGTGTAAAGAGAAGCTCAAGCCCATGTAAGCCAATCAGAATCCCGAAAATATAGGTTGCACCTTTGACGCAGTGCAAGTTCTGTCTATTATTTTATGAATATAAAGTTCAAAAGAACAGAATTGATTTGAAATAGGATTTTTTTGTAACAATGTAAATGTTTTTACCGCCACCCTTGCTCAGTTTAATGCATCCTTGCTAAACAAAAGCTTAAATTTATTTTGAATCAAACAATACAGACCCCAAATTTTTTAACGGTAGTGTCCATGAGGTTAAAACTCATACCTTTCTCTTCAGTGGCCCCAGTCGAGCAGACTTGGCATCCACTGAGGCATATGTGAGCCACAGGCTAGTAGAGACATGCTGCACGAAGCACATGGACTCTCCGTACTTGATCTCTGGGATCCCCATTCCTTCCACATCACGTTTCTGAGCCACCTCTGTCTTCTCCTACTCAATCAAATGACATAAAAAGTTTTGACATCAAAAAAATTTCAAAAGAGCAACCTCCCAGAGAGTATGTTATAAAGCTGAGAGCATTATTCAGACCTTAGAAGCACGAAAGCAGAAAGCAGAGTTCTTCGTATTCGCCTTTTCCGGGTCCACAATCAGGAGTCCTTTCTCTTCATCCAGGCACAGATACCTGCCTGTTGTGATGTGACGCACCCTGAAGGACTGACCCCACTTCATGTGGCTACCACTCCACCTGTGTACAATGAGATTGAACATCAGCTCTGAAGGAGAAAAACATTATTTTTGCTTGTTAAGGATCTGCTGTATAAAAATAGCACCAACCCGATGCGAAGAGGCTCCAGTCTCCAGAGAGATCTGGCGTGGCTGCACACGGCTCCACCTTCATAGTGTGCATTTCTGAAATTTCAAGCAAAATACGAAAAGATTGATTGTGGTGTAGATTAGCTGTTTGTGCATGTTCACATACAGTAGCATGTGGATGTGTATCTCACCGTCTCTGGTCGTCGCCCTGGTCTGCAGCAGGAATTGTTAAACACTCATCCATGTGCCCGTGGAAAAGACGCAGAACATGCCCTCCAGTCAGATACCCTGAACCAAGGAAACATCACAAAATAATGTATTACGTTTGTTATAAAGGCACTTTAAAATTGGTCTACAATGCATATTGATATTGGTTGTATAATGCATATTGGTTTAACTGTGGAAAATAAGGAAATGAAGACATAAATATTAGTAATGTAATTTTACAGTTGTAATTTTTATTCTTATTTTGTTTTTATTTAGTCATTTTTATATTGTTTACTTCATCAGAATGGTACGAAATTTGGTAAAGGTTTTGGCACTTGCTACAATTCATACTATATATATATATATATATAGCAATTAGATTTATTTTTTTTATTTTTTTAAAGTCTTGCAGCCCTAAAGCATTTAAAATGTCCCAAGTTTTATGGTAAACAAAATGTGGAATTTACGAAAGCTTGTACTTTAAGCTTACCCTCTGCCAGCTCACAGCCAGAACAGACTGGGTTCATGTTCCAAAGGGTCTGCATGAAAGAAGCGTCCACCATGAGGTCTCCGCTGGCATAGGACAGGTGCTGTTGATGGGACAGATGTTTCAAGTGAAACTGTAAGGCTCCATCTACAAGAGATTGTGTTGACTATATAGAGACGGGCCTTACCAGATATCTCTCAGAGGACACGCTAACCAGGATGAGATCATCGCCCACCCTGACCTTCTCACCCTCTGACCTCTGCTTGGATGCAGGGTGAATGGTCCACCAACAAGCCTCACCTGGAGGGAGATTTTTTTAAACTCAGATTTCCCTTTTGTATATTTGCAAGCACTCAGTATATTTGAGATAACAATCCCCTAGAAATCAAACACCTGTCGAATCCTCCTGCAAGCCCACGTCAAAGGCCAACTTGTCTGTGAGTGACCTTGATGTTGTCAAACAGCTTAGGTACTGCATCGTGCAAAGAGATGGCAATCAATAAAAACAGAGGGAATAAATTATTATTTCGCTATAGTACATTTTCTCTTAAAATACTCATCCAGGGATGGCCTGTATGTGTATATTAAAATTTGACCCACCATGCTAGAGTGAGTGTGTCTGAGAAGGATAGCATGGCCATACAACAACGTGCGGTGGCCTCCTCCTTGTGAAGACTAGAAAGAAGGTGGAAAAACATGACCACATACAATTCAAGGGACAAATCTATATAGATAGGTTTTTTGTCACAGCAATAACTGAAAGATTAACACAGAATTGCGTTAGGTGAGTAAAGACTATGAGAGGACAAAAAAATGCGCTGTTACAGTGTTTAGCATCAGGGTGGACTCAGTTATAACCCGCCTTTCCACTGTCTCCGACATTAGTGATGAATGACTTCTGGCCTGCCTTTTATCAGAGATAGTGACAAGGCGGCTATAATCTGAGGTAGAAACACAGCAATAAGAATAAGCTAAATTCAAGGAACATTTCGAGGCAAAAATGGAAACCTACCCATTTGTCCAAATCGACTGCCTATAGTATGCAAAAGAGAAAACAAGGTAAGGAGGACAAGAAATGTTCATGCATTTCATGGTTGTTTGGGCACAACAAGTAATTGAATTTGAACTGAGTTGGTTTGATATTAAAAGGATAGTTCACCCAAAAACGAAATTTATGTCATCATTTAATACTCACCGTAATGTTGTTCCAATTTAATTTTTTAATTTTTGGGTGGACTATCTCCTTTTAAGAGTGACTCTCACCCCATTCCTGATGTATGTGCTCTTAACAAACCTCATTAAGATCATTTGTATTAGATAGCATTTCCTGAAGGGCCCGCACAGACAAGGACTGCTCCAGGATAAAGCAGCATATGGCCAGATCAGGAGGAACGTTCTAGAATGACAAAAAAAAAAAAAGTGTACAGAACACTGTGAATCCAAAACATTATTTCATAAACTCAGAATGACATGTAAGAAAAGCATACCTGGGCATTGGATGTAGTTTCCAGAAAGCACAAGCGATTCCCAAAACCCTCACAGGACAGACAGAGTTTGATCTGCTCCTTCAGGATAGTAGCTGTGCACTGTAGAACCACCTGGTCGTCCTACAAAGAAAATAAATGTCAAGATGTCAGTCTTTGGGTAATATATCATGTTTTTAAAGAAGACTAAACATTTCAGAATAGTTAAAGGGTTAATTCACACAAAAATACAAATTCTGTTGTCATTTACTCAACCTCATGTAGAAGTCATTCTAGCCCTATTTATTTCTGCAGAACACAAAATACATTTTGATAAAATGTTGGTAACCCAACCATTTTGATGCTCTTTGGCTTCTATTGTATTGACAAAAAACAAACACTGAGACATTCCTCAAAATATATATATCTTTTTTGTGCTCCACAGAAAGAAACAAACTCATACAGGTTTGGAACGACATGAGGGGGAGTAAATGATGACAGATTTTACATTTTTGGGTGAACTATCCTTTTAGCATTAGACAAAATGCTATCAAAATTGAAATGTCATTTATTTTATCCAGTGACTGAGTACTTTTCGGGGCACAATCTCACGCAACCTCATGATAAACAAAGACAATATTTTGACGATACATCATCTGATAGAGAGTACTAGTAATCTCAATCTTTGTTCTACTGGAATCACAGAAATCCAATTAGATTCAGTATTGAATATTGCCACTTTCTGAAATACTGCTTTAGACAAGTCATTGATGTTTTCTTTGTAACAACATGCCCATAGCACACATTGCTGCTACATAACTTGGTATTTGTAACCTTGATCAAGGCAGCAAGCACCTAATCCTGAATGTGGCTCAGGTTACAGCCAAAACACTTGTGAGGAGGCTTAGATGAGGCCTGTCTGAGAAGATTGCTTTATTTATTAAATATTTTCAAGTTCTAAGAGAAGCAAAGTTATTTGATAGGTTATATGAAAATCTATTTATTTGATCTTGATACATGCGTGTAGTAGTGCTACTAATTCTATGTACAACACCACCCTCTGTAACTCTATTGTCATACAAATTGACCTCAAAAAGTCTTGATTTAATAGATAACCTCATTAATGTTCCTTTGATTCAGTTCAATATATGTTGTATGAATATACAATGTTTATGTAAAATTGTCAGCATTTCATATTAAAGATGAAGCCTGCCTTTATAGACAAATTGGGCCAGGTCATGTCCTTGACAAGCTAGTCTGCATGACAGTGTATTAAGCATGTAAGTGTGTCATCTGATGAGATATTCCAGGGCTGGAATGTAACCCAGTGGGCCGTGGAAAACCCATGTCTACACCGACACATTCTGCTAGTAACCTGAGACACAGCGCTTCTGTTATAATAATATAGTCATTGTGAGATCGCATTATAACATTTGCATCTAATAAATGGCAGAATACGTTTTTATAATATATGAGAGGGAAATGCACCAAGCATTAATTTGATTTACAATCATCCCATTAAAATAGTTAAACATGTTGTTGGAAATACATACTGTTCAACAGTTAAGTTTTTTTTAAAGACATTAAAGTTAGCATCAAAAATCTAAATTGGCTCATGCTACTGTATTATAAATTGTTTATTCGTTATTCGTAAATTCATGTTCTCTCAAAATCTTTCATCAAAATAACTTCCCTTCCCACTTGCACCATCATCTATTCTCTTCTCTGATGATGTCATTACTGGCCCGAGGACAACCTGTCACTCACATGACATCACAGAAATAAGCAAATCAAAGCGATCCAACAATCCAATCAATTCCTGATGGACAAAATCATGTTCCGCCCAACATTTTTTCTTGTTCAAAAAGCCGTTTCACTTAGAGACTTACGTTTCATGCCGACAGGAAGGAAACATGAAATTGGTCAAAAGTGACAGTAAAGACTTTTACACTGTTACAAAAGATTTCCATTTCAAAGAATCCTGAAAAAATGTATCACGGTTTCCACAAATATATTAAATAGCACAACTGTTTTCAACATTAGGAAATGTTTCTAGAGCACTACATCAGAAAATTAGAATGATTTCTGAAGGATCATGTGACTCTGAAGTCTGGAGTAATGATGCTGAATATTCAGAAATTATATTAAGTTGTTATACTATTTCACAATATTACTGTTTTTACAGTATTTCTGATTAAATAAATGCATGATGAGCAAAAGAGATAATAAATAAATAAAGTATGTGCTTGTATAAAAGGAATGTTTAGATTTTTAGATTTGCTAAATTTCTGATTTTATTTTTGCCGTACACAATCATATAGACCTGCTGTGTGACAAATACAATTTTAGAAGAATACTATTCAATGTGTGTATTAATATGAGGTAATAAAACTGCATAAAATGAAATTTGAAAATATATAAAGATTTTGAAGATTTGTTTTAAATGGTCTTCAAATAGTTTTAGCATGTCGTCGCTTACTGTTTGAAACGACGACAACAACCCAATTAGATTCACAAGAATTAAATTACTTTTTTAGTCAGCTTTCTCCCCTGTCTCTCCCGGCCTCCTCCTCTATCCCTCTATTTCAGGCTGTGGCACCTGCTACATGCAATTTTCCTGGAGCCAGAGTCACACAAAAGAAACAGTGGAACTGTAATCACTGAATGACTGTTCATTTGGGACGATGACTGTCTGACTTCTTGTTTCACAAATCACAGAATGTATCAAGAAACTGCATCAAAAATACCTTTCCATAAAACACTTTGTAATGAAGAATGATCCAAAATGATGCATTCTGTGACATCTCGTAAACAGCATTAAAGGATTTCACAAGCTGGACCACTTCATCTACTTTTCTTTCATTATCTAGTCACTCATCATGAGTGTTCATGAAATGTTTCTGTTAATCAAACTCTAAATATGTGCTGAAAAGCTCTAGAGGCCGTCATAAAAATAGGGGGACATGGAATAGACTTTTTAAATAGACTGTAACAAACAGGTGTTGGTTCATGACGGGCCAGAAAGCTGCTAATCCCATCTCTGTATATAGACTCAGAGCTCATAGACAGCAGCATCACGAACAACAGTGTAAAACAGCACTAGTTGTCTTGATCTATGCTTCTGCATTGGTTGAACTCCATACTGTTCAAATCTTCCACTGCATCCATTATAGGACTGTTTGAGCACTTGTTAGAAGGACTTAATGTTCATGTTGACATAACCCCAACACAGTCAGGTCAGGCATTTACAACACTAAGGTCAAGCATATAGACTCATAAACATACACTACTGGGCTTCACTCGCACATCTTAAATTCACAGATCTTTGTATATTTGGTCTAGATTTATATCTTGGTCTTGGCAGTATGTAGTCATCATGCTTCTGTGCACAGTGCCAAGTGTAAAGTCATGTTTCAAACAGTGACAATCCAACCTCTGCACTGCACTATGTATAAATAGACAACAATGCCAGCAAATCCACACACCTGGTCATGTCACTCCACATTCATCCAAAAACATTCATGAAAACTGAATGAGAAAGCTGTCAACTTTAACACTGACCATATACAATGTGCATTTAAGAATTCACACACCTTTCAAACAATGAATTTCCATGACTTCTGCATTCATTAAAACATTGTCATAAAAAAAAAAAATATTTCTAATGCATTATCTATACATTAATTTTTCATACATCTATACATGCATTTTATAACTAATTGGAGGTAAGGTATTCTCAATATAACTCACTGTTCGTAAGAACTGGATTTCCTCTTCTCCCTCAGCTGCTTCTGCCATGGTTCAGGAGATTTACAGGTACCAGCAAGAAAAGTGAGTCCCCTCTTTCCTTCTTCCCAGCTGGGACAGATCCCAGCCTTAGCTTCCCCACTTCTCTTTCACTTCGGACCACAGGCTGCCTGTGCGTGTGTGAGACTCCAGCTCTGGTGAATGCTGTTCACAGAGAGCTCCACTTTCTGTAGCGTCCTCTCGCTGCTCCACATCAAAGAGGAGGAGCACCAGCTTCATAAAACTAACATTATCACTCTCTGTTGGGCTTGGCTAAAAGATATTAACAATCTTTTTATAATAATTCAAACTGGTTTAATGAGTGAAAATATTGTACCTTCTTTTAAAACTTGGTTCATTTCCTTTTAATCTGGATTTGTTCCTTGGATATTTAAAGCAAATAAATAAATAAATAATTTCACTCTAAAAAAGAAATATTCCAAGTCACCAAAAAGGATTCTCAAACTTAGTTTGTAAAAAGAAAAAAGTAAACTGTACTGAAATGCACTTCCGATGGAACTGTGTTGGGCAACTGTTTGCCAATAGACTTTTATTGCAATTGCATGTTTTGCTTTTACAAACTTAATCACACATTTCTTGGATCAACAGCATGCCACAGACACTGTTTTTGCTTACATTTATTTAAGCAGAAACATATATTTTTTAAACATTTCCCAAACCAGTCTTCCTTACTTAACATAATATAGAACCAAAACCAGTTGCTTAAAGGGATAGTTCACCCAAAAATGAACATTTTGTCATTTACTCACCCTCATGTTGTTCTAAACCTGTTTGAGAAGTTTCTTAAGAAGATATTTTAAAGAATGCTGTTAAAGAGACAGCTTTCCTACTATAAAAGTCAACGGGGTCCATCAACTGTCTGGTTACCAACATTCTTAAAAATATCTTCTTATGTGTTCAATAGAAGAAAGAAACTCAACTTGAGGGTAAGTAATGACATTCTAACTTGCAAATGGATTTTGTCACAGGTCCTTATATGGATGAAAATTAAATGAACAGAACTTCAAGAAAATAACTACAAAAAAAGTGAACTATTAAAACGGATTTTTATTAAGAACAAATAAAATTTGTGACAGTTCACAAACATAAACAAATAAAACCACTGTTGCATAAATAATAGTTTAATGATTACACAAACCATATTCAGATCCCAGTCGTTGGGAAATGACATTGAACTAATAAAAATTAAAGAACTAAATGATTAAAGTGGTAACGGGTTCCAAGTAGACATGCGCACCTCATGCGATGGCCAGCGGGGAGAGTCTCTGTAGCGCCTTTTAGTGGTCGGATGCCTAAACTGAAAGGTTGGAGAGGAAAGATCACCAGGCAAGCTGTTACTTGTGTCATCTTCAAAACACACACCATCTCGTGTCAAAGAAGCAAAAGGTGGAAACTCAAATGGAGGACTGGCATTCACCCATGAGGGGGTTTCCTTGTCGCTTTCGTGCAGAGAGACTTGATCTGTTCTGAAGTCTTCGACTGAACTTGAGTCTTCAAAGAGATTCAATGGCACCATCTGCTGGAAGAACATTGGAGATGCAAGATCAGGTGTAAGAACTATAGGAGAAACATTTGAATCTTCATGATCATCTTCCTCATGACCACCAATGTGACACTTCTGATCCAACAGTTTATGAAGATCAAGCTCCTTGACATTCTGCTCTGTTTGCTTGCACAGGAACAGACATTCAGTTCTCTTCATTGCAGACAAATTCGGATCTTGATTTGGGTTTCCCAACGAGCTCAGAGAATCCACGTCATTTGTTGTCTGATTTTGAAGGGTATTTTGTGACCTCTTGCACATCTCTTGATGATGTAAATCATTAATCGGTTCTTGATCGACCGACTCCACACCTGAATCAGGACTAGCGTCACACATTCTTATGAAAGCCTGATTTGCTGAGGGAGATCCCACAGGGCTCTGCTCTGGTGGTCTCTCAGGTACGCCATCATGACTGATGGAGCGGCCAAATCGGCGTGCCCCCTGCCTCCGAAGGCGCGTGGCTCCCCTCTGAAGGGATTCCTGTGGTTTCTCCCAGAAATGAGGTGGCGCTCGAGATGTCCGGAGCAGCAAGGTCAAAGCACTAAAACCTCTAAGTCGCTCAGCCACGGACAAACGCTGATGGGGTCTTTTGAAACCAAGAGTTGAGTCTGTCACCTTGTCTTGTTTATAATTCTTTTCTGTTTTAATGCTTCCTTTTGTCTCTTGCACTTCATTGACACCCACCTTCTTCTCCGTGGTTTCATTCTCTTGCTCATTTGAAAGGGTTAGAGTCGCAAATATCGGCCAGACACTGTTATCAATCTCAGTTTCAACTCTACCAACTTCCTTTTCCAAAACAGAGATCTCATCAGTACACGACTCCAGCATCACCTCAGGTAGGCTTATGGATCTACGAGGACGAGATCGGTTCTTAGAGCGGTTCTTATCTTTTTTGGACTCTTTCCGTGGCTGCTTGACCTCTGTGCTTGCATTAATTTGAGACCCTTGATTTTGAGTAACAGATTGTATTACCTCACATTCTCCTAACCGCTCAAAGTCTTCAACTTCAAGTACAGTCCAGCATTCATCATCACCACAGGGTTCTTCACTGTCCTGTCTCTGCATGAAAGATGCTTCAGATCCCATTTTTAGACAGTCATCAGGGCTTTCAGCAAAACTGCAGTTGAGAAGATCCGGGTCATCGTCCACCTCATTCCCAACAACAACTGAATGATTGAAAATTAAACATTACATTTAAATTTTTTTTTGAACAAAAGAAAATATGAAAAGATTTAAAGTATACAATAATGTCAATGATTGTGATGTACTGACATATTGGCCAGATTTTTATTGAATCAGTAAATATTGTGTAAGAAACAGACTGACATGTAACTTTTAGTGCACAAATCAAATTCATGTACAAGTTGATTCAAATGATAATCAAAAATCAGTCAAATAAATTAATAAAAACTCATCCAAACCTGCTTCTGGTTCATCAATGACAACAAGAGGTATCCTTAGAGACATATCATAATTTATAAGTGGTGAATCACTTTTACAGTCAAGCTGTTCTTGTGAACACTTTTCAGGGTCTTTATGTGTTGGTGTCACTGAAAGCTAAAAATATGAAACCAGGTTAGCAGAGCGAAAAAAATAAAACAAAAAAAGTAAAAACTACTAAAAGCTGGTAAAAAAAAAAAAAAAACGTACTTGGTTACTGTTGTTTCCATTGGACACAGTAAAAAATCTGAGAGATCTTTTTCTCCGATGCACCTTTTCTTCTTGTGTTGGAGGCCTGAAACCCCCAAAACATACACAGATAAGCCTAACTGCTACTCTCTGTAGATTAAATATCATCCCCAAATTAGTATTACAGAGTAGAGTGCAGTCATGATACAGTACCTAAGCAATTTCCGCTGTTCTCTCGTGTGGCTTCTCTTCTTGGTGGTGATAATAGTATCTTCTTTACTACACTTTTCCTTCAGGGGACTATGACTGCTTACAGATTCTAACAGATTTTTGCAAAGCAACTTTAGGGTATCAATATTCTACAACAATCATGAGATAAGCTGGTAAAATACACACATAAATAGACTGACCTTCTGGCTGAGTGATAGTTGTCGACCTGTCCTCTCTTAGGTCATGCAGAGACCGCCTGAACAATAGTAAACACACAAGCTAAGAAATCGGGGATGAACATCTTTTGCAAAGTAGTCTATGAAAGTCATCTGACAACCAGACAAAATGGATATTTATGTATCATAAGCCAAAAATTTACCTTTTCTTCACAGATCCTTCAGGTTCAGGAAGTGATTCCTCTGTGGCTTTACGTTTGACTGTAACTGGTGATTGAGGAGTGGGGCTTTTTGAGAGAGGAGTCACTATAAAGATCAAAGAAGCATTTTTTTTTTACTTTTGCAGTTTAAGAGAATAACTAATAGGAAAGCACTTACCATGCAAAAATATAGTGGCTCACCTGACGTGACATCTAAGACTATTGGAGGTCCAGTGGGTGTACGACATGGCTTCAGTTTGGAAAAAGCATCTACGAATATTTCTGAAACATTTTGATAAAAATATACATTATCATTAAAACGGAAAGAAAGATATGCTAGGAATTATTTTTTTGCCCATAACTTAAATTATATACTTATATTCTTCAGAATATATATTTTATAATCATCGTTATTATATCCTTCAGAAATGTATTCCTTTATTCTGATATACTGATTTGGCCCTCGGGAACCATTTCTTATTATTATCAATGTTGAAACCGTTGCACTGCTTAATATTTTTGTGAAAGCCGTGACTTTCAGGATTATTTTATTCTTTTCATGTTTTTTCATAATTTTTAATATTATATAGCAAAATCAAAGATGACACCATATATTTACGATTGGTGGGGAACTAATAAAATAACTTTTAAAAAATACAGAATACTGTGGGGGACATGACCACCTTAATTGTCTGTGGTGGTTGTGGCAGTATGAAACCAACAATTGAAGAAACTTTCTTTAACAGAAGATGACAGGTGCAATAGATGTTCGCTATCCCCAGCAAATCATTCTTATACATTTAATACATTCCTAAATTGTATCCATTCTGGTCTTCTTTTTTTTGGTGCATTGTCAAATGCTCTTAATGTTTCTGTGAAACCCTGTCCAATAATTGCAATTTTTGGTGTACTCCCTGTTGATGGCTTGCGCCATGCTAAAATTATTGCTTTTGCTTCATTGGTAGCCAGAAGAAGAATATTGTTACATTGGACATCCTCATGCCCCCCTCCTAAATTGTCCTGGTTAAAGGACTTAATGTCCTTTTTTACACCTGGAAAAAATTAAACACTCCATTATAGATTCTGTTAACTCATTTTATAAAATGTGGAACCATGTCCTTTCCTTTTTTAAGACTGTACCTTCATTGGAGATTTGATTTCCTTGTCATGTTTTCCATGTATGCCATGCATAATTGTCATTTAATAATCTGCTCAATAAAAATATATATACAAAACAAACAAAAAAAAAAATCTCACCACCAACACTTCGTCTTCGTTGTCGTCTCAGACTTCTGTAAACACTGAGTCCTGTCCTCTTACTAAACATAGCGCCACCTTCAGGAGAGGGTGTCTCTGTTCCCCCTGTTGCTTTTAAAGCCTCCAGCATACATGATGGAACAACACCTGATAAGACAAAGTTCACACACAAGTACAAGCTCAGTTTACTCCAAATAATGGACCCAAATTGCTGCACCCAGCAAAGGGCAGGTTAACCAATCGCTCATTCAAATCTCCTACATCTTTACCAATACGTTCTGCATGAAGAATGAGTGATTTGATCACTGATGTCTGCTGGTCTAAATGTTTCTCGGTGTCCAGAGTGAGTTTGCAAGGTTGACACAGAAGCAGGTTAGGAGCAATAACAACAGCCAGGCTACTCGCATCCATTCTATTCTCACTGCATCTGATCAAAGACATGAAAATAAGGAAAATATGATCAAAAATGAGCTTGTGTATTGTCTATAAATCTATGCAAAGTGTTTTTAGCATGCTGACAATTACCACAGACAATTTCGACTTAAGATTAAATATTACAGAAAAATAAGAGACTATTCCTTTAGGATTTGCACAGATCCAAGGAAAATAAGACTCAAATTGATATTCAGCAAAGTAAGCTGCAATCAAATGTAAAACCTCTCTGCAGCTTGACGCAGAAAGGTGCAGAGGAATCTGAGTGCACGAGCGTGGGATGAAGGTAACAGAGCTGTAATGAGCAGAGTTGTTCTGTTTCTCACTCCCTCCTGGTCATGTGTTATCTCAAGCCCCTGGGCCTGAATCAGAGGGATCTGGAGGTCAGTAGGGATGAGAGGAGATGGCAGCTCACGCAGGAACTGCTTGATGAGAGAGGCGACGTCACAAGGCTGCAGGAGGTCTGCGTGCGGGGGAAGGAAGACTGGCTTTCCCTGCTCCAAATCTGCCTATGAAATAAAAGCATTTGTTGTTACCTTTTCTTGCAGATCATTTTAAACATTTGTCAAAAGAGCTATTTGTATTTTAGATGTGCACTACCAGTCAAAAGTTGTATGTTTTTGAAAGAAGGCTCTTATTCTCAACAAGGCTGCATGTATTTAATCAAAAATACAGTAAAACCAGCAATTTTGTGAAATATGACAACAATGAAAAACAATTGTTTTTAACAAGCAGCCATTACTTAACGTTAAGTCTTCAGTGTCATGTTATCCTTCAGAAATTATTCTAATTAATGTAAATAAATTCAGCCTTGGTGAGCATAAACATTTTAAATATAATCTTATTTATTACAAACTTTATACCAGTATTGTAAAACTTGTGGGTAAAAAATACACATGTAAAGGTCAAAACGGGTACCTGAATAAAAAGATTGCCACCTGTAGGCTAACTGTATAAATTTAACACGCACAACTACATCTAGGCAGAGTGGTAAGATATAACCTGTTAATGCCATTGTGATATGATATATGACAGATTTGAAGGAATTTACCCTTAGAGCTCGGATACGATTCAGGGATCCGGTCTTCCTGAAAAGACCTTCTGTATCAAGATGTTGTGACAGATATCCACAGGCCTCCACCAGGAACCTGAAAACCATATGAGGTAACTTATATGCTCTCATGTGGCATACAAACGCAGGCTTCTGTCTCTTTTTTAAATTTTTTTAATCTGAATTTTAAAACAAACAAGAGATGTTGATAAACATACTGAGGTACTGTACCGCCCATGTCAGAGAGTTGATGTTGAGGGAGCAAATGCATGTCACGTCCAAAAGCAAAGCGTTGTGACGAGCTCTCCTGAGAGACAAATTCAACGTATGTAACGTTAAATGATACAATATTTTAGGCAACAAATAATCGCCCTTCGTTTTTTTTGTTTTGTTTTTTACCTGACTAAAAGTTTGTTGACAGTTGGAATCTCCATTCAGAAAGTTCTTCCAGTTTTTCACGCGGATACCGACAGCTTTGAGCGCGTGAATGATCGCTACCACGCGCAAACGCTCCTCTGTTAAACCAGCCATTATTTGACGGTCTGAACACCACAGAAACGTTCTGTCGAGATTCAGAATGTTTTGTTTAATTGGTTGTTATTTACTTGCACATTAAAGTCATAGAAACGGTACATTTGGCTAATTAGTACGGCGGTGGATGTGGAGACGACGTTTTCGTATGAACCGCCTGAAATGATTGGTGGCAGGTCGTTTCCGCTCATCTGCACGTATGCAAATGAGCTAACCTTATTCAAATAAGCCAATGTGAGAAAATATATATATATTTTTTTATAATATTTTGACTGGAATTGACTAATGTGTTTCCTTTTATTATTATTAAATTAAAAATAAAATAAATTCAGCCTGTTGAATATTTATCTCTAACTTGTTTGCAATAGTTTAATTTTTATGCCGGTAAACGGAGGGTAATTTTTTTCTTTAATCAAAAGTGAGAAAACTGTACAAATATTTTAATACATACACTCAAAAAACAAATTGTTTAATTGGTTGTTACTTAACCATTTGAAAATATTAAAATTTAAACATTAAACAATCTAATAATATATTCAAAAATTAGTATTTTTCAAAAGTAATATTTTTATTTTAAAATATCTCCTAATGTGATCAACATCTCGTTGGTTGGTATTGGTCAAGTGTTTTTTATAATATATTTATGCATGTAACTACATACACTACATATATAGACATCCAGTTTCATGTTTTTATTTCACCTTTTCCAATAACAGTAGCATGTTAGTGTCTTAAAAAGACCTTGGTCTTAAAATGGCATTGTTCTCCCATTGTAAACAGTATTTTATAATGGTGCTTAAATCATATTGCTGATAAATGTTTTCCCCTAAAATGACTTTAAATGGGTAAATTCTTTAAAAAATGCTAAAAGCTTTAAGAGGTTTTCAGAAAGTTGGGTAGTTAAGCTTGCAAAATATCATGGGGGGAAAAATCATTTCAAATCATTCATGCAGGCAGTACCCCCTGCTCACATAACACAAATCTGGAGCAGACTTGAAACTATCATAAATAGATCTTTAAAAAAAAAGAATATATATATATATATATACTGAGAACTGATAACAATGTAAAACATTTTTTTTACCTTGAAATGCAACGCAAGTCGCTTTGGATAAAGCGTCTGCCAAATGCATAAATGTAAATATATATGCGTGTGTGTGTAGGGAATATAAAATCTTTTACATCATTAAGCTTCATTTAAATACCTCCAAATCACTATTCATTTGAATAAGCACATGGAAAGAGACTTGAATGTGAAAGTGGATCCTTGATTAAAAATAACAATAACACTGACAGTAGGTTTACTCAGAGCCATTTCTGTTTATGTAAAACTCATTCACATTGATTTATGAGTCACTCAAATTGCATCTGTTTATAATCAAAAAACAAACAAAAACACAAGTCAATAATATAATCTCATAGCAAAATAGCAATATTTTGAATAGAGTGAACTGAAATACAAGGACGTATATAGTTGGTAAACAAACCGTTTTATTCATGGCTGGATATTACTGTTTTAATCAGCACAAAGACTGTCTGCATCTTTGAAAATGCTGAAAATACATGTTTGGGAAACCCTGTTGACATACAATGACTCAGCTTTATAAATAAAGGACATTTCACAGGTAGCGTGCCACAAGCACAGATCACTTCATGTTTGAAACAAAATCTTCTCCTTTCTTGATGGAGCCCTTCAGTTCATCCATGGCTTCAGCTACCAGCTTCTCCTCAAACGCAGAGATCTTGCCAAGGCCAAGGTTCTTTTCAATGCCGTTTTTCTGAGAAAAGGAAGATAAATTAATTAAAAAAATGTTAGCAAACAAAAAGACAAAAACAGAAAGCCTGTTTTACCAGGTGGTTGTTGTCCCTGTGACCTTGTATGATCTGAACATAAGATGAAGTAACATCTAAAGAGGATCTAGCTAGATTTACCCCAAGCAGGAGAGGTGTAGAGAAGTATTTGCACTCCGTTTCCTCAGATCTCACAAATGCACATTCAACAACACCCTCCTTTCCATTCATGGCGTCAAGAAGGGAGAATGTGAACCTGGCTCCAGCGTAGGCCATGGACAGAGTGGCAGAGCCTATGAATAGAGATACATTTAGGTTTACAGATACAAATTCATATTTCAGATCTTCTAAATGGTATTTTTAATGTTATAAAAAAATAATAATAATAAAAAAAAGATGCCAGCGACATGAATGAACCAAAGCCTTACTTAATGCAAAAAAATAATAATAATAAAAATAAAAAAAAACTCAGTTCTCACCTGCACCAGCTTTAGCTTTCACAACCTCAGTTCCTGCTTCCTGGATCCTGACTGTCAAAGCAGACAGTTGATCTGCAGGGAACTCAACCTTGGGTGTGCACTGAAAACAACACGAAAAGAATACACATCAGCTTTATCATTTCACCAAATAATCTAAACAACCTGTCCTAAAGCAAAACTGCTGCGCAATGTGAAAAAAAAGAAAGAAAAAAGCCAATCAGAAGATATTTTACATTTATGGTACAGGATTGTAGACCAATGAGAGATTACACAATGAGCGGAGATATGCAGTGCAATGCCACAGAAATGAAGCAAGCAACCTACAAAATAGGCTGCCAAAAACTTGGATCGACATGAAAGTTAAAGCTTGAATTGGTAGTCATTGTAATGCAATACTGTTCAAATGCTTATTGAACAAGTTATCAGTTATGTAGTAATACAGGTTCTCCTCACCTGTGAAATGAGAGGAATGATGGTCTTTCCTGCATGACCTCCGACCACTGGCACATTGACTCGGGCGGGATCAAGTCCCTGGAAATATTGCAGTAACCGTGACAATGAAATGACTGTGCAAATGTATGTTCTGATGATGACATTAAATAAATAAGTCTGCACTTAAAAATCTGTATCTATTGAGTTTATAGAACTCACTTTGAGCTCAGCAACAAAAGTATTTGCTCTGACAATATCCAGTGTTGTCACACCAAAGACTCTGTTGGGGTGGTAGACGCCATGTTTCTTCATCACCTCTGATGTGATGGGAATAGTGGAGTTCACCTGAAATTCACAATGAAGTTTAATAATACAGAACTTGTTTTTCTATATGAACAATTATCAACTATCTTAAACGGACGGTCCAAAGCATACATGCATGTATGTGTATGTGTATAGATATGTAGTGTTATACACCATTTTGACCTTTGAGCAGTTATAAAGTGATATAACAGCAATGTACGGATCTCTCCGAGACTCTATACAGGGTTCCCACACCTTGGTTAACTTCAAATTCAAGGACCTTTCAAGGACTTTCCAGGTCCAACACCCTCAAATTCTAGGACTTAATGTGGGGACACATTTCAATTGAGGGCAAGGTAACATCGTGTTACCTTGTAAGATACATTGTTATAGTTTTTATGTGTCAAATACAACTATGCAAAAAAGCTTTTTTTGCTGTTATTTTTGGCTATGACAAATCTGATATTCTATTTGTCATATTTCTGTTTTGCATAAAACTGAAGGATATTTGGTACATCCTATACTGTATTATAAAATGATCTGATATTAACTTTTGCATGAATTTTATTGAAAAGAGCTTAGGCTCATGTAACCAGCCTATTTTTGCAATGTTTCACGGTGTGTCTGTGAAACGTTGAGGTCCCATAGTTTTATGTGCACGTCATTTCGTCATGGCAACGTACAACACAAAGTACCTCACGCGGGAAACACTTAACATAACACGTAAATGTGCGTAACTAACGTATATAAAGCAAGCTAGTATGCATAGGCCACGAAATGTTGGCAAAACAACACATTAGCGGACCGGAGGGAAAAATATGGAATTTTTTCCAGAAAACTTCTTTCGCTAAATAAATTCAAGCACCTGCATGCATGTTTATTTTCAAAAACTTCCCAGGGCCTTGAAAATTTTTTTTCAGATTCACAAACTTTCAAGAATTTCAAGGACCCGAGGGAACCCTGTTTATACTTACAGGGTTTGCAATGATGCAGATCATGGCCTCAGGGCAGTGACGGGCACAGGCATCAGCTAGTGTGGCCACAATAGTGGCATTGGTGTTGAACAGGTCGTCACGGGTCATACCTAGAAAAAGAGGCAAAAAGAACAATCTTCAGAAATGTATAGAAATCCATAAGAATTTCTCATTTATAACTGAGCACAATTCTATCCCGAAGCCCTTATGTTTAAGCCAATAAAAAAAAAAATTGTTGAATATCCTATTTTACATTCACACAAATAAAATGTTGCAAATGCCATTCGATTCTGACTATAAATACGCTTAAAAAAAAACAAAGCAGAGATATAAAAATATATATATATACCCACCAGGCTTCCTTGGGACACCAGCAGGGATGACAACAACCTCACAGCCTTTCAGTGCAGCACCCAGCTGATCTGCTCCCATGTACCCTGCAAAGCAAGACAGTGAGCACTATAGAAGACCAATTTATAGTAAAAAAAAAAAAAAAAAAAAAAAGTGGTAGGGTTTAAGCATTGGAGAAGTCTAGCATATGTTACCAGATAAAAGTAGGTTGTTTCAACTGTCAAGTATTTATATTTTAATAAAAAATTATGGGTTAAAAAGGTATCTGGATGAATCGTTCACAAGATTAGGATGATGCGTTTAGAAAACACAGCAAATTTCCATTTCATGCCAACTTTAAAATAATAAATATGATTTCTCTGCAAATACTAAAAAAAATCTAATTATAACCATCAGAACCAAGGAGGCTTAATGAGTCGAAACCATTTCTGTACCTGTGACATGGGCTCTGGTCTCAATGTGACTGAGGTCAGAAGCCACTCCAGGAGTGTGGGCGATATCGTAAAGTGACAGCTGGCTCACTAAAGGGCTGTTCTTCAGTAGGAGGGACAGGGGCTGCCCGATGCCCCCTGAGGCACCCAAGACAGCTACTTTCGCATTGTTCTGCAATGAGGAAAAATTGCAACATGTCACACAATTGCAATATGTGCTAATCCACCCTACTTATATCAGTAAAGTGTACTTTGACTCAATAGGCCATTAAATTTACTGCTTTGTATTGTTGTGTGCAATATATAAACATTTAAGAGGTATCATTAATCATAACCTGGTTATCGAAAACTGTTTAAAGGGTTAGTTCACCCAAAAATGAAAATTCTGTCATTATTACTCACCCTCATGTCGTTCCAAATCTGTAAGATTTTCGTTCATCTTCGGAACACAAATGAAGATCTTGATGAAATCTGAGAGCTTTCTGTCCCTCCATTGACAGCTACACAACTACCACTTTGACGCTTCAAAAGGTTCATTCAGAGATCGTAAAACTAATCCATATGAATTGAGCGGTTTAGTCCAGATTTCTGAAGAGACTCGATCACTTTATATGATGGACAGATTTAATTTAGGCTTTTATTCACATATAAACATTCATCATCTTGCACATCAGTTGTGGTAAACAAGCCAAAGCACGTTCACTTGACGTGCAAGAACCAATGAGATTCATTCCTGTGTGTTACGCAGCACGTTTGAGAATGAGGTTTGATCTCACGCATCAAGCAGGTTTGGTTGATTATATCTGTTAATCATATAAAGTGATCGGTTCTCTTCAGAAAATTTGTAGTAAACAGCTCAATTCATATGAATTAGTTTTACGATCTCTTTATGAAGCTTTTGAAGCGTCAAAGTGGTAGTTGCGTAGCTGTCAATGGAGGAACAGAATCAAAAAGATCTTCATTTGTCTTCAAAATATGAACTAAAGTCTTACGGGTTTGGAACGACATGGGGGTGAGTAATTCATTTTCATTTTTGGGTGAACTATCCCTTTAAAAAAAAAAAGAAAAAAAAAAAAGAGAACCACCTTTGAATGCAAAATGTTAAACATCCTTGTGTGTCTATGCGTTTACAAATGGAGGTCACATAACCATATTTTTTTAACTGGACCTTGGGACTTTTTCAGTCTGGAAATACACCAGTGCGAATATTTACTACCATTTGTGCAAAGAAATGGGAGGGTTTAAACCAAGTGATTAAGGACTCTGTAAAGTGTTTAGACAGTACAAAGGAAGTCTGTATGGCATACAAGTGCGTTTAGTGCGAGTTTATGGAAAACAAACTAATTAGTCTTATTCTATTGGCAACTAAACGCCTGTATTGCATTGTGTTATGGGGAATATAAGTACAAGCCTTATAAAGCCCAAAGTTGTGTTTCATGAAACATATCAGATGGTGAATCATCACAGTAGCGCTTTTGCCATTTTAAGCCAACACAAAAGATGCATTAAGCCTGATCTCTCATTACAGATCAAGACACTTTGTAGTACTTGCTACACTTCAAGCTGATTACAGTAATGACCTTTCAAAGAGGGGTCGAGTCAATGCGATGCCATCTCTAACCTGGATGATCGCACACAGGCAGAGGCAGACTACACGAGTTGGCAAGGTCGACTAAAACCTACTCATGGCGGACAGCAGGATTTCAACTGGATTCATGATTCTTGTAACCTCTGTAGCACTAAACCTAAAGTCCATATGACTAAGAAATCACACTGTCAGTGTGCTGGCTAAATGCCAAGCAAGGTAACTTCTAAGTTACCTGGATGCAGGTTCTTAACTTAGTTTCAACTATATTATTGTAGTCTATAGATTATTAAAGACCACGAATCAATAAAGAAAAAAAGTACATTTTGTTTTAATCTCAGTTTGACATGCCAGCGTCATTATACACTCATATTCATCACGTAAGCTAATGTTAGCGCACTCGCATGGTAACAAATTTGAACGTTTTTACCTGGGAAGAGGTGGACAAGCTCCGGGCGAGGGTGGCTGTTGGTCTAGCGATGCGGGAGAACATGTTGGACTGATATTTTGTAAGTGCTTGCTGTTTTAAAATTAATATTTGATATAGAGCCCCTCCTGACTGTGACTCCAACGTCCTCTAACAAGACAACCGGGTGAGAACAAGCCTACGGTGCAGCCAAGCTTTGTTGCCGCTATGACATACTGGCCTTCTCTGATTGGTGTAGCAGTCTGTATGCAGAACTTTGATTGAATAGAAATGTTGTCAGTCATGTTAAATGGGGCGGGGTTTACCACCGCTTACTCTTTCAATGGCTGATCACATCCTGGCGATCGATTGGTCCGTTTGGATGAAACGTCATAGAAACTTTTTCAGCCCTCTGATTTTTTTTTGATTTTCTTTTTTTTACAGTTTTAAAAAACTCTTTTGATAAACTTTTTTTTCTTTTAAACAGTAGTAACTGCTCCTGGCCTATTAAGAATTTAGTTTTAAAACTGAATTTGTCTAGGAGCATGATAATTCAAAAATTACCCCGACCTGAACATTACACCTTGGAGAATAAAACAGGTCTCTTGCTATATTTACAAGGCCTGGGACAAAATGTTTGTGAACTATTATTATAAATATAGATAATGTAGTGTAAAGTCTGAATACTGTGCAGTGTAGTAATATAGAGTATGAATACTGTGCTGAGTCTGGCCATGTTAGGTATTTGATTCTAAATTTTCTGCATGCATAGAGTAATTGGATGACCTACTTTATTCAACAAAATGTGTGGTACACAAAAACTTACAGCAAAGAATACTGTGTTCCGTACTTGACATTTCAGTGTGGTGTATAAAAAAAGAAGTTATAAATTCATTATTTGATCTGAGTGACAAAAGTTTTTACAGAAAATGGATTTAAAATGCTAAATAATGTTTTTTCTTTTCAATAAACACTGTATCCCACAATGTAATATTATCTAATAGTCAGCATACTCTAACACAAAACTTTAGGGGTGGAAGAAAAATATTTTAATCACTGAATTTAGGATTCATATTTCACATTCAATTATAAATAGTATGCGCAGTATACACACTGTAGTACGTCCAAGACAGTACGTTAGAATTCCATCCCGAATATACCACCCCCTTTCCGCTCTTTCTCCTTCCAAACTGACCAATCACCTTCCACGCTCTCTGACAGCTGACTAATCAGAGAAGGTCTTGCGTTCTGCTGCGAGCTTTATATTTCCGGGGCTGCTTTAGGAATGTAAACTATTCAACATGGAGACAGTTGATAAACTGGAGGCGATGGTAAGCTGTTTTTTCAGGCAAACGTTTCCATCAAATGTTTTCCCTTGTAAAGTGACGGTATCCGTCTATTTGTTAATAATACCGGTGCCTTTGCATTAGACGACGTAATCCAGAATAAAACATGAAAAATTACATGTTCTCTATATTCCTCTGTCTTTCCCTCAGGTTGAAGGGGAGAAAATTACGAAAAACATGTAGCTGGATGGCTAACTAGTGCCACAGCTAATTACATAATTTAATGATATTTACAGCAATATCAGTCTTCATGTCATTAAATTACTGTAATGCGCATATTTTGAAACGAAACCTTGGCATTCAGCCTGAAAATGTTTATTTGGTTCTATAGTTGGTCGGTAGTGAGGGGAGTGCGGGTGCGGGAGGGCCTGTGCGTCTGTCCGCCAAACTGTGCGCTGCAGCCCGAACTTACTCCTATACATTATTAAATAAGGTTTTTATACACGTATAAACTGTTCGGCCTCATATACATCAAGTTAATGTCGCAGTTGTTATTGTTAGATAAAATTAATATAAAATGTGTCCATTGCTTCTGGACGACACACAGATCTTTGCAAACTGTGAAGATTCTGACAATTTGCATGCCTGCAAAATCTCATAAAAGTAATTTTTGTTATTCAATGATTTTTAGTAAAACCTTAAACCTGTATTAATTTTATATTTGCATGTTTAGATATCATTAGTACGAGGAAACGATAGGGGGCGCAGTAGTAGCTTGCCAGAAATTGAATGTATGTGTGAATGTATATGTGTGTGTGTGTGTATGTATATTTATGAATAATTATGGATGTTGCCTAATAAATAAATAAGAAATAGATGCAAAGTAGCTTTAAATAATGAACTAAATACCATAGCAATTAAACACTCACTTTTAAAATGATTGCCCATATTATGAAACATCTACATATCTAGATCTCAGCACCTAGTGTTTATGTTTTCTAATGTTTATGTTAAAACTGTGTTCTTCTTCCCAGGCTATTAATTGGCATTATTTACATGATTGTTGGATATTTCAGCGTGCAAAAGGACCACCCTGAATGCGTACTGTACTGTCTGTCCAGTGCCCCTTTTATATTGTACTACTGATAACCCAGTTATTAAAGCAGTGCAATGTTAAAAGGGCATTGGCCAGGGATTTTTCTCAAAGGTAGGGTCAACAGCGTGGCCAGTCACATCAATTGCTGTTAACAGGTGCTCTGACTTCATTGCACTACTGTATTGGACAGCTAGCAGTGCAATAGTATTGTCAAAGCATCTGAGAACAGCTTTGCACAATGTTTACAACTTTTCAAAGAGGTGCACAATCTCAGTTGGCATATTGTTGTTTGTTTTCTCTGTTTTACAGGCTGTAATGTCTAATCCTAATTCTTGGGACCCTATCAGTATTGCCTCTGCTGTCCACTGTGTTCAGAGTAGTGCAATATTGCTAATAGGGTTTCAGGTTTTAGATCGTACACTCGTTCAGATGGGCCAATAAATGCTAAAGCCTATGAACGGCAATCAACTCCTGACTCAAATTTTCTGAATGCTTACTGAATGATGGTGTTTAGATCCGTGTCCTTGTAGTTCCAGAAAGCAGAAGCTGATATAGAATATGTGGAAAAGCGGCTGAAATTTGACTTCATGGCAAATGTGCGTGAAGCGGGCTCGTTTGAGGTAAGTTTGTATACATTTATTCATTTTAAATAATGACTGAGTCTGTTTTTTCTAAATCTGTGGTTGTGGATTTTAGGGAAACCCTGTTCAGTTGCTGGAGAACCTGTCGGCGATCAAAGCACGCCATTCGGCCCTGTGCACTCAAGTGGAGGAGATTGCAGCAGAACAGAAACGATCCGTGGATTCCATACGAGCTCACTTGGACACGACAGTACAGCTGGTTCAACAGCTGCAGAACACAGCAGATGTACAGGTATTCATTCATTAGTGCAACAAGAGCACAAATCTAATAAAACCAAAGGGTCCTTGTCAATGTTACTACATTAGAGGCCATACACAATGATTTTACCATGGTAAAGGGAGTGTTCTTTGAAAAGTAAAGTAGTTCCATGATGTTTGTGGTTCTACTGTATGTGTGTTAATGGGAATTCTGGTGTTCAAGGTTCCTCCACTGACAGAAGAAGAACAAGAAGCGAGAGATGCTCTCTGCTCATCCATTGCCGCTTTAAATGTAGAGGTTAGACAGTTGTATCAAAAAATGCTTTTTATCATAATTACACAACTACACTACTGTTCAAAAGTTTGGGGTCGGTAAGATTTAAAAAAAATGTTTTTGAAAGAAGTCTCTTATGTCTCCATTTATTGGATCAAAAATACTGTAAAACCAGTAATGTGGTAAAATTACTGGTTTCTATTTTAATATAGTTTACATTGTAATTTATTCATGTAATGGCAAAGCTGATTACAAAAATCAATGCTGAAAACAGTTGTGTTGCGCTATATTTTCATGGAAACCTTTTTTTTTTTTTTTTTCAGGATTCCTTGGTTAATAAAAAATTCTAAATAACAGCATTTATTTGAACTGCAAAGCTTTTGTAACAAATATCTTTGTCACTTTTGATCAATTTAATGTTTCCTTGCTGTATAACAGTATACATTTCTAATTTTTGAACAGTATTGTATGTCTCTGTACCTATTAAAATATTAATATTTGTGGTCTTATGAGGTGAAAGCTTCCTTTTTAGCAATTTATGAATGCGTTTCTGTTTCTTTAGGCCATGCCGACATCAGAACCTCAAACTCAAGCACAGTCTGAATGTAAGGACAGAAGAAAATCATCAACATAAAGCAGCTGTAACATTTTCACAATGTCAAAGGTGAACAGCATCTTTATCAGTCTCAATAATTGTAATAGTTGTTTTGTCTGTCTTGCAGCACAGAACATGCATGAAGAGGTGTCTGAGGGGACATTTGAGACTGTCCCGAAGAGTGTACGTGGTAACTTGAAGCTGAATGACCTCAACATGCTCAATAAGCAGTTATCCGAGTACTTCTCAGATAAGAACAGGTTTGTCTGGTCATATTTGACCCTGAGCCCTAACATGATTCACAATGTAGTGAAGTTTAAGGCAACCACATGATTTCTAATGAATTTGATCTAAGTATTTCCATTTTTGTCACTTTAGGGGGCCGATAAGCACTCAGAGAATGAAGAAGTTAAACATGAAAGTCAGTGATTCTGCAGTGAAGACCTTACAACACCTTAAACTCATTGAGCTGGATAAGAAAGGACTTGTGTCATTGCTGGCAAAGGACTGAGAAATCGGGAAAAAATAGATGCAACCCCATCAAAATGCGTAAAGCCTCTATAACACCCTTGAATGATGGCATGAGAACATTTCAGAAACACTTGTCCATTAAGTTCAGTATACATTAATTGGGATTGCATACAAATTGCACACATCTTTTTAATGAATAAACTTAATTTCTTCAGCATTTTTATGTTGCTGTATTAAATTATATCACCTGGAATTGTTAGATTTGTACAAGAAAGAAACTGCATAAGAATTCTCATTTTTGTAAAGTTAAACAGTTGTTAATGTAACTTTAGATCAAGATCTCAGTAAAGCAAAGGAGACTGTATTTGTAAGTTTCAGTAAATTCATTTTTTTTGTAAGCAATAAAATGTCTTTTTTATTTTTATACATAAGTGTTCTTTTATTTAGAACCTTTATTAAACAACACGACAAATAGCAATACATTTATTTTTTTTGCAACATCAAACGGAATGTCAAAATCATAAAAAAAAAATTTTTTACCTTGAACAACATCATCTGCTAGTAAATTGTAACATCAACGCTAGAACTCGAAGATGTGCATATGTTAAGAACAAGTTTAAAAGCCATGGGCTTTTATTTGGAAAGATCTTTTTCCTTTAACAGTAAATTCAACATATAGGAACACAAACCACATGCCTTAAGCATCTAAAATGGAAACGATTCAGATGAAAGAGACCTTGAGGAAATCCAAGAGATCGGCTCCTCTTTAACTGTGTGGTTTGACTGACTCCGGAGGTGTATGCTCAAGAACTCTGATGATAAAACAATGAAATTACAAAAATGAATTTTGGGGCTGGAAAGTTAGTTAGTTTTAGTTAGCAAGTTACTTGTAAAACATTAATTTCTAAGGCTGAAGTGTTTAAAAGTCAATGGTAATTTCAATATTATAAGCAGTAAGATTTACACTAGCACTGTATTCCTGGGGTCAAATGCATTTTATTTTAGGCTTCTTGTGCACCTGTTGGGATGGTTCTCCTGAATAGCTGTCTCAGTCCCCTCTCCCAGCTCATTTATGACTTCTACAGAGAGAATCAACAAGGCTTCAACAGTTAAACACTACAGTGGGCGTTTGAGCTCATTTACTGAACCTTTAAACAAGGCCAAAAAAGACCCCATAACTTCTTTCCACTCACCTGCTGTCTCTGTGTAGTCTCTCTCTAGACAGCCCAAGTCCCTCTCGTCACCCTCTCCTCCTTTTATTTCAGGGGTTCTCTGTCTAACGACTATATCCAGATCCTCATCTAAGGTGGAGCTTGCTCTGCAAGATTTCAAAGTAAAAGTATCTTCTTTTTTTGTTTGTTTTAGGAGAGGAAAAAGCATAATAGGACCTAATAACTTGAATCCAAAAACATCAACAAAACATTCTATTAAAATAGCTGTCAGCAAGATTTTAGACTGAACTCCTTCCAAAATGTTATACATTAAGAAATACATACATATCCACCCTTTACTGCTGTAGACTTTTACTGTACTATTCTGATTCATTTTAAAACAATGAAATCAAAATGGACAATTCCTATTTTTCTAAATGCAATTTATTCATGCACATATTTGTATTTTAATTTAATTTTGTGCTCATAATCTTTAATCAAAACAGTAATGTTTTTTTATTGTTTGAGAAGCTGTTTCACTTGGATATACGTCAACAATAGGGGATTTTTTCCCCCCAATTTCCAATTCATGCAGACTTTTCATGCAGACAATTTCTGGTTCATTTACAAGTGTAAATGAAATATACATACCTAAGTGGATAACTATCTGAGTTATAAAGACACATGAAGTGTAAATAGACCCTCATTTTTTAGGGCAATGTTGTGTTAAATATAGATCAATTTCTCTATCCAAACAGTCCTAGAATCATTATGCAGGTTATTATTATATTTTTTTATCAACACTGTCAGAAAGTTATCAACCAATAATGAAATACCCCTTACTAAGGCAAAGTATTGGGTTTTACCTCTTAGTGTCATCAAGGCTGTGACTCTCATTGCTCTTTTGAGAGTTTGCATTACTTTCCATATCAGCAGAGTTAAGATCTGGATGCTGGTCTGAAAATACAAACGTACGTCTTTTTAATTCCTTTTAAAAATTAAAATAACAGTCCTAAAGTAGATCCGGCTCACCGTGTATCTGACACGGGTTTTCACCCTTACACTCTTCCTTCCTCTTTGAGATGCCTTCATCTTCAAACACATTTTCTTCAGAGGACTCTTGATGTTTAGAATCTGATGGGTTGTCACCTACTTCCTCATCCACATCATTATTCTCTACAGGAATCACAAACAGTTTGATTCTCACACCATAGCGATTGCTGAAATCAATAATACTTCAACAATATATCCCATAGTGAATTTTTGGAACACTATAGCAGTGAATTATAAATGCACACTGTCAATAGGATGCTCCATCTCTTCACTGGTCTCCTGGCTGGTCTCAGTGGTCTGTCTTGCTCCAGAGCTGGCAGTGGTGAACTCTGCATTACCGCTAGAGGGAGAGTCTGTTTCCTCCTTAGACATTTCTCTGTTCAATGGAGACTGCAGGACGCTAGACACAGAGGCATTCGTCTGAAAAGAGATGCAGGATATCATTTTAAATGTAATAGCTGTGAATATATTGATGCAAATATAAGATAATGGAACATTTACCTTTGTCAGATAAAGCTTCTACAACAAAATAATAACAAAAAGCATTTGTATATAGTAAAAATATTTTTTGTTAAGTCAATAAAACTTTATTAGTGAACTCAAGCTGCCAAAACATGCATTGAAGACGTAAATATTGAAGATATCTGATGGCTAGAGTGTGCTATCATATTCTCCCGGTAGTCAACATGAGATTAAAAAGCACATATTAGAAAAATTAGAGATGAATAGATGTAGATATTTTGGCTGATAACTGATCATTTATAATATTTTGAAGCCAATAACTGAAATATAGGTCAATTAGATATTATCATTCTACATTTAGAGACTGATTACAACAACAAAAAAACTCACATTAAAAGTCTAAATTGGTAATAATATTAATAATAATTATAACATGTAAAGGTTAATAAAAAATAATGAATGAAATTATACACACCTATAGCCAACATTCTTTTATGCAATAAAATTACACAAATATAACAAAGATTATAGAAACAAAATGCATGTGTGTCCTGGACAATAAACAGGCTCTGAGTAGACATTTTATTTATGTTTAACATTAGTCAGGCCAACTAGTATTAATAATCTGGAGTGTTTATTTAAAGGTGCAGTCTGTAAGAATGACAGCTAGTGGTCAAAATAGGTACTGCAGTCCAAATTCAAAATATCGGAGATCGTTGTTACCCTGCCCCTCCTCAGACTCGACGCTCACACGGGTTGCCAGTGTAAGACACGCAACAGGAACGAGTGCAATTGACAATGAAAGCCGAGGAGACTTGCCGTAAGGTGATAAGTTGATTTATACCTGTTTTAATATGCTCTCATTCATAGAGATTTTTAGATGGATACCGAGGCTTTTTAGATTGCGTAGAACCTGCAATCTCTGATCCAGTTTGTTCAGTGGCTGCAATACGCTGTGTTTCGTGCCAACTGGCATCCCGGGGTGTCGAAATACTATTGAGTGAACTGGCAGCGGGCGAGATCACACAGACCAAAACAAAAACAGACATTACGATACGGAAAGCACATTTCAAAGTAAAATAACTGGCTGTAGCATTGTTTTTCAGAGAAACGAGTATGTGAACTCAGCATGTTTCCTAAATATCTGCAAACATATTATGGTATTTGTATGCTTAAGTAGAGTGAAAAAGCAGTTTTAAGTATAAATGATCAGTTTAATTGACTTATCGGATTGATACAGATAACATTATAAAAACACATATCGTCCGATATCCATATGACCGTTGATATATTTCAGAAATGTATTATTCAAATATGATTGACTGACATTGCTGCTGTCTCCTGCGCAGGCTGTGTCGTAACTCTCTGTGCAGACAGTGAGGGATAGGCTCGGGAGGGGGGGGAAGGGCTCAGAGCCAATCTGCACATCTTGAAGAGTCCTATGACCTGTAATTAAACAGTGTGCACAATTACATAAAACTGGCCCACAGAATGTACTCTAGTGAAGCCTAAGTAGATGCATGTTATATTTTTCTGATTCACTTCATACCTTTTGGGCTGCGTGGGGTGCTGTTGCAGGGTGGATGTCCTCTGCTGTGAGGGATTGGATGGGCCGGTGAACAGGATATGCTGGAGAGGTCCGGAATCTCAGCGAGGTCTGGCAAACAACTGATCAAACAAATAAACCAAAGCACAGAGGACAGACTGAGCCGAAGGAAGTCACTATTGTTATTTTTATTTGCAAAGGACTCAACAGACAAAATACACTACCTTTCAAAAGTTTTGGGTTGGTAAGATTTTTTATTGTTTTTGAAAGTCTCTAATGCTCAGCAAGACTGCATTTACTTCATCAACAAACAGTAAAAACAGTAAAATTGTTTCTATTCTTTGACGAATAGAAAGTTAATTTAAAATAGAAATCTTTGATAACAGTATATATATATAAATGTCTATACTGTCATTTGTGATCATTTTAATGTGTCCATGCTGAATTAAGTCTTACAAACCCCAAATATTTGAACTCACTGTACACTTAATAAAAAAATCATATTTATTACAAAAAATCAATTCCATCTGCTGTTGAGCTTTGCGTGAAATGCTTAATTTCTTTTACCTGAGGGTAGGAAAGTACCTGTGCACAGGGGTAATGGGTTCAAACTCCTTTGAGTCCTCTTGAGCAAGCTGGTATTCTGGATAATAATAAGGGTGATATAAAGGTTAGAAAAAAGGACAAACTTTACCCACAAAGCTGGTAATAGAATGATTGCAGAGTGTTTCATCTGTATACCACTCAGACTGTTTTCTACAACTCTTTTTTCTTCTGCTGGAGATGTGCTGGGTCGACACACCTCCACTGTGACGTCCAACTCATCCTCTGAGCTCAGTGACTGAGAAATAAAGGGTTTACAAAAAATATTGACTTTATTCTTCCATATTTTAGGCCCAGCTGCACAGACAGGGCTTAGACTAAGTCAGGACTAAGCCTTAGTTCAATTAGGACTTCTACGTAGCTTTTATAAACATGCCTTAGAAAAAAACATTTCTGGTGTGCATCTTGAGTGTCAGCATCCTGCCTCCTGTTGTTTGTCTCCAGGCCTTTAGAGGTTACCTGTGTTCCCCTCTGCCTTAGTTCTTCCTCATGTGTCCTTGTTAGCGTTATCCAGGTCACCTGTGCCTTGTTTCCCCATAGACAGTATAAGAAATGGACACAGCGACCTCATAGACTTCAACGGAGACCAGTGAAGTCAATTAGAAGCACTCTCTTCCTGATGGCTGAGCGTACTGCGCAGCCTCAAACTGAGCTTGACGACGTAGATGTGACGTGAGCAACCTGTCTGACAGTTGTAAGTCTTCTAGTAGCTGTGCCAATAGAAATCTGAATCATTCCCTTCCGAATCTTGCAGAGGCGGAGAGCGTGAGTAGGAGCTATCCCTGAGCTAGGAGCAGGAGCAACTTTATAACTTTCTATGGGCAGCTCCCTTGACTTTATCGGACTTTATGCCTCTACGTCCCCCCGATTGCCTGCGAGCTTCTCCTCCTGTCTATATGGTAATTTCTCTACTGTGCGTCAGAGTCGCGTAGTTATGACGCAATTGTTAGCCTATTTTTACAAAAACAGCTTCTACAGGGCCATAACGTAAGATACAAGGTAATGGAGCCTTTTATACATTGTCGTGTTTCTTTTGAAATAAACAATGGACAAATGGAGTCTTTAAACGCCTCTGATGTAAAGATATTCGCTGTCAAAGTGACGCCAAAATGAATGGGAGTCAATGGAATGCTAACAGCAGGTGATGGCTTGTTAGCCAATGGATGCCCCCAAGAAGGTACGCTTTCCAGATGGATTACCCTCTTGTGTTTCCCCTAGAGTATTTTAGGTGTGTGTTTTTCTTTTCTTTTTTTCTTGTTCCTCACTCAGTTTTTGAGTCTTGGCTATGTGTCTCCTCCCAAGTCCGGTGTTCTTAGTTATTAGGGCCCGAGCACCGATGGTGTGAGGACCCTCTTGGAATTGCTCTGTTTATTATTATTATTCTTCTCCGCATTTAATTGCATTTTTGAGGGCCTAAACATGCTCGAAAACTCACAAAACTTTGCACACGCGTCAGAACTGGCGAAAATTTACATCTGATATAGGTTTCAGAATTGGACGGGGCAAAATGGCTCGATAGCGCCACCTATAAAAGTTCAACGGAGTGCGCCTCCCGCAACGTTCCACGTACGTGCACGAAATTCGGTACATACATGTAATCACCTAATACCTACAAAAAAGTCTCTTGGAGCATAGCCCTAAACACAACAGGAAGTCAGCCATTTTGAACTTCCTCTCAGATTTTTGTGCAGTTTTTGCCATTTTCATGCCTCGTACTTTAACGAACTCCTCCTACAGTTTTAATCTGATCATCTTCAAATTTGGTGAGTGTAATCTTAAGGCCTTTGCGACGTTAAATTGCGAAGATCTTGAGTTTTCGTCGAAGGGCGGGTCCTCGGCGGCCTGACAAATTTCGATGTTTCGCCATGAAACAGGAAGTTGCTGTAACTCAGGCATGGAATGTCCAATCTGCCCCGAACTTCACACGTTTGATAAGCGTTCTGTCCTGAACACATGACCATGCTCATATTCAGTTATAGTCATAGCGCCACCTGCTGGCAACAGGAAGTGACATGTTTAACACTGTTATGGACTCCTAATAACATATAAAAAAGTGCCAGCAAGTGCTAAACATGCTAACAACATACTAGAAGCATGCTAAAACATGCTAGCAAACTCTTAGCTAAGTGCTAAAGCATGCTATTTTTGCAATTAAATAGGAATTTGCTGTAACTCAGGCATGGAATGTCCAATCTGCCCCAAACTTCACACTTTTGATAATCGTTCTGTCCTGAACACATCTACATGAGAATATTCAGTTATAGTAATAGCGCCACCTACTGGTAACAGGAAGTGTCATGTTTAACACGTTGATGCCATTCTAGCAACATGTTAAAAATGCCATTGACTTCTAAACATGCTAGAAACATGTTAAAACATGCTAGCAATACTTAGCTAAGTGCTAAAGCATGCTAATTCAATGAAACAGGATGTTGTTGTTACTCAAGAAGGCAATGTCCAATCTGCGCCAAACTTCACACTTTTGATAAGCGTTCTGTCCTGGACACATGACCATGCTCATATTCAGTTACAGTCATAGCGCCACCTGCTGGCAACAGGAAGTGACATGTTAAACACTGTTGTGGACTCCTAATAACATATAAAAAAGTTCCAGCATGTGCTAAACATGCTAACAACATACTAGAAACATGTTAAAACATGCTAGCAAACACTTAGCTTAGTGCTTAAGCATGCTAATACTGCAATTAAATAGGAATTTGCTGAAACACAGGCACGGAATGTCCAGTCTGCCCCAAACGTCACACGTTTGATAAGAGTCATGGCCTGAACACATCTACATGAGAATATTCAGTTATAGTAATAGCGCCACCTACTGGTAACAGGAAGTGTCATGTTTAACACGTTGATGCCGTTCTAGCAACATGTTAAAAATGCCATTGACTTCTAAACATGCTAGAAACATGTTAAAACATGCTAGCAAAACTTAGCTAAGTGCTAAAGCATGTTAATTCAATGAAACAGGATGTTGTTGTTACTCAAGAAGGCAATGTCCAATCTGCGCCAAACTTCACTCTTTTGATAAGCGTTCTGTCCTGAACACATGACCATGCTCATATTCAGTTACAGTCATAGCGCCACCTGCTGGCAACAGGAAGTGACATGTTAAACACTGTTGTGGACTCCTAATAACATATAAAAAAGTTCCAGCATGTGCTAAACATGCTAACAACATACTAGAAACATGTTAAAAAATGCTAGCAAACACTTAGCTTAGTGCTAAAGCATGCTAATACTGCAATTAAATAGGAATTTGCTGTAACACAGGCACGGAATGTCCAGTCTGCCCCAAACTTCACACGTTTGATAAGAGTCATGGCCTGAACACATCTACATGAGAATATTCAGTTATAGTAATAGTGCCACCTACTGGTAACAGGAAGTGTCATGTTTAACACGTTGATGCCGTTCTAGCAACATGTTAAAAATACCATTGACTTCTAAACATGCTAGAAACATGTTAAAACATGCTAGCAATACTAAGCTAAGTGCTAAAGCATGCTAATATAATGAAACAGGATGTTGTTGTTACTCAAGAAGGCAATGTCCAATCTGCGCCAAACTTCACACTTTTGATAAGCGTTCTGTCTTGAACACATGACAATGCTCATATTCAGTTACAGTCAATGCGCCACCTGCTGGCAACAGGAAGTGACATGTTAAACACTGTTGTGGACTCCTAATAACATATAAAAAAAAATGCCAGTAGGTGCTTAACATCCTACCAACATACTAGAAACATGCTAAAACATACTAGTAAACACTATAAGTACTAAACCATACTATTACTACAATTAAATATGAATTTGCTGTAACTCAAACATACAATATCCAATCTGCCCCAAACTTCACATACTTGATAAAAGTCCTGCACTGAACACATCTACAAAGCAATATTCAGATATATAACCCCACCTACTGCCAACAGAAACTGAACTGGTTAACACAGTAATGCAGTACTAACCACATACCTATTGTGTACTAAGCATGCTAAAAACATACTAAACATGCTAGCAACTACTATATACTGTATACCTCCTTAAATGCACATTGCCCAACCATGCTCTGTCTTCCTAAAGCCAACGAGTGACGATGGCACGGGTGCGAGGGCCCTTTCATCGCTGCTTGCAGCTTTAATTTGATTTTGTTTTTCCCCCCTCGTGGAGTTATTTTATTTCTCTTCTGTGATTGTTTGCAGTATCACTACTATTAGTTATACCTCTTTCTGAGAATAACTTTTGTTGGATTTTTTTTTTTTTTACTTGCAAAGTACCCTTTTTTAAAAAATAAATCTACTTTGCCTGGAGTATTGCCTTGAGTGTTTTGTTTGGGTCCAACATACCCTCCTCTGTGGCTAAGTGCTAGATCTCTCAACTCGCCACACCTGAGACCCGAGTTCGAGCATGGCTTGTGATACTGAGACAAAACAATGGCACTGACATATTTTAAGATATGTCAGTGCAAGTTGCTTTCAGTTAAAACAGCTCAAACATTCATTTTAGTCTGGGACTAGCTTAAGCCTTGTCTGTGAAACCAGGGTTAGCGTGTTATGACAAAACTAACTTAAAAGTCAACTCTCACCTGAGAATGCTCTACACCAGATGATGTGCTTTTGGACAGGTGGTGTTTGGGTGTGTAGAACACACAAGACAGTTCTAAAGGGGTCTGTGTATAAGCCGAAGTATCCGAACTTCCCTCATCCTTTGGACACAACAGACATTAAATAGTACATTAAAAATTCAACATTTTACATATCGTTGCTGTCGGGCCGAAACCTCGTATGTCCAAATTTGGTCAATTTCATACTTTTTCACAAATCGATGCTATTGGTCAGTCCCCACGTGGTTCTGTTATTTTTACAAGTTATTAACCAATCTAAAGTGTTGAAAATAGTTTGAGAGCAAATCTCTTAACTCCACTGGACACTTCAACTGTCTAAGAATCCTCGTAACTCCACCTCTTCTTCACTCCACGTCGAGAGTCTCCGCTGCATTTTGTCTCCTTAAGATTGAAAGTCGCAACGATTAAGAAATCCTCGTCGAGCAACACGTAAAGCAAGCCTTAAAGGTGCATTGCGCAAGTCTCTGAGTTTTTGCAGAACTATGCCCCCTCTGGCGGCAAGCGAAACTGCAGCCAGAAGTGTGCACGCTCACGGACAAAAGTTTTCTTTTTTTTATCCTACGTGGAGTTTGCGTTGGTGTTTGAAATGAACTACAAGCCGGTCTCTTAGAATCCACCTTCTACGGAGAATGGCGGCGAATACACAAACCTGCCAGACATAGCCAGGTGAGCGTGCCGTGAACGCGCATGACGTCACGCCCAGTCTAAAATTCCGGCCCGAATCCCTCTTATTTATTTTACTTTACAGGATTATAGAGACAATCTCAGTGATCAGAGAAGGGCTCATTCAGCCCATCAGGCAATTGTTTAAGCATGTATGGGTTAGAAAACGGGTATTTTTAACATGAAAAAGTTGCTTAATGCACCTTTAACTCTGATTTTATCTGTGTTACACTATGATATCAGTTATTGAAGTATTTTAAATGTCTACTTATCACTAGGCTTATTTTTACTAGGCGTATTATACGTGTGCATTGAAGTTTTAAAATGTATCTAATATAATACTTGAATTGAATAAAATGTTTTGGATACCAGCATTATTGTTTTTATTATTATTGTACTGACTCGAAGTTGGCACTGTGCATGTAAAAATACTCCAAGTAGCAGGTTTTATTTATGGGAGAAAAAAAGGTCTGTCTACTGGCGCCATGTAAGCCTATCTTTGGATAACTCTGTATGTTTTTTTTTAGACAATAACGAGTGAAAATAGTTAGGTTAGATACATTTGAGTAGGCCTGTTTTGTTAAAAATCGATAGCTGTAATGCTTCGGTGCAGAAGGAAGCCTGTGAGCCACGAAGGTAAGTTTGCGTGCAGATTTGGCAAATTTCCGCCTATTAGACAGCCTAGTCACCTCATCGTTTTTTGTTCTGCTTCACTTATAGCTCTTAAACCTTTAAAATGGAGTTTAGGAAGATGTATGTAACCACAGTCGTTAGCTTTGGTTAATTATTGAAGCCTTTTCTCTTGTCAAAAGGCTCAACGCGACCGCCGACTTTGTTTGCGTGCAGATTAATTTCTGCCTATTTTAGACAGCCTAGTATTTTGGTATTGCATCACTCATATCGTAAACGTTTAAAATGGAGTTTAGATTTTAATAGCTCTTAAAGCCTTATCTCTTGTCAAAAGGCTCAACACGACCGCAGACTTTGATGAACACTGCTGGCAGCAGCGATGTCTGTGTCCGTACCATTCTTATCAATGACAGCGTAACCTCGTATCTCCCTGCTCCCAAGTCAAAAATCTCGTATCTCCGATTAAACATGATTTTGGGGAAATGTTGTGTTAATGTTGGTACACAACAGTATATGATAGCAATATAAGGCATAATACCAACTTTAAAGATACAATGTTTAATAACTCAAAATATGCCGTTTTTTTAATTTCCTGAAAAATAATGGTTTTGGAGATACGAGGATTCCACCCGACAGCAACGATATGCAGAAATTGTATTTTTCTGTCATAATTTACTTTCAAATGACTATTTATTAAACTCCCTCAGCTCTTATAAAACAACCATAAACTATTACACAAAAAGCTGTTTTTGTTACTGTACCTTTAAAACTTCTACATGAAAAAAAAAAAATTATGATAACCGTTTTGCAAGTGAAATATGTAACCTCGTCAAGATGATGAATACCGGATGTAAATGTGGGGAGTTGTGTTTTAATGGGGAAAAAAACCTTAATGAACTGGTAAAAAACAAATATAAATAAAGGTTATAGTTTATCACCTCAGTTTGGCTTGTAGCCTCCAGCACTCCATTGGTCACGTCAAAAGTTTGATTGATAGTGTGGTAGTTTGTGCTCTCCTCACTATCACTCAGAATATCTGGACGTAAATAGAATTTGAAAATTAGTTATAATTATTTAAAAATGGAATTTAATACTAAATTTAACCAAAATAAAACATGAATATATGAAATATCTTAACAGCAATTTCAGGCATAGCTCTATTACCTCTATAACTCTTGAACAGTTGCTCCAAATCAGTGCTTTCCTGGGTCTCAGATTCCGGGTAGCTGTTCACACTGTGTCTGATGTTGTGTCTCTGCCAGTCCTGTAGGTGAAGCTGTTGCTCCTCTACATCCTCACTGTCACTGCTGCCCACAGCACCCAGTGATTTCCCCAAACACCCACGTGCCATTAGGGCCACCGCATCACTAACCTCACCTGTACCGGCACACAGGACAGATCACATACCTTTTCAACACTTTTCTTTTTAAACGGGATGAACTACACATGAAGATAATGAATGGAGTGGCTGTTGTCTCTCACCGGTCCATGTGGGTTTTGTTCTGTCTTTCTGGGACAACCCAAGTTGCACATTTAATCTGAAAGAGATGTATTTGCTTATTTTTGTCATTCTCTTGCCTATTTGCTCATATCTTTTCTGTTGTTGCCAAACTTGCCATCCTATCTATTATACTCCATTTTTGTACATGACTTGTATTAGTCTTTTTCTGCTAATGCACTTGTACTGTTGTACCTCTGACGTCCTGTCTGCTGCTGTCCTCTCTTTATTGCTTCGACTCTCTTGAAGTCCCTTTTCTCCTCCTGTAAGTAAAGTTTTTCCTCATATTTTTTTCTATATATTATTTAATCATCAACCTACACTGATTGCTATTCCATAAATTTTTTGTTAGTATCTGATCTTTGTTAGTGGTAATTGTCACTAATTTAGTTTAACATGTAACTCCCAGCTAGTTGATCATACAAGTCTGGTGATATTCTGAAGGTGAAGTATAGTGTGCGTGTGTGTACACTACCGTTCAAAAATTTGAGGTCAGTACATTAAATTGATCAAACATGAAAGTAAAGACTTTTACATTGTTACCTATAATTTCTATTTCAAATCAATGTTGTTATTTTGAACTTTCTATTAATCAAAGAATCCTGGAAAAAAGTATATCACGGTTTCCACAAAGATTTTAAGCAGCACAATTGTTTGATAATAAATGTTTCTTTAGCCGCAAATCAGCATATTAGAATGATTTCTGAAAGATCATGTGACACTAAAGACTGGAGTAATGATGCTGAAAATTCAGCTTTGCCAACACAGGAATAAATTACATTTTAAAATATATTACAATAGAAAATAGTTCTTTTAAATTGTAATCATATTTCATACAATATTACTGTATGAGTTACAACAGTTTCACTGTTTTTTATCAAATAAATGCAGCCTTGGTGAGCGTAAGAGACTTCTTTCAAAAAGATAAAAAATCTAACCGACCCCAAACTTTTAAGCAATTAATATTTATAATATTTCCATATATATATATATATATTTATTTTTTAGCACACACTTCACCTTTAACGCTGTGATATTTGAGGTTGTGTGCACATACCTGTACACTACTAGGATAGGACGTGCTCTCAAAGCTCTCATCTTGAGCTGAGCTGTACTGACTGACCTCATCATCTGCATTAAAGGTCCACTCGTGTACCGGAATATAACTTTTGGACGGTGGCCCGAAAGCCTTCCAAACACTGTCACTGCGCTCTTTCTCCATGTTCACCCTCTTCAACACAGCATCCACCTCGTCAAAGCATGGGGTGCTCAATCGAGTCGCCTCCACATTATCCAGACTCTGCTCAGCTTGCTGTAGAAGAACCTCAGACACTTTAAGGTTGAGAACAATGGAGCCAGTATGCTTCGAGATGGAGCTACTGATTGCCAGATCCTTGTCTGTATCAATATAGTTAGAACAAGATGGTTCAGAGAGTGGAGCATGATGGGTAATAGGCATCAATGGAATGTTGTCATGATGCAAAATATCCCAATGGAGGTCATCAGTGTCTAAGGTGGACTTCTCTTCTTCTGTGTAGATTCTTTCTAGGTGATGTTCCTGGATCTCATTGTGTACTGCAGTCCTGCAGGTCTGATATACTAAAAGGAAAGTATAGGACAATCAAAGTATTACATTACATTAATGTTCTTAGCAGGCACTTTCTTGCAAAAGTGATAATTTTCTAGACTCTAAAAGTTTCCCTAATCATGGCTGGATGGAAATCTCACCAGCTTCATCTTGCTCTTTCGCCTGATTAATGTCAGTGTTCCATCCAGGAATGCACTGAAGAGCCGACCAAGAGTTCCATCCACTTCTCTTATTCTTGCTTCTTATCTCCTGCAGCAGATTAGATTGCACTATTCACTCTCATGCTATCATATATTATCTCTGTATACCTGGAAAAACCTTGCACAACATGACCTTAATAGTTCTTTTTAATAATTTAATTGTAAAATAACTAAGAAAGAAAAGATTAAATATTTAAGTTAAATAAAAAAAATAAAGGGCAATAAAAGACATACACTACCATTCAAAATTTGGGGTTCAGGAAGATTTGTCACATATTTACCCATGTCTTGTCTGGACCTTTGTTGTATTTCTTGTCCTAGTCCTTGTTTCCTTGTTAAGCCTGTTTGCCCCTGTGTGTATATAGCCCTTTTGTTTCTCTTGTGCTTAGCTAGTTGTTGTTTCATGGTAGATCGTATTTGTGTTTTGGGTCAGATGTTCCTGTCTATTCATGTGGAGTTTTGTTGTTTAAAAATGGATTCTCTCTCTGCCTCATCTCTCAGCATTCGTAACCATTTGTTTTTGATAAAAAATTATTAAATGCTGTTCTTTAAAACTTTCTATTTCTAAGCAGCACAACCGTTTTCAACATTGACAATAATAAGAAAATGTTTCTTGAGCAGCAAACCAACATATTAGAATGATTTCTGGAGGATCATGTGACACCAAAGACTGGAGTAATTGCTACTGAAAATTCAGCTTTGCCATCAAAAGAATAAATTGCAGGAATAAAATTTATTGAAACAGAAAACAGTTATTTTAAACTGTAATAATATTTCACGATATTACTATTTTTACTGTATTTTTATCAAATAAATGCCGCCTTGATGAGCATAAGAGAATTTCAGGGACATTACAAAATAATCTAACCCACTCCAAACTTTTGAGTGGTAGTGTACATCTAGAAAAGAGAGCATGTTGATGCATATTGATGAGACATAACTAAACCATGTACAAACTCTGATATAACAGCGTAGATTATAGCACAGATCGTGCAGGCTGCTGGTCCTGTGCTGGGCTCTGTGCTGGAGGCCAGTCTGCAGGAACTGGTAATAAGGCTCAGACACGGCAGGGTGTGCTATCAGAGCCTGACCGGCCTCTACTGACCGTCTTATGCAACGTGGGTCCATGGGGCCCCATGGCACAGCATCTGTACAAAGCAACACAACCACGTTACAAGTTACAAACTAGTAACACAAAAAGAGATCTATCACACAAGCTCTACATTAAAGATGACAGTTTTCATTACATGACCTGTACCTGTATAGATCTCCTGTATAAGGGCGCACACACTATAGAGATCAGCTTTTCCTGTACATGCTCTACATCTAATCACTTCCGGAGCTGCCCAGTTTATCAGGCTGAGAGGCACAGGAACAGGAGGCGGGCTGTAGGGGCATGTTCCCTCACTGTAGTTGGAAAACATATCAAATGACTAAAGATTCAAATTACATAATGTAAAGGCCCATTCACACCAAGAACGGTAACTATAAAGAAAACTATAACAGTTACTATCTTAGCACCCACACCAGCAACTGATATTATTCTGGATTTTAGAACTATATCTTTATCAATATTAGTGGTGCACAATATATCGGCCGCCGATATAATATCGGCCGATATGGTCATTTTTTTACACATCGGTATCGTTCCGATGTCAAAATATGGCCGATGTGAACAGGCCGATATTTGACGTGTGAAGTTGAAGATGAAGTTGACGATGCTGACTCGATCTTAGCAGTAGTGAATGTGCCTGAGATAAATACATATTTCATACAGATGACATAAGCAGAGAACAGTCTGTTTTCTTTCGTTTTGAATTGTTCTGTTTAAAAATAGACATTTCAAGCTTTCTATATATGTCTCCGGTCTGTGAGGCAGGTAGATTTCGGTTCATTTATGAGACGCGCTCCAGGTTCACGCGCCCTCGCCTCCATGTCCTGATTAAATATTTTCTACTCTATTTACTTCTTATTTAATTCAATCCAGGCAATTGGTTGATGAAACATTTATCAAAATTAAGATACAATTAATACAAAACGAAATTAAATTTAAAGACAGGCTTTTTGTGCTTTCTGTTTGAGGTCTCTGTGAAAGTTTTAAAGCAGTCTTAGAGCGCTCACGTCAACTGTCCCGTCGGTAACATTGTTAACGCAGTCCAGTGCGACTTATGTTTTTTTCCTCTTCATGACACATTTTTGACTGATCGTTTTTTGACTCGTAGATATTTGAATATATTGCTTGATATTTGATACCCGTTCGAATTAGATTTTTCTCAAAAGTGACAGCACGTGTGATTTGTGGATTACTGATAAGCGCGAGTGGAGAAACAGGCGTTTCTTGATTCATTCTCAGTGTTGAGAAACGTAGCCTTCATGTGTTACGTTATTGTATTAATAACAACTAAAGTAGCCTACCTAATTATGTTACATATTTATTTTGTATGAAAACTAGCGCGTTCGTTACTTATGGATTAAAAAGTAGGCTACCGTTGTATCAGTGCTGCGCGAGCTCTCTCTCTCACAAACACGGACGCGCGCACACACAGAGAGAGAAGATAATTGTAAAATGAAAAATTGACGGGCTAAGTTTAAATTTTGTTCTTGCTTGTTTTTTTTCTGTCAAAATATCAGAAACTTTTTTGTATTATCCATCCGTGTTTTTCAAATTCGTTAAATGACGGACGTTTTACTGTTAACACAGCCCATGTCGGATTTGTCTTATAGCCTAGGCTACTTGTTATTATTTTTAGAATGATTCGTTATGTTATTATTGGACTCCTGTCTATTCATTGTCAACTGTTTTCTATAAATATGTTTGTATTGGCTAACATTTATTCAGTTAATGAGTGTCCTGTTTAAAATGTGCAATGTTCAAACGCAAAGACAGCACGTCACAAATATAAGCCCTTTTCCCTGTGGTATTTTTTAGTATCATATTTGGATATTGGAATAATAAATAAAGTAGCCTATCTTAATTTTACACAATATTCCTGTTTTTTTGTTGTTGTTTTTTTTACCGTTTTCTAAGGGTTTCTTAATTTTAGACAAGTTGACCAGCACACATTACTGTATATGCAATGCAGTATAATGCATGTGTGTCGTATGTGACATATTTTGCACACAGGTAAAGGTGCCCAATATCAGTCATTTCTAAAGTAAAAAAAAAAAAAAAAAAAAGTGTTTTGGAAAATAGCTCTTTATTTGATAATCATTAAAATTTGTTTTCTATACAGAGATATCGACATCGGTAAATATCGGTATCGGCCATAACAGCAATATTAATATCGGTTATCGGTATCGGCCACAATTTTCACATCGGTGCATCACTAATCAATATCATAATAGTTATCGTCCTAGGTGTGAATGGAATGTCCATAATGAATATAAACTATTTAATTTACATGATTCTAAATGTATAGTCTATATATTTTAATATGTGCTTTTTGCAATGACTGTGTACCTGGGCACCATGAACCCGAGGCCCGTAACCTTGGCAACTCCAGGGTGTACTATGAGTACAGTGTGTGAGGAAAGGGCCCGGAGCACCAGAGATCGGCCGTTCAGGTACATTAACACCTCACACACCTGTAGCACCACAGATAACAGGTCAACCAGCTGTAGCAGAGGAAACTCATCCCGCTGCAGAGTGTGGAAATAAACAAAGAACGCAGTTAAAACAAAACCACTTCTGTCATGTATAAATTTGTGCTTTCTGAAATGCTCAATTATTACCTTTTGATGCAGCAGACTGTACAGGGATCCTACATTCACTCTCTCATAGACCAACCTTGTGCTGTCCAGGCCAGCGGACATACTCACAGCCATCAGCATCAGCATGTGCGGGTGAGACACCTGACTACAGAGGTCATCATAGAAATCATGGCTAGTGCACAGTGTATTTATATAACAAATAAAAATGCAGGAAAATAAACATAGGTTTCGAATTACATCAGTATATGAAAACAATTTTGGACGTTTTGACTGAAGGTCAATTCTAGTCAGGGCTATTATAGTCAGGGCTTCTAGTCAGGGCTATTATGGTTAACTAACACTAAAACCATTAAAAACATTTTTGTTACTTGAAATAAATGTTAACTGAAACAAAATCAAATATAAAAAATAAAAACATTTTATTTTAGCAAGCTTAAGTAGCTAGCTATACCAACATTTCTTATTTTTGTTTGGTTTAACTTAAATACTAAAAAACTATAACTAAAACTGAAATATATATATTGTTTTAAATGTATAGACATTTAGAAAAACAGGAAATATAAAAAAAAAAACTATAACAGGATCTCAATAATACAAAAAAAAGTTGTAATATCTTTGATTGAAATAAAAACTTTATCTGCTTCTAAAATAACTTTTTTTCTGACTAAAGGCTGTGCTGACAGGAAAAATAATATTAAGCAATATAATATTAACCAATAATATCACAGCCCAACATGTTTCATTTAATTCCCAATCGATAAAATATACATTATTTTCCATTCAGTTTCACTAATAAATACTATTTTTATAATGTCTTCTAATTATCCCAGTTCAAATGAAGTATAAGGGAATACCATTTACATGAATAAAAAAACTATGATACAAAAAACAGTCCTACCACCTAAAGAAGTTAACTGTTGAGTTTGTCAAACTCTTTTGTAGCTTTTTTTTATTCCTGGAATTTTTATAGTCTTACCAGCAATACTCCTGCTCAGAAATGAGTAGATCCAGAAGAGCATCTTTTTCTTCACATTGTTGCAAAATCTGATCATGTAGCTCTTTAACAGTGACACGACATCCTTTCCAACTGTAACTAAGGCATGGTTAAACAAAAAAAATGCTGTTATATCCATTGCATCTTTCCTGTGATGTGACTTCAATAGCATATTTAAAAAGATCATTCATTACAATTTCTTACTTGGTCATGCGTATGAAAGATCCACACATAAATGAATTGAGGGGCTCATCATTAGCTTGATTTAAGTCACCGTCACATATCAAGGGCACAGAAGCAGCCAATCCCAGACTCAGCCCTGGCTTCTCAAAGCATAACTGTAATGATTAAAGAAAAAAAAACTATATCCTAACAACAGCTAACTGGGATTAAGCTGTCAAAGTTAAAGGACATTGTGTTTAGTAGCTTTACTGTGCTAATGAGAAGAGGAATCGTAAAAGCATAGTTCACCTAAAACATTTTTTTTTTTATTCTGTCATTATTCACTTTCATGTCGTTCCAAACGTGTATGGCTTTCTTTCTTCTGCGGAACATAAATTAAGGTATTTTGAAGAATGTTGTTACCAAACAGTTTCGGTTCCCATTGACTTCCATTGTACTTGTCTATATAATAGATGTCAGTGGGAACAGAAACTTTTTGGTAACCAACATTCTTCAAAATATCTTCTTTTGTTTTCCACAAAAGAAGAAAGTCTTACAGGTTTGGAACGATATAAGTAAATGATGAAAGATTTTTTAATTTTGAACTATCCCTTCAATTCTAGAAATCATTGTAATAGTAATCTAGGATTTAAAACAGTTTGGTCATCGATATGAAATGATTTATAAAAATTCCCAAAATATGTGTATTCTTGGTGAGTTCAGGGTTAACCTTCTCAAAATACTTGCGAGAGAAAATTTTTTTTACACAAACCTTTCCAAAGCCAAAACACTGCATCTTCATATCAGAGGCAGACATCTTATAGCTAGTTTTATTTTCATGACTGAACTCATATCCCCTAAAGAAAAGGACACAAACAAAAAGAATCAGAACTTTTACTTTCACTTTTGTACTAAAAACACTTGTACTGTATTGAGTTTCCATTTGATGTGCAATCTGAGTATTAAATCTCTGTCCTACGTAGGTGTTGTTACTTTCTCATTCTCAAGAATAAATGACACTATAACAAAGAGTTTGAAAGTGTTCACTGAAGAAGATCAATGGTTCTGCAGATCTTACCAAGGGAGCCAGAGCTTGAGGAGGGATGGAGAGTTCAGGAGAGTCTTTGAGGAGGTAGGGGTGGAACGCACATCCCCGGACAGATGCGTCTGCAACAACCTCTGCATTTGAGACTCGCATCTCTTCAGAAAAGCAAGCATCTGTAGATAAGGAAGAACAATTAGTCAAATGGCATCTTTACACTGCAGAAGCTGCATCTGAAAATAAATCTGTAAATAAAAACATCTAAAATAATAAATTCTATCCTGAAATACTCTGTCATAACAAAGACAAAGATTAAGGCTGTACTGATGCTGCATTTTATCTACGGAACCGAAGCAGCACAGACCTTGGGGCTGTTCTCCTGAGCACCTGCCTCGGCCCAGTCCTTCGGAGTCCGGCCCTGATCATCATGGAGACGCAGGTCCCCGCCAGCATCCAGCAGTGAACTCAGGAGCCAGGGATTACAAGAGAAAACTGCAGCATGGATGGGGGTACTTCCATCATTACAGCGGCTGGTGGACATAAGTATCACACATGAGATACTAGTATGCTATTTTTCATATTCACACAATCTCCATGGATGATTATGGGAAGGTTTGGCCTTACTGATTTGGGTTTGCTCCATACTGCAGAAGTTTCTCTGCTACACTGACAAAGCCAAGAAGAGACGCGCAATAGAGTGGTGTCTGTCCAAGGTGGTTCATGCTGTCAACTCCCACACCTATGGAAGGTGGCATACAAAAAACATTAATGAAACGCGTACAATCAAAGTAAAAATTATTTGAAATGCCCCTGAGATGTATTTAAACCTTTTTTGAGGACTTTCTCCAATTTTGCTACTTTTTTCTCAATTGTGTATCTGTGTAGGAGGGCTGGTAACCCTCCAATTTTCACAGTGCCCAGGAGCACCGGGCAGGGCATTGGCTGAACCCCTGTCATGATGCTGATGTCCAATGGATCCAATGGTTTCTTCTTCCTCACCTGTGAACCATAATTTAGGCCTAAATTACTAGGTTGAATAGTTTTAGCATAGAAACCTAACCTAACGGGAGATTAACACATGTTTGCTAAACATTGTTTACTGACTAATTACAGTTGCAGTCAGAAAGTAAAAAACAAAACAAAAAACTGATAAACAAGAAATAACCAGCGAAGTTCTCCGTACTGACTTCAGTTATAGCTGCTAACTGTTATTCAAACGTAACGTTAAATTTGAAATGTAATCAACGTAACAGTTATATCTATGCTAGCAAGCGGACAAAGCTCATGTAATCTGAATATTCATATTTATCGCACTATAATTTACCAGTTCGGGAAGAGTTTAGTTGACTTTCGCTAATTTAAAATGAGTTTTGAAAGAAGTAAAGTTACTTCGATATTCTGTAATGTATTTCACGCGCTTCACTCGTTCTTGATGATTCTATTGGACGTTGGGAAACGGCGGATGGATACGATTGGATGAATCTAGAAATATCGACATTTCAGATGTTTCATTTCATTAGAATCGATTCGAAGTATTTCAAATAGTGATTTTATGTTTTGTTTAGACTTTATAAATAGACCTCATAAACTTTAAAGTGAGAATCTAATTTGTAAGCAAAACATTGTGATTGACACGCACTATTTCTCCTTCTGCTTTCTCCCTCCGCGCAAATATGCGACAAAACAAAATAATTGCAGTTTGTTTAATGTTGGTAATGAATAATGCTTTACCTCAGAAATAACAAAATATTACATATACTATAAGCATCAGTATCGTTTGAAAGCCCGTTCCCGACACAGTTGAGAGTAAATAAATGAATCTGTAAGTCATTATGATGAGAAACTTTTACATAATGAGATTTTCCACCTAAATATTATAACACATTAACTCATAATTATCTGACCGTTTCACATTATTTTGAGATAATTTACGGGGGAAATTCTAATTGTTATGATATAGTAAGTCATTATTAGGAAACATTTTCTCAATGAGACTAAATAATTATGAGATTATAATTTATATTTAATTTTAGTTATCTCATTATGATTTACAGATTCATATTTTTACGCAACTGTAGCATAAACAGGCTTCCATAGTGCATGGCGAACGATCTTGGATCGAAAGGATGGCTAAAGATTTTTTTTTTAAAATCTATATATTTATAATATAACGTTATATATATTCAAACTGCAAAAAAAAAAAAAAGCCATATAAACAAAGAAACGCCCATTGTTCAAATGGTGTGTAAAGAAATGTCACAAGAGTCTAGAGTCCTTTGTCTTTTTTTCTGCTAAGTATAAATTCCCCATATGATGATATAAAGAAAACTATTCTAACTTATAAACTTATATATTTTTTGTCAATATATTTATTTAAGGCAATTTAATTAAATTTTATTATGTTTGAATTATTTTGAAAACTGCAGTAGGGACTTTTATTTTGTCTTGTATGGTGACGGTGCTGTGTCCTGAACCTCAACGCAAAGCTAATAATCCTTGAAATCAGAGGTGTGTGTTACACACATCCTCTCTCTTTCTATCTCTCTTCTTACACGCACAGGAGGATGAACAACCCCGGTATAGAAGATGAGGACTGCACTTAATTTCACTTTTTAAACTCTTTTTTGGTTTTCTGCTCGGCTAATGTGATTGGTAACGTGGCTCATCAACACCGGGGGGATTTTCAGGAACTTTTTTTTTTTCACGTCGAGTACTCCGGATCTAATGATTTCATTATTTAGAGATGTCTTCAAATAGCAAATAATAGTCCAACCGATGTCTTTAATGTATAATATTAATAATATTTTTTTTAAACCTGTAATAAAAAAATAAAAAAATCTGTTTGTGTCCGATAACACTGTTAAACGCCTCGCAGATAAATTCACACTCGGTTTACTGTGACTAACGGATGTTAAAAATGTTACTTAGTGTGTAAGTAGTTGTGCAGATGCTCTAATATTATAAATATCACATTTAATAATTGTATTTTGTTTTATCTGTCGCTGTCGTGCTGGTTGAAGTGAGATTTACGAGCCTCAATCCACCGGTCTCGTGTTTCCACCCACCCCTCCGTTCGTGAACTTTCATTTTTGCTGTTTTGTGAAGGTGTTTTATAAGTCAATTCAAGGAAGGAAAGTGTCGTTATTGTGTTGGGATGCGGAAGGGTGAGGAGCGGAGCTGAGGGTAAACATGTTAAGGTTTTAAGAGAATGGCTCGGTGATCATGTCGTCTATGGAGGGTGTTTTCTCCGGGGTGGGTGACTGGCAGTGGCTCTGCATGGTCACTCTCTTTCTGGCCTCGGTTGTCACTTTGATCATATACTTGGTGCTGTATTTTTCCAACGAACACCCTGCTGGGAAAACACCTCTCAGTCATGTGGATTCAGAAGAAGCTGATGGGATTTTATGCTGGGTGCTGTCTCTGAAAAGCTGGAAGAGTCAGTGGAGAAGAGCCTGGTTTAGGGGCCTTAATGAGGAAGCTCGTAGATCACAGGTTGGTTTGTAATTCAGTTATATATATCTCTTTCTATAGGCCTATATATTGTTAGTCTTTAAAATCGCACATGATTTCCTAAAAAAAAAAAAAAGAGATTGTGCTTCTTTTTTTTCTTTTTTTTGCTTATTGTATTACTTTGGGTATTTTGTTCCTCTTATTAGAGTGGGATTCAGCTGACCTTTGAAGATGATGGTGTCCAGTCATCAGAACTGGCCTTGGACCAGATTTCAAGCTTTACAAAAACAGCCGGTCAAAAGGTAAGGGCAATGAGGGCATGCTTCGAATGTATACACTAACCTATATTGTGGATCTCCCTGCTTGCCTGTATTTAGGTTTGCATGTGTTCAATCAAAATAGGGATATGAGTATGATATAAGACTTCTCCTTTTGACATGCACCGCTGTTTGTTGATTCAGAAAAGTTATTAGCAGTGTTATGACTGTTAACATGTCAGGGAATTTAAAGTTTCCACCTAGTTTTAGTCATAGTTGGTTTCTTTTTGCAGGATGTCCTGTGTCAGGTGGTTGGGAACAAACTGCAGTTTTCGGTCAGTGCTTTACCGAGCTCAGCATCTTCAGAAACACCCCTGAGATACAGTGTGAAAATATCTCCACTTCGTCTGCAGGTAAAAACGAGTGTTTATTCTGCTCTTTAAAGTCACTTGAGGATGGTTGAGTAAACATCAGGCTTTGGCATCTGTATAACAAATTGTCAAACAAGACAGTCATTCTTTCAATGCTTCCAGAGATATTGGCATTTGGTTTGGAGGATGAACCAGTTTTTTTTAAAACATTCCCATGGATCAGACAAGCGTCTCATTCTGTGTGCTTCTAGGAAAGCCTGTCACGTGTTTTGTCATCAAAGTAAATAGTTATTTTAATCACATGGGGATAAATCAACACTATGCTTAATTGAAGAGGGAAATGAGTCTTATGGGGAAATGTATTCTATTCTAAAGCAAATACCGGTAATAAAGTTTTAGGATTTTGAAACCTTTAAAATAAAGAAGTGTTATGGTGTAAAATGAATAGTAAATTTTTCAGATTCTGCTTGGTTTTTATGTCACTAATCATATGAACTGTTTGTACAAAAGGTCAGTTTTCACTTGGATATGCAAAAAAAATGTGTAGAATTAAAACAATGCACAAAAAACAATGTTTTCATTAGTGTTTTCAGACTTCAACCCCTCTGTGTTATTTATGTACATACTGGTATTGTATTTTATTAATATTTTTAAATGAATTGGCTTTTCATTTTAGTTTCAGTTGGTCGTTTTGTTATGTGCTTTTGTCATTTTTATTAATTTAATATTTCATTATAGCTTTAATTTTTGTTATTTTTATTTCAGTTTTAGTAATTTTAGTACATCAACTTAAACTTATTTATATCATTTAGTTGCCAAGTAAATGCTTGTAATTTTCATTTAAGTTTTTCATCTAATATTTATTTCAGCTTAAATATTAAATAATTTTAGCAAAGTCCGTTAACGCTGTATTTGAATGATTATGTAATAAGCTTGTAAATGAGCACAGTTGTATGTTTGGAAACGCATGGCACTGATGAAGGGTTGAACCCGAAAACGTTCTGCACACCTTTTGCACTTTATTTGTGGCCTCTGGGCAATAAATTCATGTGAGCTTTTTTGCGTATTTATTGTGTGCAGATCTTCTTTTGTCATTTTGAATAGTTTTAGTTAACCCTGACAACACTGCTCCATTTGTGTACAGTCCTATTAGACCTATATGGAATGAGGAATAAACACATTTGCTCTTGAATGGGACGTCCTGTGTTCTCATGAGAGATGTAACGCTTCATGCACCATCCTGCATGCTTTTGATTTATAGGGCGTGACTCACTCTGCCATTTTATTCGCCACGGGAATCAGATTAAGTGCCTCAGTCGCGAGCACTGGCTCAGTGTCCTGCCTTTATTTTAATCACCGTTAATATGCCTCTGCCTCAGGAAAGAGCATGTGCACTTGTACTAGTACATCCTGCCCAGAATTATTCATGGAAAAGCTTGTACCTCTTGAACAGTTATTTTTATATTGCACTAAAAAAAAAAAAAAAAAAAAAAACTGTATATCACAATTTCAGTGTGCAGAGCTGCAGCTTTTCTGCAGAACTGCTGTTCTGCAGTAGTTGACAATACATTGTGTTTAAGAGCTCACACCGGCTTTGCTCAATTGAATTACAGCTATTTTTAAACCAGTAAGTTACTCGACGACTCATTGTTGTGCTGATCCCGTTTTAGCTTTAAGTGCATTGAGTGGCTAAACATTTAACCTGTTGTAAAATCTTTCATTTTCCTCATATTTCTCCACAATCCGCCTCGGATCTATGGTATTCTGTAGTAGTAGGCAGTTTTTGTTTAAGAGGATTAGGCCAAGTGCTAGATTGTAAATAGAATTACGGGCATGTGCCAAATGTACATACAGAATGCTTGTATGTTTAGGAGTGTTTGCGTTTATTTTCTGTTTGTCTTTTGCCTCTCTTTCTGGAGGAGTCCATATGGCTATTGCATATTTTCTGTCTGTTTCCCCTGCTGGTCAAGGCCGGTTACTGGAAAGCTCCCAGCTCTTGTTAGAATGGCTTTGTAGGCTGAATAACAGTATATTTAGGGCTTTTGTTTCTGTTCTAGAGGTCATTGCACTCTAGACCCCACAGCCGTATACAAGGTTGTGGAATAACCCATTTATTTAAACTCATGTGGTCCAACTCTTGGCAAAGGTTACAAGCACTGTAAGCAAATATATTTTCAGGCTAAGATTGAAGTAGATCGATTGAAGCATTTCCTGATTATATAAATCTTACTGTAAGCTAATAGTAACTGGTTAGCATTTGCTGTCTCTTCAGACTATTATTTCATGTGATTTAGGAATGAACTTGAGAGCACTGCAAAGGAATTTGGCGTCCTGTCATTTTTTCCTCCTCGTTTCATCCAAGTTCATTCTCCAGAAATGTAAAGCAGTCGTGCTTGGACATGACAGCCCATTCCTCTATGTACTGTGGGCCCTGCGGCTCAATGAGCCGTTGTGAATATGAGAATGCTCTGGACCCTTTGTTTATTGTGAGTTTGAAGTAGGCAGTGTTAGGTTATTCTGTTGTAGGTCGCTGTGTGTTTTTGCCTTGCTGAATTGAAGCAGCAGCCTTTATTGTTTAATTTATAGCTGATATTTGGTCATTTGTTTATTTCAGTTGGTTTTTCAAGCAGCATTTTTCTGAAATCAATAATATTCATACACATACTTGTGAGTGCACAGTAGTTTGATTCAATCTAAGTTGACAATGGTAAATAGCCATAAGTTATTTATATAAAGGTATTTATTTTATATTTACAAAAGATTTCAATTTCAAATAAATGCTGTTTCCTGGAGTTTCCTGTTAAAGGAACACTCCACCATTTTTTTGAAATAGGGCTTATTCACCTTCTTTCCTACATTTAGATAGGTGGGCAAATGTATTTTTGTCTCAGTGCATGCATTGTTTTAGCTTGACAGGGTCGGCGCTAGCTTAGCTTAGCATAATGAATGGAATCCTTTGTTGCCAGCTAGCATGTCCTGAGTAAAAGTGATATATAAAAAAAACAACAACACCTAATTACTTCTTGTGGCTTGCATATTTCACAACAAGTACAAATAGCGATGCAGATTAACACTAGGCGATTTCTTATGCAGATATTGACTTGGGACTATATTAGGGGGAAGCACAGGCGAAGCACTGCTACTTGAGCACAGAGATATCAAGCCCAAGTAGCAGTGCTTCGCCTGTGCTTCCCCCTAATATAGTCCTTAATATATAAGTCAATATCTGCCTAGGTAATCTGCATCGCTATTTGTACTTGTTGTGAATACGCAGGTCACAAGAAGTAATTAGGTGGGGTTTTTTTTTATTTTTTATATCACTTTTACTCAGGACATGCTAGCTGGCAACAAAGGATTCCATTCATTATGCTAAGCTAAGCTAGCGCCGACCCTGTCAAACTAAAACAATGCATGCACTGAGACAAAAATGCATTTGCCCACCTATCTAAATGTAGGAAAGAAGGTGAATAAGCCCTATTTCAAAAAACGGTGGAGTGTTCCTTTAAGTAATCCTGAAAAAAATGTATTGCAGTTTCCACAATTGCTTTTAGCATGGATAATAATAATAAATGTTTCTTGAGTACCAAAACAGCATATCATGATTTCTGAAGAATCATGTGACACTGAAGATTGGAGTAATGATGCTGAAAATCTAGCCATCACAGGAATAAACTAAATTTTAAAAAACATTAAAATAAAAGTTATTTTATGTTGTTATAATATTCTCAATATTACTGTTTTACTGTATTATCTTACTGACCCAAACTTTAGATAAGCTTTGCATATAAACAGGTTAAGTTTATATCCATAATTTAATGCAAAACCAAATGCCAAAAAATTCCTAATAATAAAAATAAAATAAATAGAAGCTAACATTGTTTTACATGATGGTTGACATTTTAATTTTAAATGTTTTCTGTTTCGTTGACTTTTAAAAGCAACAAAACAATTGAGACCTTATATTAAACCATGTTTAAAGAGGTTTTAGGCTTTAGGCAGTCTCATGACTAATTGCTCAAATCTGCCCTTGTTTTGTGTCTGTGGTTAGAAGTAATGTTTGTGTGTCTATTGTTGTCACAGCTGGCCCTACAGATGAAAGAGGTGAACAGGGAGGTGGAGATTTCCTGGAGGGTGCTTCACCTGGACTCTGTAGATTTGCAGCTGACGCCAAGTTTTGCGCAGGTATATTCACTCATCGGTCTGACTGAAAAAATAAGCAGAAGTTACCCCTTAAAAACTACTGAGATTTACAAATGACAGACAATGAGAACCGTACTTAATCATGATCTTTTCTTTCTTGAGTGGTCTACTCACGAAAGAAAAGATCATGATTAAGTACGGTTCTCATTGTCTGTCATTTGTAAATCTCAGTAGTTTTTAAGGGGTAACTTCTGCTTATTTTTTCGGAAAGCACATGGCATGACTCTGTGTGTGTTTCAGGGAGATTATGAGAGTCTAAGTGAAGCAGCTGTGAGCGACAGGCTCAGGCAGGTCTTGAATGGAGCTCAAGCATTTGTAACTCTGAGCAGCCGACCTGCAGAGTCTGCAGAAATCCAGGTACAACCCTGCGCAAATGTCATTAAGTGTTTATCGTATCATCATTAGTATCCTCTCTAAAAAGCTTCCACATAATTTCAAGTTCAACCACATAAGAGTTTTAAAACCCTATTAAGTTGTTTCAAATATAAATGTCCTGTATAAATGTCTTTCTTCTGCTTAACACAAAAGAAAATATTTTGAAGAACATGGGTAATTAAACAGTTGATGGGGCCCCATTGACTTCCATAGATTTTTTTTCCATACTATGGAAGTCAATGGGTCTCATCAATTGTTTAGTTACCCATATTCTTGAAGAAATTTTGTTTTCAGCAGAAGAAAGAAATTCATAATGGTTTGGAACATGAGGATGAGTAATTTAATTAAATTTTTGGGTGAACTATCCCTTTAAGGCCTTGAATTTATGATCTGATAAATGTCATAATATTCAGATAATTACATAACTTTGGAATTTTCTCAGAATGGAGAGAAAAACACAGAAAAGGATGTTGCTGTTGATGTTATGAGTGATAATGTTTTATTTCCTCTGTCCTCTTCAGCAGGAAGTAAGGAACAAGACCTTGCAGGCGACCTCACCCCCAAAGCCCCCGCGAGCGCATGAATGGAAACTATTAGTGAAGAACATCCGGGTCACATGCAAACAGGAGAATGGTGCTGCAGGTCAGTGACCAAAAGAGTGGTGCATTGCACACACATATTAATGAAGAATGCATGTCCTTTCAGTCGTTTAATATTTAGCCAACAAATTTTTGCAGATTTATACAATATTCAATAAAATGCAACATGTATATTGGTTTAAACATGCTTTTCAGCATTTGAAAAAACAATTTTGTAATAATTATCACCTTTTTTATTTTTTATTATGTGCCTCTTAATCACAGGTATCTGTTTATGATGGGCCATTTATATGGTCATATGATTCACAAAGATTTACATCCTTGAAATCCCATTGGTCTCGTTATGTATTAAATGGACCTCATATATACCACAGACCTCAGCTAATGTTTTTATATTGCTTGGATCGAAGAAATAAAGCCAATAATTTGGATGGAATTTTGTTGTAGGCACAAAGTGCAGGCAGCACTTCCCAAAAAGCACCGCCCCCACGACTTCTTGAGTTAACTGCCTGTGTTTCCCTCAATCAGGATGTCCCTTTTGTTCGGAAATCATTTTCGGAAGTGGTCTAATTGTCCCACTGCTCTCCAGCCAAGTCACTATTACAGCCTAGCAAGCACTTAATGGAGACAACTGGCAGCTCATCCGTTTTATGCATAATTCATTTTGACAAAGAGTGTTCTCTGCATTAGTCAGTATTTTAGCTCAAACAGTACTAGATCTCTTCTCTTTGTCTTTTGGCACAAACATCTGGTTTTATTTGAATGGGGTACATGTACATTAGCAAATGAGTCTACTTTCGGAATGGTATTGCTTGTGCTTGAAGATAAAAACTGTTTCTGTTCTGCTTCAGGTGGCATGAATCCCCAGTGTATTCTCCAGTTGGATGATCCTCCTCAGAAGGTCGCCAGTTCAGTCTTGACTAACGCATCCAACCTGGCCTGGGATCAGCCCTTCATATTGTGAGTTCAGGTCCACCTCCCCAGCTGCTCCTACCAACTTCATTTATACCCATTGAAAAAAATAATCTGTTTTAACCTTTTGCCACTCTTATAGAAAAGTACAATAGAGATAGGACAATAAATTACTGAGAGAGGATGTGGTGACATGAAAGGGAAATAATGTGTATGTGTATATATATATATATATATATATATATATATATATATATATATATATATATATATATATATAATTATTTATATTCTTATTATTTTAACATTTTATGTTTATTATTTTAACATTTTTCAAAATTGGAAACCTTCAAAAGCTTGGTCAAGATTGTCAACTCACAAATCCAGACAAAATTAAAAACCAGCAACCATTTCCTAAGACTTTAAAAATAAAATGATTGGTATTTTTGGGGCATCTTTCAATCTTTTTTAGATAGGAATGCCGTATGATTTATTTTATCTCCTGTCTCTGTATGGTTTTGCAGTGAGCTTAGCGCCCGATCAAAGGAGCTGAACATCCAGGTCGTGGATAACGGCAAACCTCAGGAGAGTAAGTCCACATGACCGAAAATAAACCGGCTTAACTGCATAAAAACAGAATAGTGATATCCATTAATCTGGGTCTGCAAAAGCTTGAAGGTCATCTGTGAATTTTAATCTACTTTCTGTCATCTGTTTCTCTAAATCATGAAATATTCTCAAAATGAGGTGAAAGTGGTACATTTATTGAGCTAATGGAAGAATACTGTGGTAACATTATAATTTGAACTCTGCTAACAGACATGTGACGCCCTCCATTACCTCATGTCATTGCCCTTTCACCCTGATTTCTAACAGGCCAGATGCGCTTGTGTGAAATGTGTTTGTCTGTTTATTCAGTGTCACTTTTGCCTTCCTAGGCAAACACATTGATTCAATAATGTGCATTAATTTGATTTGTTCAGGGACCAGGGTATCACTCTCTGTTCTCCTCCCAGGTGGTTTGTTAGGTCAGGTATCTGTGCCTTTTGATCTAGTGAAGAAACACCCCAAAGGTCAACAGACTTTTTCACTCATGAATAAAGATCATATAACCGGATCACTAACTACTGAGGTAAATATATATCAAATATCATCAATATGTCATAATGAGACTGAAACTAGATGTCAATTTTAGATCAAATTTTCATAGAAATGTCTCTATGTATTTTTGTGTACATTGGCCTGAAACTCTTTAATGCTGAAGTGAATTAAAATGCCCTAGCTTAATATGCAGAAAGAACTATAAGTAAGCCTAAACTATAGTTTCGTTCCGTTTCGTTTGGAAAATTAATGATGCCACACTGAATATTTGTTTACCAACCTGAATGAATGAAACCTGACGTTACCTCTTCATGCTCTCTGTGTAGTTCACCTACCTGGAGCCCAGCGAGGTGCGGAGCTGGCAGACGCCCACTCCGGCCCCTACTAAGAGAGTGGAGATGGACCGCACTGTGATGCCCTGTGGCACCGTTGTCACCACTGTCACTGCTGTGAGGAGTAAACCAGGACGACCTTTGCAACCTGGTACCTTTCATTTGACCTTTGATTCAGTTGTTAATTTTTGAGGGAAGCAAAATAGTGGGGGTGTTATTTGGGTATTTGTTATTAAAGTTAAATATGAAAATGCTACAATTGTTATGTCATTCTCCTTAACCACTAAATCAAAATCTCTAATATGATTTTTGTGTTTTTAAAAATCCCTCTTACAGAATCCAAATCACCCTCTAAAAATAAGCTGGCGGAGAGAAGGGTGTCAGAGCAGCAGTCAATACTCGGAGCCAAAGTTAGCAAAGCCCTGTCATCATCGGATACAGGTGAGATTTCCAAGCTTGTTGACTTCAGTGGCTAAATGCATTTCCTTTTATTTCTGCACCGCAAGTGCTCATCAGCTATCCCGGAGCAAGCATGAATGCAAAATACACATTAGTAATTGGTTACATTCAGCATTTGTACTCTCTTTTTCTCTCTTTCCTGCACAGAGTTGTTGATGCTAAATGGGACCGACCCTGTAGCGGAGGCTGCCATCAGACAGCTCCATGAGTCGGCAAAACAGAAGCTCAAATCTCCTGTCAAAAAGAGCACCATCATCATCTCAGGAGTAACCAAGGTACAGAAAAAGACTACTTGCCCACATTTAGTAGGGATGTACATGCATTTTACCTGATATCCAAAATAATCAATAGTGAATCGAATCGAATTGAAATCGAATCGAATTGTAAAATTTGTGTCAATACCCGACCCTAATTGGTACCATATCACTTTTGTTTACTATTTTCTGTGCATGCTCATTTCCCATATTTTTACATTTATATTACCATTGGTGTCATCAAATGCTTACTTAAATGTTTTTTTTAAAATACTAATAATTTAATAAATTTGTTAAATGCAATATTTAGCAAATCTCAAGCTGAATAATTATTTTTATTTATTTTATTTATAATGTTGTGATTCCCAAATTCACTTGTAGCATTAAAAAAATATTTGATTTTGATTTATTTATACAAGATTGTACAGATTTATTTAATTTTTTCAAAATTGGAAACCTTCTAATCCTACTGTAGATCAAGATTATCAACCCATGAATCCACACAAAACACAGCAAGCATTTCCTAAGACTTCAAAATTAAAATGTTTGTCATTTTTGGGACATCTATCAATCTTTTTAGATCTTTTTACATTATAATGTTGTGATGCCTGAATTCACACGTAGAATTTAAACAACTGATTTTGATTTTAATATATTTTTACAAAATTGTCAGTATCAGACAGAATTAATTTTTTTTGTGCTGTATCTACTAATAGTTAATGATACCTTGCCCTAGTCACAATGTTACATCATGAAGCAAGTTCTTTGGCTTTAATTGTCAGTTTCTAATTGAAGCTTTGCTATTAACCTGCTCTCTAGGCCCCTCTAACACAGGATGAGGAGATGACTTTGATGGCAGGATATGCAGCTGCAATGGACGCTTCTATGTCCGGAGCATCTGAGGGCACCAGCAGCGAAGCAGTAGCATTACCCTCGGAAACCGTGGCAGAACCCAGCGTTCTCGAACCCATAGAGTCTCTGGTGGGTGCGAATGGCACAGATCATGTGGAGGACTGGGAGAGTCAGGCTGGAGAGGACCCAGATGCGGATAAGTCCTCCCTGTCCCTCTGTACCTCTGAAACGGGTTCCAAAAAAGGAAAAGGTGAGGGGAATGGACTTTGAGCTTTATGTGTATGAAGAACAACAACATTCAGAATTATGCTGAGCTGGGTTTTGGGTTTCTATTTAACCAGTTTACACCTTCAAACTACATAAAGTGCTTAACTAGAGTCATAAATCTGATCACAGGTCTGCATGTGAACCACAAGGTCAATGTCATGCATTTACACTACCATTCAAACGTTTGAGAGTCGTTAAGATTGTTTGATGTTTTTGAAAGTCTCTATTTGATCACGCTGATCAAATTTTTTTTCAGGATCTTTTGTTTAATAGAAAGTTCAAAAGAACAGAATTTAATTAGAACAAGATTTCTTTTGTAACATAAATACCTTTACTGTCACTTTTTAACAATTTAATGCATGCTTGTTGGAACAAAAGTATTAATTTCTTAAAAATTGTAACAGTAGTGTATATGCTAGTGCAGGGGTTTTCAAACTGTGGTCACAGAGTAGGTCGCACAAAGTCAATTGGCTGCAGCTAAATTTGCGTTTCAGTGAATGACACATTTCGTCTATGGATGCACGATATTCCAACATTAAGTAAAAATCGCTTCGAATTTGCAAAGGCCGCGTTTTAATTATATACATATGCGCTGTCATATCAATTTCTTTGATATCAATCTTTTGATTAGCATTAAGGGTACAGTAATTAAATTTTTTTCTCATCTCAAATATTTTGGTGGGTCTTGACAGATTATACTTGTCTAGGTGGGTCCTGGAATGGAAAAGTTTGGGAACCCCTGTGCTATTGAATAGGTAGTGTATCAAGTAAATTGGTGGTATTTTGCCCCATGAAGTTGTAACTACAATATTTATTATTCTATAATTAATTATTCTAAAAAGCTGATCTGAATCTTAAACTAATATCCCTTAAGCCAAAGAGTAAAGTAGCCATTTATTCCGTCACTTGAGTTGCTTAATGTAAACAACCTTCAAAAAAAGACTGAAAAATGTCTTAAAAAGGAACATCTCAACCAAATTCAAGTCTTGTTAGTGGCATGCCAGTTAACACAGAGTTACTAAATTCTGTCTTACCTTTGTTTGTGTCTAATATGAATACAGCACTGTCTAAGTGTCTTTCTGTCTGTACTTCTCACATTTGATGACATTCACTTTCTTTTTTGTCCTCTGTACCTCTCCCTTATCACTTTGTTTATTTTTTTCTTTGCTGTCTTAAAGTGGAAACCTGTGCTAACCAGACTTTATTGCTGGAAGAGTAAGTGACCTTTTGAGAAGTCTATAATAGTAAAATTATGTAGACTTCCCTGTGAAATTGTTAACAAACCCTTTTAGTAAAAAAAGCTAGTCCATGCCCCAGCGTTTTAAACTTCCATCGGGATAATAAGCAAGTCATTACCCTGTATTTGATCAACATGGTTTCAAACGTGAATTTTGGACATGGAGAAAGATTTGACATGCTGCTTGGCTTCGCAAATCTTTGGACGGCACCTCTTGTTTTTTGTTTTGTGCTATTGAACCTTTTCATTGTTGGCTAAGTGAGAGTTTCGGCTGATAACTTGCCCAAACAGCATAAAAATCCAGAAGTTCAAACTTCCCGAACTTCTAAGCTGGTGTGGACTGGTTTAGGCTGCTTTGATTCTAAAACCAAGCACTTTCAAACACGTTTGCATACTCTGTGTTAGTAGTGTGCTTGTATTCTTTCAGCTAATTTCCATCTGATGCTGCCAGTGTATTGCAGTAGCATCTTTCAGAGCTGAAAATGACACAAATTGCATCACAATTCCCACAAATCCTCTGTGTATTCATGGTAGTCAATAAAACCAAAAGAATATTTCATTACTAATTGTATGGTTTAGCTTCCTGTTGATCAGAGTTTGACTTCCGGGTTGGCTCAGTGAAGTATGTTAGTGAGCTTGGCTGATTATTTTCATCTCTCTTTGGCGCCCCCTGTAGGCAGCTTCCTGCACAAGAGTGCAAAGCTATTCTTCAGACGGCGACATCAGCGAAAGGAGCCAGGGATGAGCCAGTCCCACAATGACCTGCAGTACTTGGAGCATCCCGAGGCGGCCACGATGGGCGACAGGGAAAAGAGGACGGCCACCTTCAGGCGCATTATCAACAACAAGCTTCTGCCCAAGAGCAAGAGCAAAGCCAACGGCACAGTGAGAGAACCGCCCACGTGAACCGCCCACTCTGTTGCACTAGAGAAGGCCTTCATCGAAACTAATAGTTTTTGCACCTCTTAATTTTTTTCTAACGTCCTCATTTTCACATTCATTCTCAACTTTTATGCAAGTCATTTCTTGCTTCTTGGCTGTATTTGCCAAAACCTCTGCGTTGCAACAATCACTGTTTCGTCAACTCCCTCTCAACACATCATGCACATTCTCAGAATTCAAATTTCTTTATCATTCAGACTCTTTAGCTTGGTTTTTCTTGATCTACTCTATGAAGTCTGTCTTCATGTCACTAGTTTCATCTCTTCGTCCATGTAAATAGGCATCACAGGCTTGTCACTTTCTCTTTCACTTTGTGAAATGTGTGTTTATGCAAGAAAGTTTACAGAACAGCATCCAAATGAACACTGGCTCTCCTCGTCGCTCCAAATGACTCAAAAGAGTCGTTTAACCTTATGCAAACAGTGATCATCATGCAAAAGATACTCTGTGTTTGTGGCCTTTTAACCAAAGTGGGATTTGAGGATAACCTTTTCTTGCTATTTACCTAAGCTTTATCCCTCTGGAAACCCTCTGGTGACCTGATGGAACCTGGACTATCTGACTATCTAAGGGAAAACCATCAGTTTGATTTGCACTTCTTTATATGCTCAGAACTCATTCCAAATGCATTTGCAGTGATGTGCAGCGAATTCTGGGGGGTTTGGTTGTGAACATGCTCTGGATTGTTTAAAATCATGTGAAAGATCTCTGCCTTTATGTGAATTGAATATGGGAGTTTTTATTTTGATATGGAGACTAATCTGCAGTTTAAGCCTAATTGTCTCTGGGAATAGTGACTCTTATTTCCCCAAATTTGTTAAGTGAAACATTTCCTAACAGCATAAGATTTAAAATGTTCTGGGTTGGCACTGATATGTTCGTTTTAAGACGGGTTTGGATTTCTGTTCATCTTTTAATTTCTAAATATTAAGCAGAGTTGGGAAAATATCAACAAAAGATATTATTAGGTTTATTTTATTTTAAATATTTCCTTTTTAAGCATACATTATTCAATATACTGTATAATTGATAGATTTTTTTTTTTCTCCGCCATTCCACAATACCACACAATTTTAAAGAAGTTGATGTGTGTGAATTGTACCAAAGGTTTTTAACACTAAGCAAGGGCATTTTCCCATTTGAGAAATAACAGAATGCAAGAGCACTAGCCTCTTGAATTTAGCTATTCAATATGTTCACGATTCAGGAGTTATTTTCCCAAGAGTGGTGTTTTCTTTGACTTGTAATCTTAAGTCACCTGAAATGTTGGCTGTGAATGCCAACCAGTTTGTATTCTGGAACTGAAGTGGATTTGTGGTAAGGGGATTCAATAACAGGCTCCATTTGACATTTACTTGAACTCAAGCTGCATATCTAGAAGAAACCTGAATGCCTGTCCATAGTGAATGTTGCCAGAAAGAAACCTCAGCAGTCTGGCTGTTAACTCTGAATTTTGGGAGGACTACTGTTCTGTGTTCTCTTTTGTTTTTTCATTTTGTCTGTCATTTACAGCCTGGCTGTTAACATTTCATATGGTGGTATTTCTTAACAGGTCATTTTAATTGAAAAAGGAGGCAAATGAAGATTTTATTTTTGTCATGCTTGCTTGGCCGTACAGAGGTGATCTAGCCTTTAAATAAAATCGAACACATCAGTCCTCTTTATATGCGTATCATCATAATATAATCATGTGCATTGAAGAACTCCTCATTAACTTAACTCATCTGCGTTTTCTATTGGACTCTGGTGTCCTTAACCAGAATGTCTATAGAAATTGTTGTTGTGAATGATAATTGTATCCATGAGAACCTGTTTATCACCATAACACATTTACCTGATATATTTAGATCACACATCTGCATGGCCTGTGCAGTAAGAACTCATAAAGCTTTTCCGTTTGTAGTCCTAAAACCCTCTGGAATTCTCTGTCAGCTTTTAAGAATGGTGGTTTGTGATATTAAATAAAGTCTGTCATTACTTGAAGAGACTTGTTTTGCTCTATAATATAAATCACACATGGATATGTTGTTGACAACTACCACAAGTATGCTAGTTTATGAACTACCACAAGTATGCTTGTTTATGAAACCCTGTTGTTATATCAATAAAGCTTTAAATTTCACATTTCATGTATGAGTTTGTGTAATGTGTGTTGCTTGATGCAAAAGTCTTTTCAAGTAATGCTAAACAGAGCTTTTGTTACTTTTCGAACCCAATAGGAACTTCCTGAGGGAACCAATGGCTGATTAGACTTCTTGTTATCCTACAAAATGACATTATAACTGAACAGCTCTGTTATAAAAAGTGACAAAGACCTTGATATCTGTGCATAATGACTGTAAGCCTGTGCTTATGTTATGTTCATTAACATATCTATTGGTTTGAGCAGTAAACACTGACTGAAAACTCGATTTGTTTCTGCATTCAGTTTGTTTCTGCATTCGTTTTTGCTGTCAAAATAGGATTCAGAGTCAGACATGTTTTTTTGTGTGTCTACGTAATGTAATTAATAAGCTGTAATATTGATGACAATCTTACAGTGGTCCGTATGAGGAAAAACTACACTTCCCATAATGCAATTCGCGGGTCTTATTTCCGGTCCTGCGCGGTTTCTGGAGCGGATTGGAACCCGGAGTCAGGATTCACTAAATGTGTAGACGTTTGGAAAACAGGTAATGACTTTATGCTAAACTTGTGAGGTAGTTATATTCAAACGCATTGAACGAAATCCCCAAATGCTCCTCATTCAAAGGTGCAGCAGCAATGAAAAGTGTGAGCGAAGCGAGTTTGTTGTGCTTTGCGCTTTCAAACGCTCTGGCTCCAGATGAGCGCTGCGTCTCCATTCCATCCGCCATGCCGATTGTTCTTTGTTACATTTGCATTGCTGAAAGAGAGCGAGCGCAGCCTGAGATCGGAGTTAAAACCCGGCTACAGTTTGAAATCTTCCCAAATCACGGATTCTGTCCGCATCGGTCCGTATTGTACTCTTTCCCTGGCTGCTTACAGGCGTTTCATTCGCGGACAGCTCCCTGTACTGCGTTGATAAAGAGCGTCATGCGTTGTGATTGTTGATCTTGGGAGCATCAACAAAATCTGTTGCATTGTGTAATGGGTTTTGTTGACTGTCAGCAACGCAATCAACACAACGTTATAATGGAAAAGTGCTTTTAATTGTTTTTGCATTTAGACCTGAAGGACTTATAATTTTAAACGTATGATTTCAAATCATTTTCTCCTTATACATACTAGGCATATGTTTAGTCCAGATTTATAAAGTTATATACAAAACCCAGTTCATACCAAATGCTTAAATACACCCGATGAACGTTTTTAAAATTCATGTCATTTATATATATAATATATATAAAAAATAATATATGGTAAAATATATATACAAAAAAAGCCTAGTTTTAAAGGCAGATTTTTTTGGGGGAAATAGAAATGTTATAGCATAAGTTATTTGACATAGTATTTTATTATTATTATATTTGTAAATAATTACGTTAGTACTTTAATAATTGGATGTTTACCAAAGCTGATATTTTTTTATTAATTAGTTATTAAATAATATTTGTGGAAAATGGTTTTACATTTTTCCAATATATGTAGTCAACATGAAAAAGAAAGTTTATATTTCTAAGAACCTGCATGTTTTTAATATTTTAATGTCATATGTTTCAAAATATAATTTGATATGGTCTCAGATGTGTTTTATATGTATAAATATATATATGTGTGTGTGTGTGTGTGTGTGTGTGTGTGTGTGTGTGTGTGTGTGTGTTATTAATAAGTATCATAAGGACAGCATGCTGTTACAGGTGTTAAAACTAATGTACATATTTGATGCATCATCTTTAGGGTGTCAGAATGGCAGAGCAGACACCAGATGAGTTTATTTGTAAGTGCACAACTATAATCTTGCTTGTTTATGAATATGCATGAAACATTATTGTATCCTTATTGTCACTAGTGAGCTTTTTTGCAGTGTCCTTGTTTTACTCAAGTACATGGCATAATATTGCATGTGACTCTTCTTCCTGCAGGGTGTGAGGACTGCGGGCAGTACCATGACTCTGAGTGTCCTGAGCTGGGACCCATCGTCACAGTGAAGGACTCATTTGTTCTAAGTCGGGCACGGTGAGCGGACATGGGCGGCTTTTGGCCAAATACCCTCAAAAAGGGTCTTGGCACCGCCTGAGTGCACTGACCCCAATTAGATGGTCATATGTGTGATTTTCAAAGGCCATATATTGACTGTCTTATGTTTATTATCAGTATATATGTATGACTTGGTATTTCTTTTAATGGGAAATTCTTGGACTAGGTGCTTTAATTTCTTAGTGCCTTTGTGATATTTATCGCTGAATTGTATTAACAGTAGGCATTACATTATGCCAGGGTTTCCCAAACTGGGGTTAATGGAAGAACTGCAGGGGGATTGTGAGATGAAAAGTTAATGATCATACATAATTAAATCATAAAAATTTAAAATTTGTACAATTTTAATTAAAGGGATACTCCACCGTTTTTTCATATTAAACTATGTTATTCCCTTAACTAAGACGAGTTGATACATACCTCTCTCATCTCAGTGCGTGCACTCAATCGCTATGACACGCGGTGACACTCTGATAGTACTTAGCTTAGCCCAGTATATTCAATCGTATCTGACAGCAATGAATTTAGAAGTGACCAAACACATCAACTTTTTCCCTATTTAAAACCAGTAACACGAGTAGTTATACGATCAAGTATGGTGACACAAAATAAAACGTGGCGCTTTTCTAAGGGGGTTAAAAAGGATAACTAATAATGTATGGCGGAATAGCACTTTCGGGAGTAATTCGACTCGGCGCAGTAAAAAGTCACGCCTGATCCTCTTCCTCTCACTTCTGTCAATAGTGGGAAGAGGATCAGGCGTGACTTTTTACTGCGCCGAGTCGAATTACTCCCAAAAGGGCTATTCCGCCATACATTATAGTTATCCTTTTTAAGCATAAGAGACATCTTCTGAAATTCTTAAAACATTAAGAAATTCTTAATTATTCCACACTTTTGGCTGCATATGAAATTTTAACTTAAGAACATAATCATTGTCCATGTTCCAGGTCATCCTTACCAGACAGCTTGGAGATCAGATCAGCTGAGGAGGGGAACGAAGGCGTGTTTGTACTTAGACGGCTGGTTAAAAGGACTCGATTTGGCCCTTTTGAGGCCAAGAGGGTTCCAAGCCTTCAAATTGAGGGTGCATTTCCTTTAAAGGTAAACAATAGACCATTAATATGTCACTCCTAACCACATGACCTATACTTAATGTTTTCTCTATTGTGTATCTTAGATATTCCAGAAGGACGGATCGGTGGTGTGTTTTGACTCCTCCAATGAAGACGACTGTAACTGGATGATGTTGGTTCGGCCTGCCACAGACCACCAACACCAAAATCTGACGGCCTACCAGCAAGATGATGATGTTTACTTTAATACATCACAGGTGCATTGATGCTGCACTGTCACTTCTGTTCCTTTGATAGCACTGTGGTTATATAGTCAAGATAGTTGCATGACTTAGATTGTAAAATGAAATTTATTTATTGCAGTGTTCTAGTAAACTTCAAATGGCAATTTATTCGAATTGTTCTTTCATTTCCTCCATTTCAGGATGTTCTGCCCGGAACAGAATTGAGAGTCTGGTATGGGGCATTTTATGCCAAAAAAATGGATCGGCTTGTTCTTAGGTCACCTGTACTTCCACCTCCAACAGGTATGTGTGCTTTAAAGTATCTGTGCAGTGTGCAGTATACGTATGCTTAATGATGTAATTTATCATTTTGCCTCTTCAGAAATGGTGTCGTGCAAACCTGGAGTCCCTCCTGCGAAGGGGCCACCAACAGAAACCCTTCCTGTCCCAGAGCAACTGCTATGCCAAACCCCAGCAGACGCACCTGTCCAGCAGGTTGCAGAGGCGTTATCCCAAAACAATACGGCCAACGTTGCCCCCACCCCACCAGAGCCAACCAGAAAACAAGGCAGACCAAGACGGACAAAAGCACAGAAACCTGCGCCGAGTGGATCAGCTGATTCCGATCAAGGTGAGGTGGGGATTTCAGGGGTATAAAGGGGTTTGATCGGAAAAGTTGGTTTTTAAAGCACGTTTTGCAGAGACGTAACACACGAAAAATAGTTTGAATGAGCTTTATTTTTCACTTCCTATCTAGCAGAATCCACTGTTCCTGCATCTGGTGAGCCGCCTCTCAGTACTTTGGCCTCTGATGTTCCCCTTACTGTACTGGATGTCCAAGAGGTCATGGTGGCTGGAGACGGCCCGCCACTAAAAACATCTCGGGTGACACGCTCCCCCATCTCCTCTGGGAAGTAAGGACAACCTTTACGATTCACTTATGTCACATCCTCTTGGTTTTAAAACACATACACTACTGCAGAGTCCTGCAACGGGTCGGGTACCCGCATAAAAGTGGCTAAAACGGGTGGATTGTGACATTCCTAAAATTCACGGGCGGGGACGCGGGCGGATAATGAACTCCTTGCGGGCGGGTAGCGGATGAAAAATATGTGCAATATTTGTATGTCTAAATTACCAGCATTACACATACGCAAATATGTGTTTTAGGCTTGGGTGGTGGTAGCGCAATGGATAAGACACATGCCTTTGGTGTGAGAGACCCGGGTTCGAATCCACTGTGAGACACCAATGTGTCCCTGAGCAAGACACTTAACCCCTAGTTGCTCCAGAGGCGTGCGACCTCTGACATATATAGCAATTGTAAGTCGCTTTGTATAAAAGCGTCAGCTAAGTGAATAAATGTAAATGTAAATGTAAATGTAGTCAGGCCATCCTTAAAAATATTCTTGTTTGCCGTAACCCGTCCGACCCTGTCAATTTAGGACCGACCCAATTTAATTTTTTTCTCCCCTTTTAGTCCGACCAAGTTGCGACATTAAATTTCTCTGTACTGTAGGCTAATAGGCCTATGTGTTGTAGCCCAGTCATTAAAAAACGATTTAGTTTCATATTCATGTTTAAATAAAATAATATAATTTGTTTTATATATTTCATGTTTATTATCTGAAAAGTGAAAAGCATGAATAAGATAAGATGATCCCGAATATCGTGAGACAAATGGAGTGGGCAGACATGATTTTGACCACTTCATTAAGTTTGTATCTTAATTTTAATCAATGTTTCATCTACCAAATTACTGGATTTAATAAATAAGAAGTAAATATAGCAGGCAGGCAATATAATCAGGACACGGCCGGAGGCGCCCGCGCGTGAACTGATCGTCTCTTAAATGAACCGAAACTCATCGTATAAGCTACTTGCCTCACAGACCTGAGAAATAGAAAGCATGAAATGTGTACTTTTAAGCAAAACAATTCAAAACGAAAGAAAACAGACTGTTCTCTGCTTATAATCCGTATGAAATGTGCATTTCTCTCTGGCGCGTTCACTACTGCGAAGATCGCGAGTCAGCATCGTCATCTTTGACACAGAAAACACTTGCTTATTAATAAACAATTGAAATGTCTCATTGATATATTTGACATAGGCCTATTAATAATCATTACTTTTCCAAGTTCTTTGTGACAGCTTTTAGGTGCGTTATTGGCAGCGCACCCTTACATGTTGTTACATGAACGCGTCACCTGTGTGGTTTATCGTGGGCACGGGTCGGGTATCGGGCCAAATATTAACGGGTCTGGGCGGGTGCGGATTTAATTTTTATATTATCACGGGTGACGGGTCGGATCTGGTGCTGAACTTTGCGGGTACGGGCGGGGGCGGGTCTCCAAAAATGGACCCGTGCAGGACTCTGCACTACTGTTTAAAAGTTTGGGGTTTGTTTTATTTAAAGAAAGAAAGAAAGAAAGAAATACTGTTCAGAAAGGATGCATTAAATTTATCAAAGGTGACAGTGAAGACATTTATAATGTCACAAAGATTTCTACTTTAAATAATATAATATTATTTTATATATATATAATAACTTTATATTCATCAAAGAATTCTAAAAAGTGTTTCATGTTTCCACAAAAGTATTAGGCAAATATTAACTGATTTCAATGATGAGAAATGTTTATTGAGCTCCAAATCAGTATATTAAAATTATTTCTGAAGGATCATGTGACACTGAAGACTGGAGTAATGATGCTGAAAATTCAGCTTTGCATCACAGGAATAAATACAAATTTAAAATATATTAAAATGGAAAACAGGAATTTAAATTGTAATAATATTTCCCAATAATAATACTGTTTATATAATAATAATTAAATATAAATTTTACTGTATTTTTGCTCAAATAAATGCAGCCACGGTGAAAAACATGATAAAATCTTACTGACCTTTTACTTTTGAACAGTTGTGTAATTTCACTTGAACAATCCTTGACCCTGTTTTTCTGTTAGACCTGGTGTGAGGAGGCGATCTCTGCGGCAGGGTGGTGATCATAAAAGAGTTTACCAGTGCTGCCTCTGCTGTAAGGTGTTTCAGAACAGCAGCAACCTCAACCGACACATCCGTTCCCACGGTAACTATCCCTGGAAATCACTTATCACACTGCATAACACCATTTGAGGTTATTAGATGTGCCATATGCTGAATACTTTTGTGTCACTTACAGGTGATAAGTGTTTTAAGTGTGATGAGTGTGACAAGATGTTCAGTCGAAAGGAGAGTCTTAAACAGCATATATCTTACAAACACAGCAAGAATCAGGTATGGCCATTTTTTAACCAATAAATTCATGTTTACTGATAGTTAAAAATAGCATATTTTAAAATGTCAAGATACATAAATTTTACACATATCTGTGTCTTTTATATGTTTTATTTGTCTGTTTTCTTAGTCTGATATAGAGTATAGGTACAAATGTTCAACCTGTGAGAAATCCTTCCGAGTGGAAAATGCCTTAAGATTTCATAACTGCAGGACAGGTAAAAAAATAAATAAATAAATTCATTTTAATATTCATTCATTATAATAAGTAAATGTTTGTATTTTATATTTATGGGGAGTTATTAAAATTTACATAATAAATAATAATATTAATACTGCTACTACTAATAATAATTTTTAAAACAATTATTGATGATGATGATAAAAATAATGTTTTTGTTTTATTAAAAATAATATTTTATTATATATATATTTTTAATAAGTTATTGTATTATTGGTCAGTTTACTTTTTTGAGCTGTTCGTTTAATTCACTATGTAATGTAATTAATTAAATGAAAAGTTTTCATTTTACGGTAACACTATAATACGATTTCATTTGTTAACATGAACAAGAATGAACAATACTTCTACAGCATTTATTAATCTTGAATAAATAAATAATGTTAATCTCAACATTTACTACTACATCTTTAAGATCAAAAGTTGTATCTGTTAACATAAGTTAATGCACTGTGAACTAACTTGAACATGAATATTTTTATTACAGTAACTAACATTAACAAAGGTTAATAAATGCTGTAAAAATATATTGCTGATTGTTAATATTGGTTAATGCATTAACTAATGTTAACAAATGAGACCTTAATTATTAACAATTTGACTTTTTTTTGTTGCTTGATTTGAGTTATAAAACACGCCGTTAGAAATGTATTTTACAAATGTATCGTACAAACGAACACAATATGTTTTTGACCGCATGCACAACATCTATTTTGTATGTTTCCCTCTTGTTGCAGATGACAAAACGTTCCAGTGTGAGATATGTTCAAGGTTTTTCTCCACTAACAGTAATTTGTCCAAGCACAAGAAGAAACACGGAGAGAAGCTGTATGCGTGTGAGATCTGCAATAAGATGTTCTACCGCAAAGATGTCATGCAGGACCACCAGAGGCGGCATGTTGTTGGTGAGTTATGAACGTTGCTGCTTCAAATAAAACAAGAAAATACTCTGTGCCCATGTAGAATATTCATATAAAGTCATTTTGAAAGTAAAATGGCAGGTAAAGTCTGTTTATCTAATCAGTAAATAAACACAAACATCTGCTCTACTTGACTTCTCTGTTTCTAGGCCTCATTAACTTTCTTTGTCCTTTTCTGTAGGTAAAGACCATCAACCATTATGTCACTTGCTCTGTGTGTGCACTAATGGCTTTCACCACCCATTGCTTTTCCACAGGTCCGAAAAACATGAAACGAGAGGAGCTTGAAGCGAACGGGGAGGAGGGAAGCAAATACAGAAAGGAGCCTTCGGCGTGTCCCATTTGTGGAAAGGTGGTGTTCCTAGACCAAGGACACCATATTTGTTGTTGATATCAGATCTGTGTAGCATTGAATAAATAAATAAAATAAATAACTTTTTATTCAAGGTGTTTTCCTGTCGGAGTAACATGAACAAACACTTACTAACCCACGGGGACAAGAAATACACCTGTGAGATCTGTGGCCGCAGGTTCTTCCGTGTGGACGTCCTGAGAGATCACATACATGTACACTTTAAGGTGAGGAATAGTGACATGCAAAATTATCTTTTCATTATCAAGTATGACCAGTTGACTAGTCAGCTGAATAAATAGGGTCCACTACGTCCCATCAAAACATTTTTGTTAAGGGGCATTTAAATGCTTAAAGCATCATTTAAAAAAAGTTAGTTAGCTAGTGGAGCATAATGACTACTCTAAAAATAGTTCATATGTTGTGGTGTACTCTAAATGAAGTCCAAAACCATCTCTTTCAGGACATCGCCTTAATGGACGAGCAGGAAAGAGAGGACTTCATTAAAAAGATTGGCATCTCTATGGAGGAGAGTGACGACAGTTCTGATGAGGAAGATGAGAAGAACGATCCTGAACATCACAAATACAGCTGCAAGAAATGTCAGGTAAAGTAGGAGCTAATGTCATAATTGATTAAACTGTTCTGATGTCTCGAAAATTTCAGCCTTTTGACGTTTTTTTATGTATAATATATATATACACACTCACCGGCCACTTTATTAGGTATACTTTGCTAGTACTGGGTTGGAGCCCCTTTTGCCTTCAGAACTGCCTTAATTCTTCATGGCATAGATTCAACAAGGTGCTGGAAACATTCTTTAGAGATATTGGTCCCTTTTGATATGGTAGCATCACGCAGTTGCTGCAGATTTGTCGACTGCACATGTATGATGCGAATGCACATCCCAAAGGTGCTCTATTGGATCGAGATCTGGTATGGTGGCCATTTGAGTGTAGTGAACTCATTGTCATGTTCATGAAACCAGTTTGAGATGATTTGAGCTTTGTGACATGGCATGTTATCCTGATGGGAGTAGCTATCAGAAGATGGGTACATGAGGTCATAAAAGGATGGAAATGGTCAGAAACAATACTCAGGTAGTCTGTGGCGTTTAAACAATTGCTCAATTGTACTAAGGGGCCCAAAGTGTGCCGAGAAAATATCCCCCACACCATTACACCACTACCTCCAGCCTGAACTGTTGATTCAAGGCAGGATGGATCCATGCTTTTATTTTGTTTATGCCAAATTCTGACCCTACCGTATGAATGTTGCAGCAGAAATTGAGACTCGTCAGACCAGGCAATGTTTTTCCAATCTCCTACTATCCAATTTTGGTGAGCCCATCTGAATGGCTTCAGTTTCCTGTTCTTAGCTGACAGGAGTGGCACCGGTGTGTCTTCTACTGCTGTAGCCCATCTGCTTCAAGGTTCGACGTGTTGTGCGTTCAGAGACGCTCTTCTGCACACATTTGTTGTAACAAGTGGTTATTTGAGTTACTGTTGCCTTTCTATCAGCTTGAGCCAGTCTGGCCATTCTTCTCTGACCTCCGGCATCATCATGGCATACATTTTCACGCATAGTGTGTGAAAATCCCAGTAGATCAGCAGTTTCTGAAATACTCAGACCACTGGCCGTCTGGCACCAACAACCATGCCACATTCAAAGTCACTTCAATCACCTTTCTTCCGCATTCTGATACTCAGTTTAAACTTCAGCAGATCGCCTTGACCATCTCTACATGCCTAAATGCATTGAAATGCTGCCATGTGATTGGCTTATTAGATCTGCCTGAATGAGCAATTGAACAGGTGTATCTAATAAAGTGTTTTTTTCTTTTTTTTTTATCAAAAATTGAGTATCTATCACTTAAAGGGATAGTTCACTTTGAAATTAAATTTTGGTATGTTTTAGCTTACCTCAAGGGCATCCAAGATGTAGGTGTCTTTTTTTCCGCAGTAGTTTCAATTTTGATATTTTTAGGTCAAACCGTTCTTGTCTGTCAGTCATATAATGCAGGTCGATGGTCACCACCTCAAAGAGCATGCACAGAGTCCAAATTAAAACAATTCCCCATCGTCCAAATTAAACAATTCCCCATCGTAAGTACACATTGATGGCCTAAGACACGAAACGAGCGGTTTGTGTGAGAAAACGAACAGTATTTATATCGTTTTTACATCTTGTACACAGCCATGTCCAAGTGATCTGAGAGCGCGGGCGGGTATAGATATATACAATAGAAGTCGCCTTGGCTACGGTTTCGTTCCAATGAACTGCCGTAGCCAAGGCGACTTCTATTGTATATATCTATACCGGCCCGCGCTCTCAGATCACTTGGACGTGGCTGTGTACAAGAGGTAAAAACGATATAAATACTGTTTATAATTAACTACTGTGGAAAAAAAGACACCTACATCTTGGATGCCCTTGAGGTAAGCTAAAACATACCAAAATTTAATTTCAAAGTGAACTATCCCTTTAATTTATTTATTGTTGAAAAGTACATTCAAATGTGTAATGCTAGAATTAGAATACAGTATTTATTCATTTTCATTTATATGCACCACTATATAAACAATAAATAGTAATAAACAACAATTATTTACCAACATGTATTTCCACTAAAACATTTTGATATATAAAAATACACATCCATTTCACTTCTTAATGTATAGACTTCCATGAACATTTTTGAGCGGTGAACAAACAAGTAGAATATATCGTTGAATCAAATTTAATTGATTCACAGAAACATTTAATTGCTAAATAAAAAGTACATTAAAAATCATGATGTTGCTTAATCTTATATTCCCAGCAAAATAGTTAATTTATTTATCATGAACTTTCATTCTCTCTCCACCACTTTTCAACTACCTTCATCAGGTGACATTCGCCAAGGGTCGTGACTACTTGAAACACATAATGGACATGCATAAGGAAAAAGGTTACAACTGCACAATGTGCAACCGCCGTTTTGCTCTGAAGGCCACGTACAACGCTCACCTGGTCATCCACCGAGACCACCTGCCCGATCCTGCAGTGCAGAAGTAAGACGGAGAGATTGGATTTCAAATATTTGCTTCTTCACAAGGCTTTAGAAAAACATTTTTTGCAGGAAAGTTAAATGCCATTCCTTTCTTCACAGATACATTCATCCGTGTGACATGTGCGGACGGATCTTCAACAGCATCGGCAACCTGGAGAGGCACAAAATCATCCACACAGGTGAGTCTTAGTACTACAAGTATAGCACACAGGTAGAAAAATAGATATTATGCTCTAAACTGAACAATTGCTTTGATTTTTAAAGTATTTAATCACTTACATTTTATAGACAAGGCTTAATTAAAAGTGATAAACCCTCTGGCCGCTGCAGGAGTGAAAAGCCATGGCTGTGATCAGTGTGGAAAGTCCTTCGCTAGGAAAGACATGCTAAAGGAACATCTGAGAGTCCATGACAACGTCAGAGACTTCCTGTGTGCAGAGTGTGGGAAAGGTGCGGACACTTATCTTCCTCTCCATCCCATAATACACCTTGCATAATAATGTGAAACACTGTCAATGCATCCCAGTTCACCTACTTATACTATGCCCTAAAATTATGTAGTGTTTTTGTGAAGAAAAAGTACATCATTTTGAGTGTGTAGCAGAGGAGTGCAAGTTTTGGGATATAATACTTTGTCATAATTGTGTCTTTAACGGACAGCTCTGTCACTTAGTTATGTGCATCCTGTCACCTTTTAAACTGCCCTGCCAATCATCTTGTCACAGTTAAAATCCTCCACATTTAATTTATACCATTTTGGACGTTGATCTGGCAGTCATGGGTCTTTCATGCAGAGAACTCTCCTCGTGTGTTTGCAATTTGCATAATGATGCATTCAAAAGTTAATAACCAAACATTTCGGTACAAAAGTTCACAATGCTGTTGCAGATGAAATATAATGTGGATAACGGTGTTAAAATATATTTTCGTCAGGTTAGATACTGATAATAAATCACTCAAACCCCTTTATCTACACCTCTCTTCTTAGCCTCTGGACTCACATCCGGCATGTTTGTAGTTTAAAAAAAAAAAATGTATTTGTAGTTCTACTCAAATTCTCGTCCATAGCCGTTAGAGTGTGCACGGATCTGCACTTCGGATTCTAACCGGAAAAAGTAGACCAATCGGGTATCTTTGGAATACTCATTTCAACATTATGATTTTGGACACACTAATTCTAATTTCGATTACTATTAAGGATGGATAGTATGTGAATTGGGACGCAGCATGTAGCTCAGTTTTAACTGGATTAGGACATAAATGCATCTGTGTTTTCCAGGCATGAAGACAAAACATGCTCTACGGCATCATATGAAACTGCACAAGGGAATTAAAGAATATGAATGTAAGGAGTGTAACCGCAAATTTGCCCAGAAAGTCAACATGCTGAAGCATTACAAAAGACACACGGGTGAGGATCACATCATACTGTAATGTTACATATGATTCATATTACAAAAATATATTCAAAATATAATAATGTATTCCTTCAGGCACAAAGGACTTCATGTGTGAGCTGTGCGGGAAGACATTTAGTGAGAGAAACACAATGGAAACGCACAAGCTTATTCATACAGGTACAGTTCACTGAAATATTACACAGAGTTTGGTTCAATTACACTAAAACAGTCAAATATTTACTCTCGTCTGTCTCGTTTTTGCAGTTGGAAAGACGTTTTCTTGCGCTGTCTGTGACAAGAAGTATGTGACGCAGTATATGCTGCAGAAACACATGCAGTTGACCCATGAGAAGGTGGAGGCTCAGAGCTGTCACCTGTGCGGCACCAAAGTCTCCACACGAGCCTCCATGAACCGCCACATGCGCCGCAAACACCCCGAGGTGAGAAACACCCACACGCCGCCAGGGTTAATGACGTTACTGATTAAAATATTTCTTTTTCTTTTGATATTGTCAATGATAATTAAGATGAAAGACGAGATGAGGGACGAAAATGACAAATAATGAAAAAAATTACTTAAAACACGATATGTAATATGACTAAAAAGAATATATTATATGATATTAAAGATATTAATGATACACTAACAATGACAGAAGACATATGTTGAAAAATGCATTTCTTTATACATTTTACACATTTAAATTAAAGAAATGCTGGGACGTTTTGTAAAATGCCATAGAATCTGTGATTTGTTCATTCTCTTTAAACTTTTTTTTAACTAACTTTTTTTGGAGTGTGTTAAAACCATCAAATTTTTTTAATATTTACAAAATACAATTAAGTTGTTCAGTGAAAACATTGGGAATCTTTTCTTTGTACTTTGTCAGTTAAATAAAGTTGAAAGAGAATGAACAAATTCTTGATTTTATTGCATTTTATAAAATGTAAATAAATGTTTAAATAAATAAACTACATTTTTCAAAATGTAAATTTTTCAAGATAACTATCTATAAGTTTTCATCAAATATATATTGTTTTTGTTGAGTAAATTACATGCTATTTTAGTCAGAGTAAATTGGGCGGAATTTTTTTTACGAATTTATGAGTATGAAATCCCAAGATAGTGATTCATTTTAAAAGACATTTTCATTTCATATTTACAGAGCCACGCACATGACATCCAGACAAAAAATAATAATATCGTGGCCACGAATTAAGAATTCATTCCACAACTTATTAATTTGTTCCTTTGTTATAGTAAATCGTGACCACATTGAACTAATTTGCTCCCTTGTTTTGATTTAACTAAAACAATGTAACAAATTTTTACAACGTGGCCATGATTTACTAAAACGAGGGATCAAATTATTATATTGTGTGCGTGATTTACTTAAAATGAGGGAAATATTTAGTAAAACGTCCTGACGTAACTAACTAATTATTTACTACTATACTAGTAATTAACTAATTGTTAATTTGTGGCCATGATATACATATTTTTTGTCCGCATGTCATATGCGGTGCTCCGTACATATTGCATTTTTTGATCACACCTTTAAAATGTTTGAGCTTATGGAAAGCCATATGTCTAAGCTTCATATGATCTTTCAGATTGTGACTGTACGATTGGGTGACTTTGATCTTCAAGAACCATCAACAGTCGACGCCTCTACCATTAGTATTGCACAGGTTTGTCTTTTAACAACCTGTATTGCATGATGATAGACAGAGAATGAAAATTAAAGGAGGATAGGGTCATTTTTTTTGGTTATATTGTTGGTCTTTTTAATGCCTTTAATAGATAGGATAGGGTAGATGAGACAGGAAGCAATGGGGTGGAGAGTGAGGGGAACAGGACTCGAACACTGGTCGCCTGAAGCACATCTGCGCCACATGTTGGAGCGCTGTCCACAAGGCTATTGCTCTGACTTGAGAGACATTTCATTGTTTTTTTTTCATTATTTGGTTTCTGTTTGTTGCTCTCTCTGTTATTCAGCCCTCTCTGACTCTGGAGAAAGGCTCTCTCGCTGTGGAAAAAGTCTCCAGGAACTCCAATCCCTCCAAGAAGAGGGCAAAATTCCTGCCTCACGAGTCTGAGCTGTCTGATTCAGACGAGTACGCTGACTTCACCAGCAGAACCACTGAGTTCTCGAACACTGTGGGAGATGAAACCAACTCTGCTGTGCAGAGCATTCAGCAGGTTTGTTCCGTCAGAAATGATCCCTTAGCATTTCGCCCATTAAAGTCAACATGAAAACAAAATTGAGCATAGACTACCGTTCAAAGTTTGGGGTCAGTAAGATTTTTTAATGAAATGAAAAATTCAACAAGGGAGCATTAAATTGATCAAAAATGACAGTAAAGACATTTATAATGTTACAATGTTAAAAAATGCTATTCTTTTGAACTTTCTATTCATCAAAGAACCCTTGAAAAACATGCTGCAAATTCAGCTTTGCAGGAATAAATTACATTTTAATATATATTCATATTGTTACAAATATTTTGCAATATTTCTGTTTTTACTGTATTTTTGATCAAATAATTGCAGCCTTGGTGAGCATGAGGGTATTTGTTCAAAAACATTTAAAATTCTTACCGACCCCCTACTTTTGAACAGTAGTGTAACTTAAAACTAAACACTAAAATCAATTATTTAAAATTACAAAAGTTAATTTAGGTATCGCTACATTATAATGTACAGTGTGAAAATGGATATTCAAATTTGACTAAATGTAAAAATAGAGAAAATGAGCATGCCCAAATAAATATCCAATATCAACCAATACTGATACATTTAACCCCTTAGCTGTCACCCCCCTTTTTGAGAATGTACATTAAAATGCACTATTCAAGCTTAAATGGTTGTAATTCAAGAATGCTTTGGAGTATAGACCTAAATTAAAGTATGAAAAAGTTATGGAAGTTTAAATTTACATTAAATCAAATATAATTTATTTAATATTTTTCTTTTATATAAAATATATATTTTACAAAATATGTTTTACAAAAAATTTACTATAAAATGAAAGCCATATATCTAACCAAATTGTGTTCCAAATTTGAAGTTGATATCACAAAAATTGAAGTTCCCATGAGATTTTGTTTAGGCGTATTACCAAAAATAGCCACCGGGTGTCATTGAATTCCATTGAATTTAACTGTATGCATTCTAACATAACAAATTAATAAATTTCTGTCCAAATATCACTTCTGTCACAAAATATGGAACCTTGAGATTCAGACCTTTCTGACAATATGTGTTTTGTCAAGATTAGAAAATATTTTTATCATAAATTATGAAACATAATGATGCCCAAAAGGGGAGGAGCCTGATAAAATAATTTAGAGTACCGTTTCTATGGTAACACAATGTCCAATTTCAAAACAGTTTTCACAGGGTGAATTCTGAGATCGTAAGCTTTCAAATGATACCTAATTTATGATAACTACTAAAATATGTAATGTAATAAAAAAGGCGATAAAAAAATATAATATAATATTTTAGAGGATAATATATATGTTATACTTTTTAGAAGATAATATTATTTTATATTTTTTTATTGACAAATACTAGATTAAATGTTTATGAACTTTAAGCATGAAAACCAAAGTTTCAATTATTAAAAGTGTGTGCGTCGACTTTTTGTGACAAACGCCAGAACTCCTGTTATGATGTCGATTTTTTGAGGTGCACTCTTGTCATAAATTCATCTATTACTGTTCCTGCATAAATTGTAACAAAAAACAGTGCTGAAATATCTATTAAGGAGTCTTAGACCTTTCCATCAATATATAGTTTGTCATGATTAAATTAGGATTTAATTGTAATATAGTGATGTAAACTTAGGCGTCCCGTATACGGGACGGTGACAGTTAACATTGTCTGATAACCAAGATGGTACCAATATGTACACTACAGTATCCCTAGATCCAATCAATTCCTGATGGATAAAATCAAAAGAAAAATGTATTGTTGAATATTTTGTTTCACTCTGAAATTTCAGAAGTAGAATAGGTTGCGAATGCCATTTCCTGGACTTTTAAAGTCAGACAGATATTTCAATTTGGTTGTGCATTTCATTTTTTTGATTTTGCTTCATTCAATTATATTGAATAATCTCCTCCGTCAAATGTTCACACACAGGTGGTAGTGTTGGCTGACCCCAGCGCCCCTCCAGCCCCCTCCAGCTCGGTCAGTTTAACCAACATCACTGTGACTCCCATAACCACACCCGCTCCCGCCCAGTTCAGCAGCCTGCAGCCTGTCGCCGTCAGCCACCTCGCTCCGAGCGATCGGTCCCTCACCCTGGACAGCTCCATCCTCACCGTGACCTTCGACGCCGTCAGCGGTTCAGCCATGCTGCACAACCGTCCAGCAGATCTCCAGTCAGAGGCGGTGGGATCCACGGGAGCCGCGGCGCCGCAATCAGTGGCACATTTCATCAACCTCACCACCTTCGTCAACCCCATCTCCCACCAGTTGGAGCAGCCCGCTTTAACCTGGAGGCCCGTCGCACCGGCCGATGGAGATCATGCCACCACCATAGATGACACCCAGACGGATGTTCAGTCCGCTCAGGCACCATCAGAGCAGCCACAACCACAACCACTGCCAGAACAAAGGCATCAGATTCAGCCGCAAGTCACAGGACCTCCTCAACAACAGACCACTGCAGCACCGCAGATGTTCAGCTACTGAGAAATCAAGTATATGATATCATTTATAGCTACGGTCCCTTTTTGGAAATTGGACCAATATGAGGAAAGGATTTGTTATTAATTGAGCACTTCACATTGTTGAAAGTACGACTGTGACTTTAAGGGCAGCACAAGCCTTTTGTTGGAATTGATGAAAAACCAGTGGACAATTTCAACCAACTATTAAGATGCTGAAGATTATTTTATTTTATTTTTATGAATGCATGAAACGTCTGGTGATGATTTAAGAAAAAGCGAGGACCTTAGTTTTTCAAAATGATAACTAAAATTATATTTGTTGTTTGATGTCATTCTGTAGCACCTGTGGAGTGATGATGTCAAAAAGAGTGAATCTATAGAAATGCAATACATGGATATAGTGTATTGTGAGTGCTAACTGGAAATATTTTCTATTTTTTCTTTCCTTTTTTTTAGGAAAAATGAGTTGTCATAATAAATGCATGTATGGACTTATCTCAAATGTGTGAAATGTGAATATCCACCAATAACTTTAAATTAAAAAAATCTCTAATATCGTCCAATAACACATACCAGTATGTAGTGTATCGCTAAAATCAAATCATATTTTGTTAATCATTTTTTGGATCATTTTGGTGTAAGTGGGTTATTTGTAAATGTCTGCTGAGACTCCAAACCGTTAGGGGCGCTAACAGCTCGAACTTTTCATTCGCTCACCAACGAAAGAGAGAGAGTCTCGCGGCTGCGCGGTGGAGAACAGTGAAGAGATATTTAGCACTTGATTACGTGTGTGTAGTGTAATTCATTCTTTGAGATAACAGACCCCTTTGGAGGTTTCATTTCATACACGTAATTTATATAATACGTTTAGCAATTTTCAAAACAAACACAAGGGCTGCCGTGCTACCCCGAGAAGTTTGATCCATTAGGATAGTCAATGAAGAGGCATTGGAGTGAAGTGGAACTAAGTGCGACTCAAGTTACAGAGAAGAGAGAGAAACAGATCTGCTTCTATACAGCCTGCTTGCCTGTGTCAGGGGTGATAACGTGGCACAAACCTCGCCAAGATGGAGTTTGCAGCGATCTTTGCACTGTCAGTACTGATAGGTGCACTGGTTTTGTTAGTGGTCGTGGCTGTTGGTAGACAGAAAGGTGAATTATCTGAGCAAAACGAACAGAAGAAAGACACCGATGCACCGGGTAAGTGTGTCTGTGTGTCCCTCTTCTATGTTGCCAGCAGCAACTTTAGTTTTAAAGTTGATTTTTGTCACTAACATAACGATGTTGTAAGTTCGTTTCAAAGACATAGTTTAGGCTGGAGAGTAGTTTATTTTGATGCTGTGTAACTGGATAATGTTACAGTGGAGGAAAATGCAACGAAGGCTCCTTCCAAAAAGCAGAAGCAGCAACAGCGCCCCCGTAAGGAGAGACCGCAGCAGCACACATTCTCACACCATCTACTGGCTTCCTCTCTCAAGGTATTTCGTGATCAAATCTAAAAAAAATATAGTAAACACATGACGTCATTTGCTGGCAAAGCATGTCAAGGGCAACCAGTAGAAGACCAGGATGGCAAAGAAATTAATGGTTTTATTCAGGAAGGATGCATCAAAATGAAAAATGACAGTAAATTACAATAAGACATTTCGGTTTTAAGTTTCTACCTATCAAAGAATTCTGAAAAAATGTATGACTAAAATATTAAGTAGCACACATGGTTTCAACATTGATAAGAATACAGAAATGTTTCTTGAGCACCAAATCATCATTCATGATTCCCGAAGGATCATGTGACACTGAAGACTGGAGTAATGATGCTGAAAATTCAACTTTGCCATCACAGGAATAAATCACATTTTAAAATATAAATTGTAATGATATTATATTGGGTTATATTGTCTTATTTTAAAAGTCAAGATTGCAAACTGTCTCCTGTATATTGATCTGTATTTCTGTGCATTTCATTCCCCCCTTCTAGAGTCACAGTGGCAATGTGACGTGCCTGGATTTTAGTAGCAATGCCAAATACCTTGCATCTTCCTCAGATGACCGTACCATCAGGATCTGGAGCACTAAAGACTTCCTTGACCGAGATCACAAGTGCTTGCGGGCCAACGTGGAGTTTGACCACGCCACACTCGTCCGCTTCAGCCCAGACTGTCGGTACGTTTGGCCTCATTAACACGCCCAATTTATGTAATTCACATATTTTGTCATGTTAAATCTACAAGTTTTCTGTTACTCTTTTAAACAGTTATTACTGCTGTGCTGACTGGTTGTTTTTTGTCCCTAGAGCATTTATCACTTGGCTGTCTAATGGAGAGACCATTCGAATCTATAAGATGATTAGAAAAGATGATGGGACATTCAATTTCAAAGCTGCTCCGGGGGATTTCCCTCAGAAACACAAGGGGATCATTATCAACATCGGAATCGCAGAGACGGGTCAGTGGACTTAATTAAATCCATCTGATCTGTATTAAATGTCATGTAAATAAGCTAAGCAAGCTTGCATAAGACTTAATTACTAATTTTAGATTCTGTTTTCAGGCAAATTTATAATGTCTGCCTCTGTTGACACCACCATTGTGATCTGGGATCTGAAAGGAGAGGTTTTAGCTACTATCAACACTAATCAGATGACCAACTCGCATGCTGCTGTTTCACCGTGTGGACGGTTAGTTCTAGAAGCAGTACGAGCAGCTCCTTATGTACAAGTGTTTTTGGGTCAAATATATTTTTAATATATTTAAACACATGTGTTATGTACTAACGTTTGCGTAATAATGAAACCCTCTTTTCAACATCTGCATCACATTCATACTGAAATGTGCTGTCAATGGTATTAAAGAAGTGTAATGCAGATGAAATAGATTTTAAACCTCTATTTTTTATATTTCTTCTCATAAGGTTCGTTGCTTCCTGTGGCTTTACCCCCGATGTGAAGGTGTGGGAGGTTTGCTTTGCTAAATCAGGGGAGTTCAAAGAGGTCACCCGTGCATTTGACCTTAAGGGACACTCAGCTGGAGTTTACTCCTTTGATTTCTCCAATGACTCTCGAAGGCAAGATCATCTTTCACTCACTCACCCACACACACACTCTCTCTCTCTCTCTCTTTCTTAAAATCATTATTAATCAGTGTTTAGTATTATTCATATACTAATATATTATTCATATTTTGAATTAGCTTTTATTTTTATATTTTCAGTTTTTATTTTTATTTTATTTTAAGTTTTAGTCATTTTATGTACATACTTTTGTCACTTATTAGTTAAAGGTATAGCGGAGGATCTTTCCAAATTTTAGATAAGACCCGCCCTCTCCACTTTTTGAAAAGTTTGATTGATTCACCAGAATGATTGACAATTAGGAGGACCACTAGTTTAGACTACCCACCAGGAAGTAAAACATCCTCTGCTATACCTTTAATTTTATTTTATTCAGATTTAATTAAATTATTTTTTTTAGCTTAAAGTCCCCTGGTAGTCATCTGTTGGTTATCCCTTAAAATCTTTGATCCCCAAAATGAGATATTTAAACGTTTTCTCCTGTGAAATGTTTTTATTCATGCCTTAAAATAGCTTGAATGTAACTCTACACCCTTGCTTCATTTAGTATACATGGATCTATGAATATACAAATTAGTTCCCGCCTCCACTCACTCACACCAACTCAGAGATCCACTCGATCAACTTTACTGTAGTAAATGCTGCACAATGGGAAGTGGAAATACTGGTTTAATTCAGCCATATATGTTTATACCAGAAACTGATTCAGAGGAAGAAGTGGAAGAGTGAATTATACAGGCTTGTCTACAAGTCGATGTATCAGAATGGTAATGTGTTTCATGTATTGCTCTCTAAAACTACGGACACATAACAGTGATTAATATGATTAGCCTTTGGCTTCACTATGTTATCAAACAGCTAATAATGTGTTGCTAATGTTACACAAACCATGTTCCCGTTCACATCTCAGAGTCAGACGGCTTTCAACTTAAGTTTGTTGCCAAGGCCACGTTTTCTAATTTTAGTTTTTCATCAAATATATAAATATATATATACCGGTGTATGTATATTTATATATATTTATGTTTATAATTCTCACGGTCAAATTTAAGTATAAATCGATAGCTACTACTAATAACAGTTCACTACCTTTTACAGAATGGTGACTGTGTCCAAAGACGGCACATGGAAGCTGTGGGACACTGATGTGGAGTATAAGAAAAAGCAGGACCCATATTTGCTCCGGACCGTGCCTTGTCAGGTGTCGGAGGGGAGCCGCATTGCCCTGTCACCCGACGGTCGTGTAGTAGCCATATCAAACGGTTGTGATATAGCCTTATACAGTGCTACCACTGGTGAACTAGAGGAGGAGTTTCACGGTGTTCACAGCGAACAAATAGCCGACCTTAAGTTTGACATCAACAGCCGTTTCCTAGTGAGTACTGGGGACCGTGCCATTCGCGTCTTTCACAATGTAACCGGGTACCGCGCTGCCATCCAGGACATGGAGACCATGCTGAAGAAAACTACAAATGATGGAGTGAGACAGAGACTCCAGCAGCAGATATCAGATGCTCAGAGCGCTCTGGAAACAGTGCTGAGTGCAACAAAGAACTAAAGGCTGATTTGTTTTCACTGGGAAGCAAGTCTGTTTTCGGTTTCAGAAATAAGTGGCTTTAGCATGCTCATTTTATTGAATAAATCAAATGTTTTTAAGTGTTTGTAAATGACTTTTGTTCCATTTCCACTACATTTTCTTCTGTCGTCCTTTTGAGGCTTTAAAGGTGACGTGTTTACACTTTTCAGAGGAAATATACTGCCCTACAAAGGTAACAAGCTGTAATACTGAAATGAATATATTTTTGATTGATTGGATTATTTTCATCCTCCTTAATTTCTCTAAATGAGCATAGCTAGCTGTCTGCCTGTCAAAGGGCAGATTATTATCTCATACCTCAAATTTGACTAAATGTAGTCACTGTGTTTTGCATTTGAACTGCATTATGTTGTACTTTTTTTTTATCATTTTGCCTTCTTGCGTTTCTCTGCATATTGAACAGGGATAGGCATATTTTAGAATCAAATAATTTTTATACAGCACCTATTAAGGAACTTGTCAGCTGCAAAGTTTAAATAATTGTAAAATAATGAATAGAGATAATAAACTGTTAACTTTTTATTAAATGTTATTAACTGTTAAGAATTACAACACTAATTTTAATATCTTAACTCAGCTATAAAAAAAAAACAGCCCCCGAAGACTTTTATTTTGAAAGGTACTATAACTATTAAAGAGTTAAATTAAAGCATTTAGGTTATAAACAAGTATAATCCTTAAAAGATGATTTGGCCATTCGGTCGTTGACTCACTGGATATGATTATAATGACTATAATAAAGTTAATAATAATATGTAAAAAAAAAAAAAAAACAGCAGCCACCTGTGCGCTTATGTAAGTAGGTGGGACCTGTCAAGAAGCTCTGGAAAGTATGAGTTCTCGCGATGCGAGATTTGTGCAACCAGACTGCGAGACCGACACGATTCCAGTAAGAGTACCGATAACATTCAGAAATGTCGGGTCGTTCGGTCCGCGCAGAGACCCGAAGTCGCGCTAAAGATGACATTAAGAAAGTGATGGCCGCCATCGAGAGAGTACGGAAATGGTGAGTATAACGGGCGGCGTCAAGACACTTTGAAAGAGAAATGTTTTTCAAAAGAGAAACTTCAGTCGGAAAGGAGGAGGAGTTTGATAAGAGGATGCTGTTTGATTGACACAAGAGACAGCCAATGTCAGCGCACTTGTCTTTATTTTCACAAGGGATAAGTGGCAAAAAGAGGCGGGACTTAAGGCTTTTAAAAGGTTTCTTCATGTGATGAAAAAGTGTAATATGTAGGGACTGTCAGTAACCTATAATAGCTAACTGATTTTATTGTGTTTTTTTTTTTTACTAGTTTATTATACATTTACTGTGCAAAAGAGTAATCCAAGCACACCCAGTAAGGCTTTAGCCCAACTAAACGAAGCACTTTTGTTATTGAAATAAATGGGGATATTTGATAGGGGTCATCTCATTAACAAATGGACCTTGTAATCCCATGTCCCAAAAAAACAGCTCTTAGATGAGCCAAAACTTTCTCCATCTGGAAACTTGATAAGTGTTTTTTTCTGCATGATTGCGTTTTTAACATGGAAACTTGACAGAGCTTTTCAAGTCATGTATATAGGAAACCTGTTACACAATTGCTCCATTTCAGGGAGAAGAAATGGGTCACAGTTGGTGATACATCATTAAGAATATTTAAATGGGTTCCTGTGGTGGACACAAAGGAGGTACGACACATCTGAGATGTTCTTTTCTCTTGGTTTTAATTGTACTTTCATGTCATCTGGATATGCTAAATGCATGTACAAAAATATGTTGTTTCCATTTCATAAATATAGATGAAAATATAATCTGTACATATTATCTGAAACTCCACAGTATTTACTGTATCTGTATTTTAGAAGGACAAGAGCAAAGTGTCTGTGGGTGGAGAAATGCAACGGAAGAATTTTCCCACGGAGGAGGCATCTGATAACGCCTGTTCTGTACTATTAGATTTTCAAGGTGAACAGATGCAAGTTTTAAAGGGTTAATTCACGCAAAAATTACAATTCTGTCATTGTTTGCTCACCCTCATGTTGTTCCAAACCCATATGATGTTCATGTCAAATTCAAATCTTCTCTTGGCTGCCTTCTCAGATGACAACAGCAACCAGAGTTCTCTCGACTCATACCAGCATAAAATAGCTGCAGACAGCAGCAATAACTCCAGTCTACCGCCCAGTGAGCCGGTCAGTCCTGCACCTCAGAGTCTAGACTATCATACAGATGACCCACTGCCGCCCACCCTCGGCCAGGAAATCATGGAAGGTGAGACTCATAGCTTGCATTTCTCATTAAGTTTAACGTTGACCTCAGAGCTGAGAGATTCATTATATTATATTACTTTGTAATTCACAATTTCATATTATTTTTCAATATTTAAATGTTAGTTTAATGTTAATCTCTGAGAGATTCATTACTCGTATTATATTATTAATAAATAAATGACTCATTTTCAAAGGTATATTCAGTGTTTCATAAACCCTGAAGCTTTTATAAACCTTGCTTAACTATTTAGATTCCACTGTAAGTTGTTTTCCCTCTTTGTGTCATGCTGATTTGTTCTGAACAAATGCGTTGCGCTCTTATCTTCTAAAAATACAAAGTTCACTGAGATCTTTGAGTCAGTTGACCCACTTTCAACATGTTAACTTTTTTTTTTTCTAGAACCGCTGCTGCAGTCAAGTGAGATTGCAGATGAGCCGCCAACACTGATCAAAGAAGATCTCCTTCCCCTCACTGCTCAGGTACAAAACAGTACAAAACTAGCCAGAGGTTGATAATAAAGCATGAATGCAAGGACAGTTCTTCTCCTTAGGTTGTGGGCCTTGCTTGGCCTCAAATTCAATCTTTTTTTTTCTTTTTTTCTTTGGTTTTATTCTCAATGCAACAACTTTCTGTGTCAGCTAGTGGTTGTTCCTTTTTCTCCAGGTGCAGGAGGATGAGGACAGTTGTGGAGCCCCACCACTAAAAAGAATTTGTACCGAGCAGGTCTCGGTCATCCAGGCAGCCCCTCTGAGCTAACACACACAGACACACACACACACACACACACTGTACACTGGGCATTGATAATCAGCCAGACTGATCACTGACCTTCCTAGAACTGCTGCAAAAGACACAATACGGACCAGACATCGAGAAAGCACTATATTTATTATCGCATGGAATAGCTTTGCAACATTTAAGATTTACAAATATCGGCCTTCCCTTTTAAACTCTTGTTCCGAGAACACACAGAATATGTTTAAATTCTGGTCATGTTGTAATTATTGTTCATTTCTGAAGATCTCGCAGTAGAATTCGGACGTGACATAAATGAAGCATTATTTCATAGGTTTATAAGCCAAAATCAAAAGAAGCCAGACTATTAACTGGACATTCCTGTTTACTGGGAGAGCAGATCTCTCACTTTAAAGCCCTTCTTGTTGAAATTGCTGTTACAGTTATTATAATGATTATAGTTTTATGTTATAGTCAGTGGAATGTGATGCTTGATAAAAAAAAAAGAAAGCCATAAAATAATTTCATGTTGACTGAAGGCTTAGCCATTATTGAAGAAAATGTATTTCAAAACAAAGACAAATAGTGAGTTATATTACAAGGGTACTTGAAATATAATTGAATACATCACGCTTTATGCACAAATAATCTCATTAGACCACACCATTCTCTTTTAATAAATACAATGACTTAACATGCAGAAGGTCTTCAATCAAGTTCTGTGAGTTTACATGCAGATTGAAATGAATGTTTAAGCTATGATTCAAAAGATGTGAATGATATCTAGATTTTCTGTTTGTAGATTCTGGTCTCAGGGTATCTAGTGCCTCCAACTGTTAAAGACGCACCCTTCCAGCTCTCATTTTTTTCATTAATTGAACATTTACTAATTTGTCTCAATGTAACACATACATTGAAAGAAGTTATTATTTAGTATGTTGGTATTATTCATAAAATGTTATAGGAATGGCATTTGTCTAGTGGGCACATTGAGGTTGATGAAGCAGCCATATTGTTATTTGAAGCAAATATTATTAAATATTAGACATTCATTTCAAGAAACTTAATTTTTGTCATTATTCTTTCAAAACAATAACAATATACACTACCGTTCAAAAGTTTGGGATCAATACGATAAAAAAAAAAAGAAATCAATACTTTAATTCAGCAAGGATGCATTCAATTGATCAAAAGATGCAGTAAAGACATTTACAATAAAAAAAATAAAAAAAAAGATTTGTATTTCAAATAAATGCTGTTTTTGTGAACTTTCTGCTCATCAAAGAATCCCCCAAAAAAAGAAAGAAAAATGATCACGCTTGCCACAAAAGTATTAAGCAGCACAACTGTTTTCAACTTTGATAACAATAAAAAAAAAAAAACTTGAGCATCAAATAATCATATTAGAATGATTTCTGAAAGATCATGTGACACTGAAGACTGGAGTAATGAAAATTCAGCTTTGCCATCACTGGAATAAATTAAATTTTAATATGTACATAGAAAAGTTATTTTGAATTGAAATAATGTTTCACATTATTACTGTTTTTACTGTATTTTCAGCCTTGGTGAGCATACGAAACTTATTTCAAAAACATTATAAAAGTCTTTAAAAGAAAAGAAAAAAACTTTAGTGTAGGAGATTCAAGATCTGTGGTATTAAAAAGTGGTTGACCAGCGGGTGGCGCTAAAGCCCCATTACACATTTTAAATCAGAACTATTAATAATTATTTTTGCCCATCAGTTTTATTATTACTATTATTATTTATTTACGTATCAGCATTGTATTTAATAATGAAATATCTATCCATGTTATGTTTCTCCTCTAATTGTTTTCTATGTGTTTCTTTTGCCATATACATTACACAGTACCTTAATTCATACCTAGACGGCGTTTTGGATGTCACAAACGCCTGGAGGATTTTTTGGCCACGCTAACTATGATGTAGTAGACACTAGATAGTCAGCCAAATATGTTATGAGACACAGCCAGTGTTTTACTCCAGAAGAGCGGATAGCATTTTGACTGTCTCGTCTCTCCTCCGTCAGGTCTCTCAATAACTCACTCAGGCGTTTAACACAACTTGTCTGAGCAGGACAACATCAGATAAAGCACAGGCAATAAGCAAAGAGTAGTTAGACGTCGGACCATGCGTGAGGGATTTTGGAAACTTCTTTGTATTTTCATGTTGTCGTTTCGTCCTTTTAAAGCCTCAGCAGCTATTTATCAGGTTCCAGTGAGACTGCAGCGCACAGTGTCCGAACACAACACTGGAGCAAACACACTCAACAGGTAAACTCTGCGACTTCATGTGCTCGATGTGTGTAACATTAGAGAAAGAGATTTACTAACCAGCTGGAGCATCACTGGGTTATCAAACTGATTGATTTAAAGCCTTAGTTTATTGCAGGATGATGGATTAAGGTCAGTGAACTCGAGTTATAACAGTCAAGCTTTAATAAACTTAGATTAGTCGAGCATTTCTATTATTATCTAATCGAACAATATTTTACTTTTTAGAAATATTATTCACAACTGTTTATGTGGTTTACAACTTTTCTGTATATGTAATGTGTAGGCTACATATAAATACATTTTTGAAGCTAAATAACCTACACTAAAAAAAAAACTGGTGTAGGATTTATTTTGAAACAGTTTTCACTCAGAAAATACTAGTATTTCACAAATAATTACAAAGAAACATTGAATTAAACATGACATTTTCAAGTAGAAAGATTGAAATAGTAATTTCTTGTAAAACGTACTTCATTAATCATTGTTTTATTTACGACTTTGAAAAATCATTTTACTGTGTACATATCTATCTATCTATCTGTTCTGTCATTCTGTCTGTTGTTCCATCTATCTATCATCTGTCTGTCTATCTATCATCTGTCTGTCTGTCTATCTGTTCTGTCATTCTGTCTATTGTTCTATAACTATCTATCTATCATCTGTCTGTCTATCTATCATCTGTCTGTCGCTCTATAACTATCTATCTATCTATCTGTCTATCTGTTCTGTCATTCTGTCTGTTGTTCTATCTATCTATCATCTGTCTGTCTATCTATCATCTGTCTGTCTGTCTATCTGTTCTGTCATTCTGTCTATTGTTCTATAACTATATCTATCTATCTATCATCTGTCTGTCTATCTATCATCTGTCTGTCTATCTGTTCTGTCATTCTGACTGTTGCTCTATAACTATCTATCTATCTATCTATCTATCTATCTATCTATCTATCTATCTATCGTCTGTCTGTCTGTCTGTCTGTCTATCATCTGTCTGTCTATCTGTTCTGTCATTCTGTCTATTGTTCTATATCTATCTGTCTGTCTCTCTATCATCTGTCTGTCTATCTGTTCTGTCATTCTGTCTGTTGTTCTATATCTGTCTGTCTGTCTGTCTATCTATCTGTTTGTCTGTCTGTCTGTCTGTCTGTCTGTCTATCTATCTATCATCTGTCTGTCTATCTGTTCTGTCATTCTGTCTGTTGTTCTATATCTATCTATCTTTCTGTCTGTCTGTCTGTCTGTCTATCTATCTGTCTATCTGTCTATCTATCTATCTATCTATCTATCTATCTATCTATCTATCTATCTATCTATCTATCTATCCTAAATACATCTGTGAAGGCTCATGTGGACCCCTGATTGAATTCCCAGAAAAAGCACAAAACAAACCATAGCCAAAAGTATTTATCTTAAAAATGAATAGTTCTTTTTCCCAACAGATGTGGCAAAATAATTTGTGGTTTGACATGTGGTTGAGGTTGAGCTCTTTAGTCTAGACGTGTAGAGCTTCATGTGCGTCTGTGGTCCGGTCACGACTCATCACAATCTGTCCTGTGAAACAAAGAAGAACAATGACATGAAAGACAAAACAGGCACAATCCTGGGATATTTTGAATCACCTGAGACATATCAGAAAGGAAGTTTTCCAGGTTTTTTTTATTTAGTTATTTTCAAGAACAGATGACAGACCCTTCGGGTGTTAAATGAATGTCGGGAGAGAATAAATCATTCAGTCTCCCATGGTAAAGGAAAAAAGATATGCTTGTGCCACTGAGAGGGTCTCTCTGAGGACCCTCAGTCCACCGTGCTGTATTTCATTTCGCTTTTGAAGTGAAGGAGCTTCATGAAGAAACATTATGGCACTAGTACTACTGAAGTCACATGCTTGTTTGTTTTGCAATGCCATATGCGTTTTGTGAAAAGGAATTTTTGGAAGACTTTTATCACTCTCTACCTAATGCTCTAAATTTCCATGATTTCATTGGTATTCATTTCTCCATGGTTTTTTTTCTATTCGATATTTGACATTGCTGGATACTGATTGGTCTGGTCTTTGTCATTATTATTGTTTATTCATCATGGAACGAATAAGGAACCGGTGCCAGTACACAGTACAGAAGACAGTTTCATGTCAGACACAGAATGGGACAGAGACTGTTGTGCAGCGACTGTTTCAGAGTTGCCGATGGCCTGGACCATGTGCGAACCTCATCAGGTACAGAGAAAAGAAGTGATCTCATGGTATAAACTGGAATATACTCTACTGTTTACTCTCACATTCACTAACAGACTCTGTGTATGCTTTGCTTTTCTGTATTTTCCCAGCTACAGAACTCTGGTGAGACCTGTGTACAGAGTGACCTACAGGAAAATCACTTCTCTGGAATGGCGATGCTGTCCGGGATTCCATGGGGAAGACTGCAGAGAGGGTGAGGGAGATCATTTCTCACCAATCTCAAGTTCACTGAAGTATTACTGAAGCATTTGAATGTCTTTGAGAGAAAATAATTGTTAGCTGTTAGATGACATTTATTAGTTGTGCCAAGAAAATCATAACATTATCACAGTGATTTTGTGGTTGGACTCTTTTGATTTGTGTAAGCAAGCAACCACATTGAAACCACCCAGAAACCACCCAAGCATCGAGCAAGTTTTTGCACGGGCAAACACCACTTACTTGGCTTGGTGTGTCTTAGTGGGTGGTTCTTTTTCAAATTTAAGTCTCTTAGCAACAAGGAGAGATCCTTTACATTCAGTTTGTGGGTGTGAATGTGAGTGACAACAGCTGGTCTGACGGTGGGAATCAATCATCTGGTAGAAAAAGGGAATGTGTCAATAATTTTTACACTGAATGTATTTCCTCTCTCTCTATATGAGCACCACACACTTCAGTGCAAAACATTCTTATACTGGCATATATTAACTTGGAGAAAATCCATTTTGGATTGGCCATGTCACAAAGTATGCTCAGATTTGCCATGATACAAATATCTGCAATCAAAAGTCAATATGTCTCAATATAAATGTTTCTTATATTCTTCCAAGACTAAATTATCTGTATATCTGATGTGATTCTATTTGTATTTATCCTAAGGAATTTTAGGAGGAGTATCTGAGACAAGTTCTTTGAAAGTCTACTACTTAAATAATAGAGCCAATGCATCCTTTTCTTAACTTTTTGTGGGTATAAACAAAAAGATCTGTATGTATTTTACCTGAGCCCCTTTCACATAGAGATTCCGGAAAATACACGGATAATGTGTCCCGGGATTTGTCCCGGGATCGTTTGATTTTGGTTCATTCACACTGCCAGTGATTTTCCGGAATCTGTGAGTGATTTCACACACATCCCGTAAAGATCCCGTAAAGACACGTGATGTCAGGATGTGATAACTCCTGTCAGATGTCAGTTCTGCTGATAACTCCTCTTCGTCATTTCTACACAACGATGAGTCCATACTCCCCAGTAGCGCCACTGGGTTTGCCGAGTGGCTCGTTCCCCATATGCTGTAGCATAGGTTGTAGAAAGGCCTGTGCGATGCCACGTGCGTCATTACTACGACACACCCCTTAGGCATCGGTCCTGGCTTTTGTTCACACAGGGCGCATTCTTGTGAACAAGCCGGGACTGATCCCGGCAATGTCACTAGGTCCCCATCCCGGTATCAATCCCGGGACGTGTTTGCGTTCACACAGAAGGCACTCTAGCAATTTTACGACAATTTCCCGGGATCAACGCACTGTGTGAAAGGGGGTCTGGTAACCCTGTCTAATGTCAATGTCATGTCATATTGGTACAGTTACACTCTACACTTACACTTACACTCTACACTTACACACTTTACTCCTAGAGTGATAATCATAATCAAAACCAGCACAGCTCTGGGTCTTTGCATATATGGGTAAATACATTTTAATTAAACTAAAATAAAAAGCTGGAAGAAAATATTTTGAATTAAGAAAATGAGTCAATGCTTTTGATTAATTTTAATTTGTTTGACACAGCACAGTTAGATGTGGTAGAGGTCACAATAGTCCAAATCATTTTGACTCAATAAGGATAATTGACCCATGACACACATTCCCATGTTTTTCTGGATGCTGGTTTAATGAACCTCTTTCCCCCCACAGCAGACACACTGGCCCGTCTGCGGTGTCTCTTTTCAGATCATCCCCTTTGAGATGTGGATGATTTAGTTTGGGTCAAATCCAAGGGCGCCACGATCTCTGACATGTGAATAAATCAGAAATCTTCATTCCCCATCCCTCTCTCCTTTCTCCTTCCTCCTCCCTTTTATCCCTCTCCATTGGGCTCATAGCTTCAGCCTGAGGCTGTCAATCCCCTGGGTCTCAGGCCCCTTTGTGTTTGGTTTATTTAAGAACATATTTTTGGACTTTGGATTGTGACTCGTAGTCAAACAGCTCAAGTTAGGTCAAAGTCAGTCGTGTGAAATCCCAACATTTCCTATTATTGTGTGTAATGAGGCCTAAAGAAGAATGCTGTGTCTGATTTCAGTCATTAAAAACCTTTTTTACATTTCCGGGTTTGGAACGTTGTTAAACTAAAGCAGGGTGAACTTGTACATGGGTCGATGACCATTGCAAATATAGCCATTATAATTATTTTATTGCATTCCCATTTGCTCCAACAGCAGCTGTATTAGAAACCCCATATTTTAATCAAAGGGTAAAATAACACTTAGCATAGTGTTATAATGTACTCTTCTTAAAAAAAAGTTTGTGGAAAGGGTGCTTTATCTATTACAAGGCTCTAAATGGGCGATTCACACATGAATCAAATGCAATGGGAAATTATGGGAAATGTGGAATGGGAAAATAATGCAAGGAATAGACCCAAGCGCACAGCCATCTTTAGAATTTTGTTTTTGAACTTTCATTTTTTCGATAGCTCTGTATATTTCTATTGCATTGCTGTCGAAGAGTAATTAGCTGGTGAAGAAGTGGATTTACTTATTGTAGAGTTAACTAAAGTTATCTTGAAGCAAATGTCAACTAATGTCTGTAGACCGGGAAGATTTTAAAACCAGCCGTCCATTGCAGTGGAATGCAAATGAAAAACGTGGAATGCATTGAAAATGTAAAGATGTGGAATGGAAAAAAAATGAAGGTCTCAAGACACATTTTTAAAAAAAGTTGAACTAACTTGAGCATGAGTTTTCTGAACGCACTGTCATGCGAAAGACACAAGACACGAATGGTCAAACACATCCATCTAGGGCATGTAAGAGTGATCAATCCAGCTAAATATATAAATAGAAATGCGATAAGAAACTTAAACTGATTCATTCTTCCCTGGAGTTGTGCTTTAGATGTTTATTCATATCACTTTGACAGTTATGGAGAATTGTGTGACTATCTGTGGTCATGTTGAACCACATTAGTGATGTTCAGTCCTTCAGGAATGTACAGTGTCGGAAATTCATGTGCCTTGTATTAAAAGATACCAGTGTGATGAAGTTGTTTGTTCATTAATGCAGCCCAGACAAAGAAATCTTTCTCATCCATCAGATTAGTCAGCAAAATGCTGGACTTTTTGTTGCTGTCCCTCCCTCGGTTAGTTTTGCTCATTAATGGATTCCTTGTATATTGAGGCCAGTTCTTCTCTTGATCTCATTACATTTCCATATAAGTATGTCAAAGACTTGGATATTCTGATCAGTCGTGTTTAACTATGTGAAAAGTATAGCTTCATGTTTGACTAAGAATGAGTAGACGTCAAGGAATGCGAGAGTGCAAAGCTGTTGAGGTGTGGGAGGATGGTTGCAGCTGGGATCGACAGCTGTAAGAGATCCTTTGTCCCGTAACGGTATTCCAATTGTCACTAGAGAGGAACTCCCAGAGATAGCATGCAACACATCAACAATCTACTGTTATGTTTTTGTATTTGATGTAAAAAAAAAAAATATTTATCTCCTAATTCAGAGGTTTTTGAGCTTTTTGTGATATACACTAACTAAAAGTTTCTTGATCTCTAAATCAGCACGTTAGAATGATTTCTGAAGGATCACTTGTCACTTAATACTGAGTAATATGCTGAAAATTCAGCTTTATCATCAGGGAAATATATTAAAATAGACTGACTAACTAAAAACAAATCAAATTATTATCTGGGAAATTTTTACTTTGATTTGCATAATACAGCTTTAGACATTGTATGTTTTTCTATAGATAGATTACCTGAGGATCAATAAATATAATGAGCATATTACAATTTATATTTAGCATATTTAATCTTAATTTAACATTTAACTTCAACAGCTCAAAAAAATACATTTAGCAAAATGCTTGCTTGTCTCCTCAAATGTTCTGCGTACTTCTCAACTGTTTTTACCATTTGGTGCAGCTCTACTTTTTTACTTATTTAGTCTAACTTTTATGCATGCTGCACATAACAGTGGTTTGGGGGGACGGAGTTAGTTAGATCCCTAAATGACAGTCTAAACAAAAAGTTGGAGAGTTTTTTATAAGTACATTTACTAAACAGTTAATTTAACACAAGTATAATTCATTTTATCAACAGTACTACATAATATTATGGCTCCCTGAGGGTTCCTGGATTCCAGTTTGAAAACCACCAAACCCTGATTGTTAGACTAAAGGCATTAGTCATTCATGGGAACAATTCCCATCAGCAGAATTACTTGGGTACTCGAACTTCCCATAATGCCCTGGTCAGGGTCTTATCTATATCCATATAGTTAACTCCAGCTGTCTTTCTTACTACCCCCATACCAGGTTTCCAGAAGGCCTGGCAGAGTTTCAAATCTATCACCTGCTTTAGAAATTCCTTTATTGAGATTGTGATCAGTACCCCTAGCTGTGGGAAAATGGGATGTCTGTGGTGTGGTATCTCATGATTGATGAGGACGCGTGTGCTCCAGCCCCCTCAGCTGCCTGTGGCGGGTGAGATCATCTCATTTCTGTGGTGGAGCACAGATGGACAAGCCAATGCGTTCTACCTGTTCATTAGGGTAACTTGTAAAGACTATGAACCCAAAACTATATCTCATAAATGCATGGTGAATGTAATCAGTGTGCAAATTATACAGTGACCAACGCCAACAGACACATTCATGACCAATGGCAACAGGACACGTTCTTTGGGTTTTTCAGTACCCTTGTCAGCATCTGTTGCTGTTAGCTGGCGCTTGTTTTCGCTGACTGAACATGTCAGCGTTTGGCGGGTAGTGCAGTGCCTGAGAAGTGACATACTGTAATCTGGTGATTGTCTGCATTAATCAGCGTCTGTGTGGGTGCAGTGAGAATTAAGCATTAAGCAACTCAAAATGTCTTTTGGTGCCTGCAGTGTCTCTAGTTTGCCAAACAGTATTCTACAATAAATACAGTGTGGAATAATTAAGATTTTTAAAGGGATACTCCACTTTTTTTTGGAAATAGACTCTCATATACTCTCATTCCTGCGTAAAAAATCAAGAAACTTTGCTGCCATACCATGAGTCCAGCAGGCGTAATGATATGACGCAGCGCCTGAAAATAGTCCCCAGCTCGGTAACTTCCAACGTGACCGGGACTAAGTTTGTCTAACCTATTAGACCTATTTTCAGGTGCTGCGTCATGTCATTACGCCTACTGCACCCATGGTACGGCAGCAAAGTTTCTTGATTATTACGCAGGAATGAGAGTATAGTTCCTAGCCATATCAGCCTAGAAAATCGCAACTTTACATTTTCCGTCGGTCTTAGTACACGTTGTAACTACAGAAGAGTCAAGTTTTAAATAGGAAAAATATCGAAACTCTTTGGTCATTTTTTTTAGAGAGATGCTAATGGTCCTGTCCGATTCAATGATCTATGCTAAGCTATGCTAAAAGTGGTACCGCCAGACCCGGAGTTCGGCTGAATGGATTCGAAAATGGTAAAACTCAACTGTTTAACTCTGGGGGAGTTGTAAAATGAGCCTATTTCCCCCAAAAAGTGGAGTATCCCTTTAAATGTTTTTGAAAGAAGTCTAAAAAAAACGTAATTATTCCAAACTTTTGACTTATAGTGTATATTTATATAGAGAGTATATTATAGATTAATATAAGTGATGTATATATATGTAAGATGTATAATGTACTATGTTGCATCTATGTAGCTCTGTGATCTGATTTACTTGTGATTTAACTTTTTGTGGTTACTTTTGAAAATGTTTTTGAAATATTTATTGAATATTAAGTTTTAGTGATGATAAAATGCATTACTTTTTACTTTTTAGTAATCCCAACTTTATTGTCTTCGTTTTGACTTTCTTTTAGGGTTTGAGCCTTAAATGGGGGTGTGAACCTCCAAAAACCCCTGTAATTTCCACCATGAACAGTGTTGGATAAGTTACTCTAAAAAAGTAATTAATTACTAGCTAATTACATCTTAAACAGTGAAATTAGATCACTGTAGGAATTACTCTCTCCAAAAAGTGTTGCATTACTCACTACCAATTACTTTCTAAATCCTTTCATATCAACCTCGACCAGTTGAACATTACAAGGATGAAACTGCTCTTTTAATAAATAATATAAAATTGCATAAATTCTTCTTGAAATGATTATTCTCTCTATTTAAAGGGAGAAGGTTACATTTAAAACATACATTTTAACATTAGACATTATACATTTTGATGTTAAATACACTATTGTTTTATATAGAATTGTTTTATAGTCTATACAGTGTTTAAAGCAATTACATCAGAAGTAACTAATTAAATTACAGAAAAATTAAGAGTAATCCCTTACTTTACTTTTTCAAAGGAAAAGTAATTGAATTACAGTAATTAATTAGTAATGCTTTGCACCCAACACTGACCATGAATATAAATTAGTCTAAATAATCTCAAAGTAGGGCTAAACCAAAATGATTAAAATGATTATTTTGCTGGAAATTATTACTCTTATTAAATTACTCTTATTTAACTTTTCAGACCAAGAAACACATCTGATCCAGTTGGACTGTCCAAGTACCACATGGTCACCAACATGGGCTATGCATAATAGTCTAAAACAATATTACAAATAGATCAGAAACATGAGCATCACAATTTTAACAAATGCAAGACAGCACAGCTGCAAGGTGTTGTGGTTGCAGCTGGAATCAACAGCTGTAAGAGATCCTTTGTCTCTCAACATTATTCCAGTTGTCACTAGAGAGCAACTCCCGTCTCCCAGTGATATTATGAATTAAATGTCAAATGTAAATTAAAATGTTATTTTAATTTAGTTATGTAGGTGCTTCACAAACCAAATAAGCAAAAGCAGACTCCTGCAATTACGTGAAAGTGCATTTTAAACTGAATTGAATTGAGATTTGTTTAGTCTGCTTGTATACTATACGCTTTAGGGGGATACAATTTCCAGCAAATGAATTCCAAAGAGGAATAGCAAGCAATTACCAGTCTTCCTGCAATACATGTGCCCAAAGTATTTGTTTGAGGGCAGATACAGAGGCTAAAGCTCATTACTAACAAGTCTGCTTGTATTTAGCATAGAAAAAAAGTTAATGACGCACGATCTAGATCTGGCAATACAGCTTATTAAAATTCTGTATAAAACAAATTCATTGCGTCGCATTTTACCAATAAACCACTTCATAAACTGCATTCACCCTGGAGAACATGCAGGAGTATCTTGTGTCTTCATAATCTCTGAAAACCCCATCAGTCTCTGCCAGAATGCTGTTAATGGGTGTGGAGTCTTAATGTGGTCAGCTTGCATGTGTGATTTGTGTATTTGTTCTTCTTGAGTCGCACTCTGGTTTGGTACATCAATACATCACTGATGTCTGCGCTGGCACGTGTTTGCGTAACTTTATTAACCATGTCAGTTTTAATAAAATCGTTGTGCTAGTTCCAAAAAACGTAGGCCCGATTAAGCCTTCCCTCGCATCTGCAGAAAGCATAACGGTCCAGTGTCTGCAGATCCCATTGTGCTGCTCTTCTTTACAGCTGATCCGTTGGGTGTTTTTCCAGAATACCCCAACGTTCATTTGTCCACTGATCTGAGAGCGGCCCGGTATCCAGCAGAGCCCTGCGTTACGGCCAAGGCACAAAGAGAACAGGCATGTCAGAGACAGCTGAACATTTCATTCTACGTTTTCATAGTCTGCCAAACTTCAACAGCGCTTTAACTTACACAGCCTTCTGTCATACAGCACCCAGTGCCATGGAGTCCCTACAAAGTAAATATTACAGAACTAGTGTTTTATATATATTTTTTTAGCATAACTGATATAGAGTGAATGGCATTCTTTGGGTTTCCCAGCATGGGTGTTTCCTCAAAGAGGAGACATGCAGTTAGCATTGCACTTTAATGCAGTCCTTATGGACTCCCACCTCGAAAAACAGAGACATGTCAACTCTCCTGCACTGTTGGATGTGTATATTGTGGTGAGAAGTGACAAATTTGTTCCTTTGCGCTTCATGGAATGAGCTAATGTCCCTTCATGAGGTTTGGCATCCAAACTGTTTCTTTGATGACACTGTGACATGCTTGTGGCCTTTGTCAAGTCAATTGAGAGCAGATGATAAAGCTTGTAGTGTTCAAAATGTCTCATTGGAAGAAAATAGAAGTAATGATGTTATGATAATTTAGTTTTTTGTTGCCAAGTAGTTTGCTGCGTACTAACTAAAATTAGCAAAACCACTAGCTTTGGTCTATTAACCACCCACATAGTAGTCCAGTAGTTTAGATGTTTTTAAAGTAGTGGAAGTCTGGTTTATTTTAGTGGTCCATTTGAATGTACACAGATGAGTCCAAAAATGAGTCCTGTACTGCATTTGATGTCTTTTAATCCAAATTTAATCTTCAGTTCCTTACTATGTTTCAACCAGTCAAAAATGAAGGTGGTTAGTTTCTTTGTTTTTAGCTGTATTTAGTTCCTGATGGATGAAATCAAGTCCTGTTCTATAATTTTTCTCATTCAATTTCACAGAGAAACAAAGACTGGGCTTGGTAAGAATTTTTTACGTTTTTGAAAGAAGTCTTTTATGCTTTATTTGGTCAAAATACAGTAAAAACAGTAACATTGTTAAAGGTATAGCGGAGGATGTTTTACTTCCTGGTGGGTAACCTATACTATTGGTCCTCCTAATTGTCAATCATTCTGGTGAATCAATCAAACTTTTCAAAAAGTGGAGAGGGCGGGTCTTATCTAAAATTTGGAAAGATCCCCCGCTATACCTTTAAATATTACAATTTAAATGTAACTGTTTTTTTTATTTTAATATATTTTAAAATATTATACCTGTAATGGTAAAGCTGAATGTTCAGAATCATTACTCCAGTCTTCAGTGTCACATGATCCTTCAGAAAACATTCTAATATGCTGATTTGGTGCTCTACAAACATTTATTTATTATTATCAAAATAACTTTATAACATCATGGAAAAATAATGTCACTTTTGACCAATTTAATGTGTCCATGCTGAATAAAAGTATTTTGTTTTTTAAAACTTTTTTTGCTGACCTCAAACTTTTAAATGGCAATGTCAAATAATATGTAAAAAATGGGATGCAAACGGCAATTCGTGTTTACATTAAAGTAGCTTCCCCAGCTCAGCATAATCAGTTTTTGTGTCTGAGACATTCTGTATTTTGTGAACATTTTGTTCTAAAGTTTAATTTCTAATCTCATTATCTGTGTATTGCATTTCACATATAAAATTTCACCACTGAGAGATCAGCTGCCATTCATCATCGTCTCATTTCATGCCAAATGATTCCCAAGACTCTGCTGTCTTGGAAGATCGCTCTTCTTCCACAGAAAGGTCCAGCACCTTGCGGTTATCTTCAGCTCCTGACCAACTGAGGAGTGTCTCTCTTAAAAGAGAAAGGTGAATTTTGGGGAAACCCAGAGTGAGATATTTCCCTCCATGCATATGGAAAACCACGGCTGGCCAGTGTCTGGTTTTCCTGTTCCTTATCCTACCCCAGGGAGGGATGTCAACCAAAGATGTGATTGAACTAATTTAGTGTCTCTCTAACAAGTTCTCGTTGTTCACAAAACAACACTGAGCATACAACTGATATTTTGGTTTCACACTGAGGTTTTGGGATTGATTTCATTTTTGGACTACAAGTCAGTGACTCTGGAAGGATCCTTGGAATTTTTAAGGACAGTATGAATGAATGTGTCTCTGTTACGTTCACGGTGAGAGCATCACACTAACCTCATTCAGATCAGTTCTGTTTACCACTTTGACTAGTATGCAATTATAATATTGCAAAAACAGAGCAATCTTTAGATTGAATGATCATAGATTTGACTTATGACTCAACAGATGGCTGAGAGATTTATAGCATTTGCTTAATCCATTCACTCTGTGCTATATCATTTTTTATGGTGAAAAATCCCCCTTTCTCTGCTGTCATAACACGTTACCTTAACATCTCTTTTTTTGCATTCATCCCTTTAGAGTGCATGAACTGTACTGGTTATGCTGACGTCAAAGAGCGCTTGAGTGTCATCGAAGCTCAGGTAAAATAGAAATGTAGGTAATCTCTTGTGTTAACCAGTCACATTTAAGTTAAAATGGTAAGAGTGTGGTTTTTCTTTTTTAACAGATAATGTTACTGAGAGATGCAGAGGCACCCCCTCTCCCTCTTTCCAGCCAATCACCTGAGAGAACAGCTGATAATGAGGTGGACAGGGCACACCCCTCACCAATAACACCCAATGCCATTGGCCGACCAGGTAAGAAAAAATGATGTATATATTTTACTATACTGTTCTTTAGGATGTGTAATTTTGTTTTATTTTATTTTATTATTTATTTTTATATATAAATATATAATTAAATCTTAAAATATATAAAATACATACATATTTATAAATATAAGTTTTAATTTTTTTGTTTTATATTTTATATTGTCTTCCCAGGACCAAAAGGACAACCAGGACCTGTTGGGCTCCCAGGTCCCCCTGGTCCTCCTGGACCTTTAGGAAAGATAGGGTTTTCTGGAAAACCTGGTTCTATGGGACCTAGAGGTAAGAACTAGCTCTTTAACTTGACTGGGAATATTAAAGCAAATATTTAGCTTCACAGCTCCTGGTTACGTCTGATCTCTATAGGACCTCAAGGGCTGCGAGGTCCTCCAGGAGAAAGAGGCCTTCCTGGTCCGCCGGGGCCTGCTGCACCCTCTCCCTTCTCCATTAGGGGAGACGTTTTCACTCTAATGGCAAAACAACATGGCGAATGTGAGTACAACAGTCCACATTAAACATGCGGTTCACTGTCCACATTTTTTACGTTTATGACTTTAAAGGGATAGTTCACCCAAAAATGAAAATTCTGTCATTAATTACTCACCCTCATGTCGTTCCAAACCTGTAAGACTTTCGTTCATCTTCCGAACACAAATTAAAATCTTTTTAATGAAATCTGAGAGCTTTCTGTCCTTCCATAGACAGCTATGCAACTACCAATTTGACGCTTCAAAAAGTTCATAAAGAGATTGTAAAACTAATCCATATGAATTGAGCAGTTTAGTCCAAATCTTCTGGAGAGACTCGATCGCTTAATGTGATGAACAGATTTAATTTACGCTTTGATCAGCGGACATAAACCTTAAGTTCAACCTAACCTTCTTGACGTGCGAGAACAAACCTCACTGGTTCTTGTGGAAGCTCAAACGTGCTGCGTAACATGCGAGAATGGTTCTCACACGTCAAGCGAATATGCTTGAGCTTCCGTTTACCACAACTGATTGTGAGTTGATGAATCTTTATGAATAAAATGAATAAAATAATAAATTAATAAATTATGAATAAAAGCCTAAATTAAATCTGTTCATCAAATAAAGCGATCGTGTCTCTTCAGGAAATTTGGGCTAAACCGCTCAATTCATATGAATTAGTTTTACGATCTCTTTATGAACTTTTTGAAGTGTCAAAGTGGTAGTTGCGTAGCTGTCAATGGAGGAACAGAAAGCTCTCAGATTTCATTAAAAAGATCTTCATTTGTGTTCCGAAGATGAACTAAAGACTTACGGATTTGGAACGACATGAGGGTGAGTAATTAATGACAGAATTATCACCATTATTAATCAGGGTTAAAGAAAATAAGGAATTGAATACGTAAATGATATGTAACAGCAGCAACCTTTCAAATGTTATTCTCAAAATGACCATAAGATGGCAGCATTTGAGTAGTATCAGCTTTAAACCTCTCAGAGCTCTGGCTCACTTTAAGAGTCTGGTTGGCTTCTGTCTGTCAACAGTTAATCAGAGTCATTTGTTAGCTCTCTGTGAAACATGGATAACCCAAAACAGAACCTGAGCAGCAAATCCTACTGGACAGAACAGCGGTACAGCTGCTCAAATCACATTTGCTGCAAGTGAAGTTACATTACATTACATGTTTCAGATGCGGATAGTGACTTTTCTGCCTATCGTGACCTTCAGACTTTCCTTGGACCCCCAGGGCCCTCCGGCCCTCCTGGTCCGCCAGGTATGCCAGAACATCAGAGAATACATAACAGTTTCACCTGGTATCACCCACCTATTTCATCACACATTTAATCTTCTATCAATATGTGTTGAACAGGGCCTGCCGGACCACCTGGACACCCAGGTACCCCGGGGAAAAATGTAAGGCATTTTTATCATTATGGAATGTATTTAGAATATATTTTAGGATAAATAGAAAGAGTTAATGATATATTTAATATTCTTGCAGATTATACATGAAATGTGCTCTAAAATAGTATGCATTTACAGTTTGAATGAGGAAATAAATAAATGAACAATACATATGGATGTATAAGGCACAGTGTACTTATTATTTCATATTCATCATAGGCTGCCATAAGCTTTTCAGGCACACCAGGTGACAGGGGACCTAAAGGAGATCCAGGAGAAAGAGTAAGTCATCAATAAAGACCTACATTTAGATAGAAATTACATCTTAATCTTATACATTTTGCATTTTAGATAAAAATGTAATGTTTTTTATTTGGGCTAATTAGATTGTATCACTCTATTTTCAAAGGGTCCACTTGGAATAACAGGAAAGCAAGGGCAGCCTGTGAGCGCACATACTGGATTGCATTTATATTTATAACAATTATTTATTTTTTGTTTTATTATAATTTTTAATCAATTCATAAATCAATTCATTTATTTTTCAATGCATTTCATTTTTATAATTAAGATAATTAAATTTAATTACGTTTTTATTTTATTTTATATATACTGTATATACGTGTATATAAAATTAATCTTGTGAGCAGGGTGTTCCAGGTCCTAAAGGTGAGCCGGGAGAGACTCCAGGAGAGGTAAGGATGATGCACAAACAAATGGGATAGTTTTGTATGTTTAGTTATGATGATTTATTGTCACATGCTAAAGCTCAGCCTTCTTGCAGGTGCAGCAGTTGAGGGAAGCGCTGAAGATTTTGGCAGAGAGGGTTCTCATTCTAGAACACATGATCGGCATTCACGGTGAGAATTATGGATTAATATTAATTATAAGTCTATAATTATGGAGTTATAAGTTATAACTAGACTCAGTTGGATTCCAGAGCATCATTAGTATCCCATGGCATACGCTGTCAGCTGCCAGAGAGGTTAGCATCTGCAGCAATTATTTAGTAATGACTTTAAGGTTGCATGAGGATGAATTGCTTTAAAGTATAAAATTGACATCAGAGGACCATAAATATATAGCCAACTATTTATTTTTAGACACATGCATGGTTACGCAACTTCTTTCCCTTTATTTTTGTTTCTTTCGTTTTATCACTCTGCCCAGATACTCTGTTGGACTCTGGTTCTGGAATAGATCTCCTGGCAGACTTCATGCTAACAGGCAGTGCTAAAAGTGTTGGTGCCGCCAGACCCTCCTCTCCTCTTACTTCGGACAGAGAGTAGCCGGACTCTGTCGGGTATGAAGAGTGAATAACAAACACTTGTGACCACAAGACCTTTATCCCCTGTCTGTTGTTCTGAAGGACAGATCACTCAATGTATATGCTGATGAGTATAATGAAAGTGGCACTGATCTTTTCTATTTTTTATTTACTTTATGTATTGTATGTTTAATGGTAATATTCTGTCTGAAAACCATTTTCATTGACATTGACAATCCATTCATCTTCTGTCATGTGTTGTATTTCAAGGGCGGGCCTTTATTTTATCCATCAGGAATTGATTGGATGTTGAAAAGTGGGCATTACTTACAGAATAGAGCCTGAATGTGAGTTTGCTAAAATTATGACTAACTAGCTATTTTGCTATTGGTTAGAAGTATCCAAGTGATGTCAGCAGAAAAAAAGGTTATTTTATAGTAAGAGCAAGTTATTAGAGATCTTGATAAAAGATGATAAAAACTAAGACTGAATAACATGCACCAATTAATCATTCACATTAAAAGAAACACGCATTAAGAACGTAACTGGAATCAATTTTCAGTGACTTTAAGTGTGTATTTACTGTAGTTTGTTTCTTTTATGATAGTAAAAGTGAGGATTTTGGACTTGCAGGATATCTGGGGTAATTTACATGATTATACAAACAAAAAATAGCATTCTTTACACTATTCATTTCTTAATGAGCTTTATGTGGCATGAATGATGATTTTATCAAGCTGAAAAATGTGTATTGTCATTAAAAAAAAGTATAGTCATCAAAACTTTCCAGAAAACAAAAAAGGCACAATTTTTCTTGTCATTTCATTTTTGTTTTCTGATCGATGACCTAAGATGACCTCATGCACATAATTATATATAGCACTCTTAGCAGGGGCTTTGTTTGAAAACACTTCAAGTCTCAAAGCTCACAGCAACCGTAAAAAATACACTAGAATAGATTTTTAAAACCAAATTTAGCCCTTTGCCTGTATAGAAAGGGCAACGTCTACCACAATAAATTGTGTTTACTCCTCTGCTCACCTGTTCTTATTCATAAAGCCTATCATTGACTCGCTGAAAACCCAAAATGGCAGAACGCACCCAGGTCTGCTATAAATAGGGTTGTAGTGAATAGCCAGAGAGACACAAAAGGCCCTGTTGACCTTGTTCGCAGAGGACCGTTCAACACTCCATTGTGGCTTTAAGCTTATTGTTGCGCTTGAGCTTTTGTAATCCCCTCAGGAGGGAACAAAATCTTTCTGAATCTTGGGCTTTTTCTTGTTGTTGAGTTAAGAAAGAAACCATGTCTGAAGTGTTTGTTCAAAAAGTTTCCCACAGTAAAACTTTACGTTATTGAGAGCCAAAATCTGATTGTTTGTATTTTGATTTTTGACTTTTTAAATAAAAATGTTAAGGGAAACAGCATTTTTTTATTTACTTATTGATGGATGGATGGATGGTATTTTAGCAAGTTTAAACCCTCCAACAACAACAGTTTTTTTTATCTCTTTATTGACAAAAGGCACAGATACAGAGCTTAAGAGGAAGACAACACACAAAGGGACATGAACAAACATGGAGAAACATCGGAAATGTAATTTTTACTCCTGTTCCTTATCCTCTCCGTGGGTGATGACGTAGCACAGGTTTTTGTAGTCCAGGTTGCCAGCCACATCCAAGGGGAAGTTTGTGAACATCTGGCTTACCTAGGTAAATTTTGTAAAAATGTTCTTGATTAAAATGCATTCAATGAGTTTTTATATATTTTAATATTAAATATAAAATTCATCATCAGCATCTCAGACAAATTGTGCCTTTGCATTTCAGAAGAAAGAAAAGTATATTACCTCAGCCTCAGTAAATTTGTCAGCCTGGGACATAAGGTGATATTTGATCCTGTGAGGAGAAACAAAATAAATATATTCAATGCTGTGCATTTCAAGGAGACTTTGGACTTTAAAGTCAGTGATTTACTTACTCTTCTCCTTTAAGGATTCCTGTGCCCTCTGGGTCGAAGATCTTAAAGGCATTGAGAATAGTCTCCTCGGGGTCTGTACCTGTCAGTCACAGAAAGGTAACAGATTATAGATTATTCTGTAACTATAATGAGTCATATATACTCTTATACATGTCAAAAACTTAAAGGGATAGTTCACCCAAAAATGAAAATTCTGTCATCATTTACTCACCCTCAAGTTGTTCCAAACCTGTATGAATTTCTTTCTTCTGCTGAACACACAAGCAGATATTTTGAAGAATGTCAGTAACCAGACAGTTGACTTCCATAGTATTTTTTTCTCCATACTTTGGAAGTCAATGGAGCCCATCAACTGTTTGGTTACCCATATTTTTTCAAAATATCTTCTTTTGTGTTCAGTAGAAGAAAGAAATTCATACAGGTTTGGAACAACAATAGGGTGAGTAAATGATGACAGAATTTTCATTATTGGGTGAACTATCCCTTTAATTAACAAAGATTTGAGTAATTTTTGGAGAAAGTTGCATTCAAAATCTATGCTTCTGATGCTAAACTATACAATTCATATATCAGTATGCAGCATGCCTGATGTCTGCTGGGTTCTGCTGCTATTTACACCTCATTAGCATGATTATCATTTCAATTCTGATAAATTTGATTCTTGCCTTTGAGCTTCTCTCCAAACATGGTGAGGAAGACGGTGAAGTTAATGGGGCCGGAGGCTTCCTTTAGCATCTCATCAAGCTCATCGTTGCCAACATTGAGACGTCCTGCCAAACATGCACATACAGAGATATACATTAATACAGAGTGCCACTTCCTCTGATAGTTCGAATGTAGTGGGAGTAGACCATAGATATTTAATGCAATAAAATACTAATGAGACCAGGATTACAGGGCCAGGGAAAATTATAATTAGCCTAGGTATATTTCGCTTTAGAATTTTGAGGGGAAAAAATAACAAAATGTACTTGAATTGTTGTGCTGACATTATGATTTGTAATGAAAAAATATTTATATTATAAACAATTATTAAATTAGAAAGATTTTACTGCTGTATATGAATTTATCAATGGTTTCATAGAATGGTTTTGCATCTAAATCTGCTATAATCACATTTAGGCTTCACAACATTCAGTAGGGGGCTAAAGAGGAGCCACTGTAACCCTTAGAACAATACCCTTGTTGGTTCAATAGGATAAACACCTTTAAGTATCTCCAGTATTTACACTATATACATGCATTTAGTGAGGCTTCACACACCCAGAGCAGCAAATGTGTCCCTCAGGTCGTTTTTGTCAATAAAGCCATCTCTGTTCTGGTCCATGATGGTGAAAGCCTAGAGAAGCATTCAGATTTACAGAGGTAAGTACCAAAAAATATGCTAAAATAAAATGTTTAAGGAAGTGAATCCTAGAAATGACCCACCTCTTTAAACTCCTGTATCTGTGACTGCTCAAACATGCTAAACACATTGGAGCTGGCAGCTTCCTTCTTCTTGGCCTTCTTTGGTGCCTGGGATTCAGAGCAAAAACAATTTAGATGATTTCCCACCCCTGCCTTTATGCTATTTAAATGTAATTTTGAAGCACATAAAACTTAAAAATTCATGCAAAAATGACATGACCTGCAAAGACGTTTGCTATAATACACTTTAACCGCTCTACGGCACAAAATGAACTCTGCCGAGTTTGACATTGAGAGCTGTCAGTGGCCCTATTCAAGGACATCATGAATTTAGTTGCATTTAGTCCGAAATGCTACAAATTAAACACAAATAGGCTATATATTGACTCCTGGAACAGTTACTCACTGAGAAGTTTCCTGAAATTTAAAGAAGAAAAAAAAGTTGCTCTCATAACTAAGATCTAGGTTAATTAAAAAGGCCCTTTTTAAAAGATATAGAAAGAAATACATGTACAAAACCTTCCATTGCATGTACTTTCTAACATAAAATACAATATTATCTCAGTTAGAAGATCAACGCCACTCAGTTTCACCACCATTTCCATGTTAAGATAGGACGAAGCAAAGAGACACGGTTCCTACCATTGTGAAGAGCTTCTCTTTACTCTGTTCTTGGTCTCAAAAGCCTGAGGGACACTCAAACATCGTCGGTTTCCAGCTATATATTGGCACAATTGGCCTGACGGCCCACCTGTTCTATGTTTAGACAAAGGAGGAGGCACAACAGAGAAGAATACTTGCCATATAGAGAATCACCAACCCTACCACCCCCCAGTTATTGTTACGGACAGATGCTAGGTGATGTGATCAGAGTGTGTGGGCTTTGCTATCTTAGGATCATTGGATGCACCCTAACCCCCTAAGACTCTTCTACACGCCTAATGTGTCGTTTAAAGTCCGTGTGAAGCCGGCTAGCTTCTCACATCAGTGCGTTTGGTCAGATGTTGACGCAATGTCTCCGCTACATGGATTACTTTAATTATTTGATGCCTTGGTACATTGGTGATCAGTATAGACACTTTTGACCAGCTTACAAGTCACGGTTAGGAGGTTTTATAGCACAGTCTAACTTCGATGAGAATCAAACATTCTGGAGAGATGAATCCGAGAAACATTTATTTAGACTTTTTAGACTTTAAAGTATGCTTAAATGGATGCAACAGCAGACAACATACTCATATATGCATCTGTTACGTCGTGCATTGCATTTTTATCACTTATTCTTCACATATTGTATATTCATTGCAACTATCTACTCTTTTTATTCTGCACAGTTACACAGTTTTTTGTACTATTTATTGTATTATATTTTGTACAGTCTTTGTATAGGGGAGAATGGGGCTAGTTGTCTCACTTTTAACTCTGTGATTTATTTTAAACATTTATTTTATTTATTTTTTATTTTTAAAAGATCTGCTTTGGTCTACATTGTTATTAACTGAAACTAAAACTGCAACTAAAACCATAAAAAAAAATATTGCTTGAAATAAAATAAACGTAAACTGAAACAAACTTAAACGTAGGCAACATTTCTCATTTAGTTAAACTTGTTGTACTAAAATAACTAAAAATAAAATAAAATTAATAAAAACTATAGACTTTTTTTTTGAAAAAGTAAAACTAATTCAACTTAAAAAAGAAAATTAAAATGTTAAAAACTATAGTGTCTCAATGATACTATCTATCTATCTATCTATCTATCTATCTATCTATCTATCTGTCTGTCTGTCTGTCTGTCTATCTATCTATCTAGTTATCTCTGTCTATCTATCTATCTATCTATCTATCTATCTATATGTCTGTCTGTCTGTCTATCTATCTAGTTATCTCTGTCTATCTATCTATCTAGTTACCTCTGTCTGTCTATCTATCTATGTATCTATCTATCTATCTATCTATCTATCTATCTGTCTGTCTGTCTGTCTATCTATCTCCGTATGTCTGTCTGTCTGTCTATCTATCTATCTATCTATCTATCTGTCTGTCTGTCTGTCTATCTCTGTCTATATATCTATCTATCTAGTTATCTCTATCTATCTATCTATCTATCTATCTATCTATCTATCTATCTATCTATCTATCTATCTATCTGTCTGTCTATATCTCTGTCTATCTATCTATCTATCTATCTATCTAGTTATCTCTGTCTGTCTGTCTGTCTGTCTGTCTATATATCTATCTATCTATCTATCTATCTATCTATCTATCTATCTGTCTGTCTGTCTGTCTGTCTGTCTGTCTGTCTATCTATCTATCTAGTTATCTCTGTCTATCTATCTCCGTATGTCCTACTGTCTGTCTATCTATCTATCTATCTATCTAGTTATCTCTGTCTGTCTATCTATCTATCTATCTATCTATCTATCTATCTATCTATCTGTCTGTCTGTCTGTCTGTCTATCTCTGTCTATCTATCTATCTATCTATCTATCTATCTATCTAGTTATCTCTGTCTATCTATCTCCGTATGTCTGTCTGTCTGTCTATCTATCTATCTATCTATCTATCTATCTCTGTCTACCTATCTATCTATCTATCTATCTATCTAGTTATCTCTGTCTATCTATCTATCTATCTGTCTGTCTGTCTGTCTGTCTGTCTGTCTGTCTATCTATCTATCTATCTAGTTATCTCTGTCTATCTATCTCCGTATGTCCTACTATCTGTCTATCTATCTATCTATCTAGTTATCTCTGTCTGTCTGTCTATCTATCTATCTATCTATCTATCTATCTGTCTGTCTGTCTGTCTGTCTATCTCTGTCTATCTATCTATCTATCTATCTATCTATCTATCTAGTTATCTCTGTCTATCTATCTCCGTATGTCTGTCTGTCTGTCTATCTATCTATCTCTCTCTGTCTACCTATCTATCTATCTATCTATCTATCTGTCTGTCTGTCTGTCTGTCTGTCTGTCTGTCTGTCTGTCTGTCTGTCTGTCTGTCTGTCTGTCTGTCTGTCTGTCTGTCTGTCTATCTATCCAAACAAATTACAACACATTTATGAAATATACCTTTGTCTTTAAAGGACAATTAAAACATTTGGTTAAAATCCACTGCCAAAAAAAAAAAAAAATCCCAAACATATGTATAATTGGACTTTTCCAAATTCTGATTTTGATTTATCGGCACATATAGGGCAAACCAATCGCATATTATTGGAATACAAGCATATGGAACTCATCCGTTTGAATCCAGTCATTATAACATGTGAGTTGGAGTCAATCCCTTGGCTTTAATTCAGCATGCAAATCTTATGAACATATTGTTTCTACTTTGTCTCCCATTATCTGTTGAGAACAATTGGGCTGAACAAAAGCCATTCTCAGCACTACAAATATAGCCAGGCATCCCATGCTTGCCAGATTTAAATGTGCTCTTGCAAACAGCCAAGTAATGTGCCGTCAGACTGCCGTAAATAATCTGTCCAGCTATCCTGGCTCGACAGCAGGCTGTGTAAAGCTTGTTTTAGCAGTGTCCTCGCAGACAACTGAACGAACACTGTCCAAAAGAGCTGCGGAGAAGAACTGCATCATGGGATGCTAGGAATGCCACTGTGATCTCCTGCTTGGCATTGTGCATGTGTGTGTGTGTGTGTGTGGAGTGTGCTGTGTGCCCATGTTAGGAGTGTGACCAGCAGGTGGGGGGGTGAGAAGGAGTCAAGGTCTGCTTATGTGTGCTAGCAGTAACACAACTGATCGGGAGCCTGGCGGGGAAGTGTCAGCTTCCTACAGCTGCTTCTTACTGTCAATCAAATTAGCCATATGGTTCCATCACACCTTAACAGGCCTGTGAATACAGGCTGCTTTATATGCGAACACTGAGATGATGTACAGCCATTTAGTCGTTTTTGATGTTCCTCTCATTATTTTTTTATGGAAAATCAGGTAACTTGGGCCACGTTTTGATCTCTCTATATCATTAAAATGTAGGCTACATAATGCTTGATTTTACGCTTTTCAGTAATATTGTAAAATATTATGACAATTAAAAAACAAATCTATTTGAATATATTTTCAATTGCAATTTATGCAATGTTCAGCATCATTACGCAGTCTTCAGTGTCACATGATCCTTCAGAGATCATTCTGATATGCTGATTTGCTGCAATGTTGAATCAATGTTGAAAACTTGTTCTGCTTAATATTTTTTTGTGGAAAACTGTGATGCATTTTTTTTCAGGATTCTTTGATGAATTCAAAGAACAGCATTTATTTAAAATAGAAATCATTTTTTAACATTGTAACCATCTTTCACTTTTGATCAGTTTAATGGATCCTTGCTGAATCAAATAATTAATTTCTTTTAAAAAAATCTACACACACATTAGTTTTTATAAAAGTGTAAAAATGAATGCTAATGGAATTGCATTTATTTAATTTTTGTTTATACATTTTGTTTAGCATTGTTTATATTTAAATTATAGTGGTTCTATTGGTTGTAGTTTGTTTGCCTGCAGATGGAGCAGTTTATCCAATTTTATGAAGTACAATGTAAGTTTCTAAAGATGATATTCCCCCACCACAAAGCCTATCACCTGTACAATTAGATCTTCATGGACGTATTTACACAGAAAATTATAATCTACAAGCAATTTATATTTCAAATGTTGTCATATAGTATTAGTAGGCTACGTATAATTTACAGTAAAGATGAATTTGTGTTTATGACTAGATTTCAGACACCTGTCCACTGATCATCACATACAGGTGTGCATGAGATAAGTCAGACACATCCCCAGAACAATGCCCTCCTCACATCTCTGCTTGTCTCTTCATTATGTTCGCTTGCCATGTCTTTGCATCTCCATAATTAAAATCTAATCCTGCATGCCGACTTTTTAAACGAGGACTAGCCTCAAGAGGAGGCTTATTTGATTAAAAAAGGGGAAGGGTAGAGGAGGGAGTCCTCCACAGCTCGGCAGGCAGGAGAGACAGCTCTTAATTGTGCTCCCATGAGGTGTGCGCACGCCTGGGCGGAGAGAGGGGGGGGCTGGGTGCTCAGAGGCTCCAGTGGGCCTGAAAAAACAAACCGCCAGTGGGACTGGCTCTCCTGCGCGGCTCCCCTGGTGTCTCAGAGAAGGGAACCGAGGGGAGGAGCACTTATGAGGAGCCACGGGACTCTACGAGCTTCCAATTCTCACTCCGCCCTGCAGGGTCTGATCTGAAACTCCCCCCTCTCTGTGTGCGGTGGTGAGGGCGAGAAGCAGGCCTGCTCTACAGATGAACGGAACTAATGGGAACGTAACTCTGGAATCCGGCTGTATAAATGAAGGTTAATTGCTCATTGTTCACTTAAGGTTTAAACCGTGGCACTTGACTTTCCTCCATAGCTCCTGGTTTATTTTTGGTTTTACATACATACTCGTTTTCTTTTGCATGGTAGGCTACTGTAAAAAATATATGTTGTACTATAATGATCACTATCTCACTCTTTTTTAAATGCTGTTTTACTAATTACACAGTTGGTTCGAACTGTATTTTATAGGTTCTGAACTTGTACTCTGCAGATGAACAATAAAGTTGAATCTAATCTACAAAATAAAAAGATCATTAAAATAGGTAGAAATTAGCAACATTATTGCAAACAAAAAAAAATTTTCTCTGCATTATTTTCAGTTTTTGACTGTATTAAGCACCTTTTTACAGTAAAAGATCAAACGATCACAGAATATGAACTGTGCACATATACATATATTAAAAATAATAATTATATACAGTATACATATACAGTATATATATATATATATATATATATATACACTGCTCAAAAAAATAAAGGGAACACTTTTTAATCAGAGAATAGCATCAAGTCAGTTAAACTCCTGGGATATTGATCTGGTCAGTTAAGTAACAGAGGGGGTTGGTAATCAGTTTCAACTGCTTTAGTGTTAATGAAATTAACAGCAGGTTCACTAGATGGGCAACAGTGAGACAACCCCCAAAACAGGAATGGTTTTACAGGTGGAGGCCACTGACATTTTTTCCCTACTCATCTTTTCAGACTGTTTTTCACCAGTTTTGCATTTGGCTAGGGTCAGTGTCACTACTGGTAGCATGAGGCGATACCTGGACCCTACAGAGGTTGCGCAGGCAGTCCAGCTCCTTCAGGATGGCTCATCAATACGTGCCATTGCCAGAAGGTTTGCTGTGTCTCCCAGCACAGTCTCAAGAGCATGGAGGAGATTCCAGGAAGACAGACAGCTACTCTAGGAGAGCTGGACAGGGCCGTAGAAGGTCCTTAACCCATCAGCAGGACCGGTATCTGCTCCTTTGTGCGAGGAGGAACATGATGAGCACTGCCAGAACCCTACAAAATGACCTCCAGCAGGCCACTGGTGTGAATGTCTCTGACCAAACAATCAGAAACAGACTTCATGAGGGTGGCCTGAGGGCCCGACGTCTTCTAGTGGGCCCTGTGCTCACTGCCCAGCACCAGGGAGCTCGATTGGCATTTCCCATTGAACACCAGAATTGGCAGGTCCGCCACTGGTGCCCTGTGGTTTTCACAAATGAGAGCAGGTTCACCCTGAGCACGTGACAGACAGGAAAGGGTCTGGAGAAGCCGTGGAGAATGTTATGCTGCCTGTAACATCGTTCAGCATGACCGGTTTGGTGGTGGGTCAGTGAGGGTCTGGGGAGGCATATCCATGGAGGGACGCACAGACCTCTGCAGGCTAGACAATGGCACCCTGACTGCCATTAGGTATCGGGATGAAATCCTTGGATCCATTGTCAGACCCTATGCTGGTGCAGTGGGTCCTGGGTTCCTCCTGGTGCACAACAATGCCCGGCCTCATGTGGCGAGAGCATGCAGGCAGTTCCTCGAGGATGAAGGAATGATACCATTGAAGGGCCACCACGCTCACCTGACCTACATCCAATAGAACACCACTGGGACATTGTGTTTCGGTCCATCTGACATCACCTGGTTGCACCTCAGACTGTCCAGGAGCTCAGTGATGCGCTGGTCCAAATCTGGGAGGAAATACCCCAGGACACCATCCGTCATCTCAGTAGGAGCATGTCCCGACGTTGTCAGGCATGCATACAAGCACGTGGGGGCCATACAAACTACTGAGAACCATTTTGAGTTGCTGCAATGCAATTTCAGCAAAATTGACAAGCCTGCTGCATCATTTTTTCACTTAGATTTCCGGGGTGTCTTTGAATTCAATCCTCTGTAGGTTGATTATTTTCATTTCCATCAAACGATGTGGCATCCTTTCGTTCATAACACATTACCCAGTCCATATTAGTATAGATATCCAGCATGATATTTTTCCCCATTGAGATCTGATGTGTTTTCAAAGTGTTCCTTTAATTTTTTTGAGCAGTGTATATATATAAAATAACAACAACAACAACAGTAATTATTACTAGGCTATTATTTAAATAATAAATTAGCCAAGAATCGTTGGCTAAATTTGATTGTTCATCACCAGTAGGCCTAATTGAATAATAATAATAATAATAACATTTTACTTAATAAATAATGTATTTATCTAATCAGCGTAATCAGTTTCCAAGAATTAACCCAGCTAAATACCGATTGGTTATCATCACTAATTGTAACAATTAATACGATTAGTTTGGATCATCACCATGTCCCATGAACAATGAGTTGAGACGCGCTACTATATGCACCCAATAGAGGGCGCTACTCTCCAAGTTCAAGTTCAAAAGCAGTATTTACAATTCATCAGGAATCGACCGGACAAGGGTTCATGATATAACATCAAACCATCTAATGCCTCCATCTTAAACACCGTCCATTACCATTTAAAATGCATATTGCTTTATGCAGTATGTATATGGAGAAGAGCTAGGTTGTGTTTCTCTTTATTTAAGCTATCGATCGCCGTTTCCACATTCTTCACGCAAGATTGCCCATAAAATCAATATAATAGATGTATTGGTTTTAGAGTAGGCTACAAAACAGAGGGTAAGTGGACATTTAGACAACAATCAGCAAACACATTATAAGACAATTGCGTACACAAAAGAACATCAGATATATTTTCACTGGGATTAAAGATAAAAACTAAATCAAAAATCAATATATCAGGTGTGCGAATACAAAAAAACAGGCCAGCAGATTCTTGATTTGACTATGAGAAGCATAAAAACACATAAGCTACGGGTTCCGTTCGCGTTGCTCTCCTCGCGTCAGGTCTGATCAGTGTCTCGCAATATCTATCTATAGTGATAAAAAAAAATCAATAACCGTATAAACTCTCTTCTTATAAAGGATAAAACGTATCCAGCCTCCCCCTCCCGCTCCTGCGCCACGGGGGGCTCGATTGAACACGGAAACTCCATCCCGCGTTTTCTGCCTTTTATTTAGGACGGTCTCAATAATTGTTTTCAGTAGCCCTATTCAATATCGCAGGTTGGCATTCGTTCGATAACTCCATTCCGCGCGCGCCCGCGCCGTTCGATCTGCTCCGCTCCGTGTTTTGCGCGCGCTCCCCCGCCTCTCTCTCTCTCTCGCGCTGAACTCCAGCCCCTCTCGCGCTCTCTCTATCAGCCTTTCATTCCGTCTCAATATGTCTCAAGATGGCGGCCAATGCGGGATCGATGTTTCAATATTGGAAACGCTTTGATTTGCAGCAGCTCCAGGTCAGCTCTCTTTCGCTTTGTATTCGCTGTGTGTGCCGGTAAGCCGGTCCCGGGGAGCGTCGCGCTGAGAGGCTGGCGCGTCGCTCTCGCTTCGGCTCTTTCGCCGGGTTCGGTGCCCATTGATTAAAGCGGCTCTCGCGCTGATCGGAAATTGATCCTCTTTGTTCAATTCCCATCGATCAACCATCACGGTCAAGGTGGATGCGGCCACTTTGGCAATGGGAGCCCGAAGGTTTCCCGATTCTTTCCTGCTCCTTTCCATCTCCGGGATGTTTTGGGAATAGTTTGTGCTGAAGAGATTTAGATAGTATGTTTGTTGAAATAATTTTGTGTTTAGAAGTGTGTCGCGCTACACGGGTGGCGCTGTGCTGGACCGAGACGTTATTGCTTAGTAACGAGAGAGGTGTTAGACTGCCTTCCTTTTTAGATTTCACCTCGTTTATTGTTTTCTAGCACTTTTTGTGTGACTCTAGAAGTTTATAAAGTTAGCAAACTGAAAGTTCAGCTTCAGTAGTTAAGTTTAAATCGAAGACGGAATTGGCTGCTAAACCTGCGCCAGACAGGAACAATTAAACACAAAACAATAAACAAACACGAACGGATGAAGGATTTTGTGAAATATAGATGTGGGACACTAGAAAATAAGGTTTGTTTCGTTATTCAGTTACAAAGTCCGACTAAATAGTTCTTCAAAACAAATTAATGCTATGTCTTTTTTTCCTTCACATATAACTTGTGTTCTGTCGTTCTACATAAATATGGATCAAACGAGCGTTTTAACGCTTGTGGAACGTAACGAGTCGGTTTGCTCTGCATTTGTTTTGGTATAATATTGTTATTGTTATTTTTTTAAATCGATTAGTTGTCAAAGTCAGAACTCTTTCGTTATTTGTAATGTTCGTGCTGTTGGAGGATGAAGTGCATTTGTCGCGTTTGGTTAAGCATAAACAATAGACCCATGATTATATCAATTATTGATTAAGAGTTTATGTATTTATGAACTGAGGTCGCAAAGCTTAGCTTGAAGAAATCGCTGACCTATTTTTCGATCGAACTTTATATTTCCTCTTACCAGTAACCATTTATACATCTTCACAAGCATCACGAGGCATTTAAAAATCGATAACGTATCATGTAAAAATCGATATAACTCGATAGTAACAAGTAAACCACCTCTTTGGGTAGACTAGATTTTCTGCGTTATAAGTGTTTAAGAATTTGCTTATTTTTAACAAAAAAGCTTTTATTTTTAATTTTTATTTTTGGTCAAAAATAGCCTGCTAAATTCAAGCAGAATGTAGAATACTTTATATGTGCATGCATGTGTTGCACTGTTCTGGGATGCTATTCAGCTTTTGTGTAACATTAATCTGTAATTGTCAAACATTGCCAGACTCGTTGCATGTCAGATGTTTTGCTGTTTGATTATGTTGTTGTGTTCTAGGAAAATCATTTATTTAATTAGGTTCCAGACATATATTCTTGAACATAAAGGGACCACACACACAGCTAGGCATATTCTGATGTGGTGACTCTAAATTTTCAGTGCTCTCCCTCCCTTCTTCCTCCCCTCCCTCCCTGCCTCCCTCCTTCCTTCTCTCTCTCTCTCTCTCTCTCTCTCTCTCTCTCTCTCTCTCTCTCTCTCTCTTTCTATCTGTCTCCCAGGCTGATAAGAACTGGCATCAGCGAGTTCAGGCATTGATGATGTCATGGATGCTATCTTGTTTTTTTTTGTGCTACTTTTGTGTTTTTATTCAGACCTCTAAATCTTATTTTTCATTATGTTTTAAATGACTTTATTTATCTATTTCTTGTTTTTTCTTTCTGATTAACTCGACTGATTTAAGCTTAATTAATGCCTCTATGTGAATCAGATGTCTCGGATTACCCTGCAAAAACCACACCAGACAATGGAAGAAAGTCATCTGAATTATAATTTCCCCAAACGTATGACTCAAAGCAGACCTTTTTGTCTCGTATATCCAGAACTTTTTGTTTGTCGGTGTCACCTGCTGCCTCCTGTCACCACGTGGTTCTGAGGACTGTGGATGCAGGTGAGGTGTAAGTGTACCTCCCTTAGTGTGTGGTCCTGAGTTTTCGTGCGTCAACGCAGAGAGATTAGCGATTGACGCAGGCAGTACTGCCACCATCAAGATGTGAGCAGACTCTCTTGTCTGGACCTGCGTTGGGGCCCTGTGATGACTTTAAAATGTGTTTGATATCTTTAATGAGGGGCACATGGGCCGGCTGCGGTACACTGTGTATCTAAACACCATACGAGTGTAATCTGTTGCATTTTTGGTTATATTGTGGTTACGTTATGATTGGCACGGCTGTGTCTTCGAGATCTTCTACATATTCCTGTGAAGAGTTTCAGCAGGTTTGGATGTTAGACATTAGTTGTGCTATCATCAGCGTTTCTTATGGAAATATTTAGATAATTAACTGATCACTCGATAAATCTTGGTAAACACTCATTATTAGGAGACATACATGAATGATGCATGCTATTTGCATTTTAATATTTGGTAACTCTTTTGTTTAGGTTCCAATTCTCACTATTAATTAGTTGCTTATTAGCATGCTTATTACTAGGATATTGACTTTATTAGTACTTATTAATGCTTTATTCTGCATGACCATATTCTACATCCCTTAATCCTACACCAATACCTAAACTTAACAACTACCGTCCTTACTAACTATTAATAAGCAGTAATTAGGAGTTTGAGGCAAAAATTGTAGTTAAAGGGTTCCTATTATGCCCTTTTTACGAAGTCTTGATTTTATTTTTGGGGTGTACTATGAAGCCCCTCCTTCCGAAATACGAAATGTGCTGTGATCGGTTAGCTGGCCCAGTGTGTTGTGATTGGTACCATTTAGCACGTGTTTGGGAAATGTCCCGCCCCTCCATAACTGTGAGTTCTTCTCAAGTGTAAATATTGAGGAAGATGTCAATTCCAAACCAATTCAAGCCCGATTCAGACCCTGACAATGTTAACAAACAAGAGGATTGTGCAGAATGGATTTCATGCACAGACTTTGTTAGCTCGGATTTCACAGGACGTTTCAGAGTGGTATGATTTTTGTAAAAATATTTGTTTTAATACATTATAGATAAGACGTTATCCACCATTTAATCGTGATTTTTGTCGGAAAACTATGGGAATGCAAACAGTAATCGATCACAAAACCAAAGTTAATTTTCCTAAGGAGCGGTGAACCATCTTACAAATGCGGGAGTTTACAAAAGCTAAAGAAAACAAGCTGTTCTCCATAAAATGTGCAGCTCACAGATAAACATTGGGGTTATAATGTTCAGGAACGGTGTTTAAAATAAGTTTTAACCACTCTTAAGTTCGTCAGCATTAGGAATGTCAAAAAAAAAGAGTTTTGTAAATGTTTTGGAAAAAATGGTCTTTTTGACTTAGCGACAACACTGTCTTCTCTAATGCAGCTCAACCAGGCCGTGTCCCATTTTTTGCGTATTTCCTGGGCGGGGATTATTTAAATACGTTGTAGTCCAAACGAGCCGTTCGTTGTAGTTCTTGAAAAGGGGATTCTGTTCAATAAAACTTTGAGCTTTGTAACCTTGCAGATCTTTTTTATGCTCAAACAGCAACCTTACACACTAACTAAAGTGGAAAAAGTGGAAAAGCATAATAGGACCCCTTTAGTAGTTAGTTAATTGTGAGAAATGGACCCTAAATTAAAGTGTGACTGAATATTTTTGAGGAGATTCATCACTTGCAATAGGAGTATTTTTAATAAAACCCCCACAAACATCACTTATTGAATTGAGCACCGGTATTTTGACTTGAGGTTTTGGTAATAACTGTCTGACTGACACCTGACTGGATTCGAAAGACACGGGAAAGTCCCTAAAAAGTAAGCAGGAATGTCGCCACGTGTCTGCGAAAATGCGGATAAACTACTTTTAGGCATGGTTTTAATGCTGACATGAAAGATGAATAGAACAACAGCGTCTCTGTGGAGCCCACCCCACACATTCACACAGACTCAGATCCTGACCACTTCAAAACCAAGCCAACTATATGAGGCCCCAAAACAACACACATATTTGCATGTGGCCTCTCCATATTTAGCCTCAAAGTAAAGCACTTCAATTGACTCTTGTATTTGTCTAATTTCACAATTTAGACGCATAATAAATTCTACAAGGCTCTTTGAGTGTCTTGATATGCACTTGAGAAAAAAGTTACTTTATATTAGGTACTTGCATAATTTTTTTTTTAGATACAACAGTGTACTTTTTTTATTCATGTTGTATTGCAAAAGCACTTGCTGCTCTTGAGGTGGGACACGGGTAAGGTTAAGGACAGGTTTGGTGGTATGGTTAGGTTTAAGGGTTGGTATAACAACAGTGTAATTATAGAAGTAATGGTAGCACTTTATTTACAGTCCTGTTTTGCATGAACATACAATGTAGTATTGACACAAACTAGGTATAATTACAGATATTAATTACAGCTGTAAATTTTGTGTTGGTTAGTTACACTTTATTTTAAGGTGTTCGTGTTACAGTGTAATAAAACATTTATATAAGTATCTTATATATTTATAAGTATCTACATACGTACTTACTTTAGGGTTAGGTTTAGGGTTTAGTTTGTGGCTAGTTACATGTAATTATTCATCATTTACTGTTTTTAATAAAGTAAGTACATGTTACATGTAACGAGGACACTGTAAAATAAAGTATTACCCAGGTATTTTTCAAATGTAAGTGCAATGTAAAAACATGTTTACACAATAAATGCATTGTATCAACTGATTAATTTAAATGTTAGTACATAGTTAAAGACACTTAAGCCCTGTCCTAAATGGAACCCTGAGCTCTCGCAAACGTCCATACTTTAGTAGGTAGAAGTCTGTTGTTAAGCTCACCAAAAGTGTGCATCGAGGGTGCATATCGGCTGGATGGTGGGCGCTCGCAAGCAACATTCTGAAACCTAAAATGACAAATGGGACATTTCTTGTGGACTTAACGGACACCTCATACAGCGGCCATTGTAATTCCACAAGACCGCAAGTGTTTGGGACAGGGCCTTAATATAATGTGGGACCCAAAAAACATATATCACTCGGGTTAAATTGGACTGAAGTGTGATTTGTGTACATTAATAGCCTTTTCATATTCGTAAAGACCTGAGGAATATTACATGCACAGTATTAAGTTGTCTGCAAAGTGATTTCACATTACGATTTCCTTTGCTGTGTTGTGACAGGAGATTCAGTCTGTTGCCTTGCGCTTTGGTTATTAAAAAAACGTAGTTTGTCACTGAAAAGAATAGGTTAGTGATTTCAGATCCAGTCCTTGAGCACCTTTGTTCTAGTACCAGATCAGCCCAGACGCTGATAATCCTACAGTATTTGAATTACCTACTCTATTAGGTGCTGCAATCTAAAATAAGAAGAGTTTGTTCTCTTTGTGTAGTTGTCTACCATCTCATATGATCATCGCAGGCTAGCGATGGTGGCCCGAGTAAAGCTCCTTTAAAGGGAACTCTGTTCTTGTGTGATAAACTTGATGATGATGTATTTTTATTCGGTCTAAAGAGGGAATCGAACCGTTCCTAAGGCAGTTCACCTGCCCCCAATGTATAACTTGTGTATAAAATGAAACTGGGTGTGCTTAAATATATTTATAGATGTATACGTGCTTACATAGATGTTTTTTTTACTGGACTATGTAATATGAAGTGGCCAAATAGTTAATAAAAGTGTTTAAGGGAGTGCTTTTTATAGGCTGTTGTGTGCGTGTTGACCCCTCTTTCATTTGCTGATCGGTCTGCACTCGGTTGCTGGAGATAAAGATGGCAGGAAGAATTCAGTGGCCATGGGAATCAGGGGGGGAGGCCATGTGCCAGCACACTCTTTCTCTCTTTCTCTCTCCGTCACCCTCTCTCAGACGCTCATACACACGGTCATTACCTCACTGACTGCCCCCTTTCGCTGTGTCTGAGGGCTGGGGTTTCACAGGGGGGCCGCTCCCCTCCCGCCCCACACAGGGAAGCCAGAACTCTGACGCCACCAGCATAATTAGCCGTCCATTTCAAATAGAACCCAAGTTGGAGGAGGGGATGAGAGCGCTCGCCCCTCCCACCCCTTCTCTCTTCCTCTCTTTTTCTCTCTTTCTCGCTTCCTTTCGATCGTACTTTATGGCGTGTTTGGTCTACATGCCTGTGCACTCTGGAAATTCTTTTAGTTTGAAGGAATTTAACGCTTCTGATTTGTTTTACAGCAACTGAATTGAGAAAAAGAGTCAATTGCAGAAGACAACTAAAGTTTAATGGCACTATAATGGTCTTTTTCTGTATTAAACTTTGTTTTAAGCCAACATAAAAAAACCTTTCTTCAAAATGTTTTAAATGAGCTTTCCTCTGGAACAATTTTCCTTTGCTGCTGCTGACATCACAGCTCTGGCTATTTGATCATGTTAACTATTAGCCAAATGGCTAGGCAAACTCGAACTATTGTTTTAGCAAACTCACATTCGATCTGGCTTTATTCTAATAGCGTAAATAAGGCCAATTTTTTTATGATCTAATCAATTCATCATGGATAAAAAGTTCTGACCTCCAGTTTTTATTGTTGGATATCCAGTTTAATTGGGAAATGTGTCAGATTAAGGAAGTAAAATGGGTTGAAATTGCAGTTTGTCTTGACTTTAAAGCTGTACAATCACAAATTGTAACATGAAAACTGTAAACAAATGTTTACATTTGTTAGAAAACTACACTTCCTTTTAGGGCTTTAACATTTGTTTCCTGGTGCCTGTTCAAAAACCACTTAAAGCCCTGAATGGGGAAAAATGAACTGCTGAATAATATTTATGTAAAATAGTGTTAAAACAATGCGTCAGGTTATTACTGTGATAGACTGTGGAAAAAGGTTAGAACAGCGTTTTATTTGCTTCTGTTCAGAAACATCTGGAAAGAGTTTGAGGGAAGTAGTTCTGAATTAAGAGCCATGGGAAAGAGATCTGCTCCGATTGCCCTCTTTCCTGAGCGAAGGAGAGAGAGAGAGATAAAGTGAGATACTTAAAGGGAAGTTTAGTCCAAATGGTCTTTTTGTATATTGTCACTCAAAACAGATTTTATACTTCTTTAAAAATCATTACTCTTTGTTCCATGTTTTCTGTTCCATGTCATTTAGATTGTTTAATGTAGTCATTAAAACCAAATTATGACTGTTGTTCTCATTGTTTTCCAGTGCTTTTATGCAGGTTATAGGTTTAGAGTCTGTCATAAGCAGCCATTTTAAACCTAGCTGGACCATTTGTTGTGATTGCATCTTTGAACGCTTCACGCTGCAACCCGATCTATTGTTTTCATGCAAGATTCAGCAACTCTGTGATGAGAAGAGCATGTTTTTATTTCCAGTCTTCGCTGCCATTTCGAGGCTCTGCCGCGCCACACTAATTTGCTGCAGATATGTTTAAAAAATCACAACCGCTGAGATCAAAGGCCTTGACAAAGCCTGTGACTTTACTGTGCATAAAACTAATGAGGTGCATCTTTTTTGTGTCTGGATGCTTTTTTCATCTCGTTGTTGTCTTCTGTAGTCGCCGGTGGTCAATATGCAGCTTACAGCAACCCTTGATTTACTATAATTTGGATTTCTATGCAAATTTCATTTTGGACGAGTGGTGAACGATTCAAACTTTGCTAGCCACGAAGCAAGGTTTGATAGTTATCGCCCACTTTGGATTCTTAAGTTAATATGAAATCTAAATGATTGAAAAGTACAATAATTGGCTCTGAGTCTGACATGACTTTTCACAAACTTTGCTTGTTTCAATCAATGCCTATTGAATAAAATGCCACTCTAGATCATTTTTTTGTATTTGTTCCCCTCAGAAATATCTCATTACAGAAGTTAAAAGGTTTTTGAACACAAATTATTGGTGAAACTAGCTAGCGCTAAACCTGACTGCTAGTTATTGGCGACTTTGCCTCCTCAAAATCAACATGAAATCAAAATTGACTGCATTTACTTTATAAATAATAGTTCCAGGTCTTTTTGTGGGTGATGAATGCAAGTTATTCCAAAGATACAAATGTTTGTCTTCCATCTCTAAACTGACGCCACCAAACTGTCATTTTTCTCATCCTAAATCATTGAATATTTTATTATCCTAGAAATTGTGCCATATCAGATAACTAAAATTGTTTCTTGTTGACGTCAACCACAAACTAGCCTATTGATGAAACTATTAGCTAACGCTCAGAACTGATGCCACCTGTCACTTTTCCTTCCCTACACTGCAATTTTGTTATCTTCAAAATATGTTGCATTTCATAACTAAAATGGTTTGCAAACACCGTTACATATTCATCTCAACCACGAGTTATTGGTAAAACTATAGCTAACAGTGAAGCCAAACCACTATGTATCCAACACAAAACACAAAATGACTCGTCATGATCTTGTATTCGATCCAAGCAGCAGGCAGACATCGTCCCTCGCTCGATAATTTACTGGGCGAGATTTTGTTTGAAAAATAGAGATTGTATTTGCTCTTTAAATATCAGGGTATCGATCGCACACGGCGGCAGAGGCCGAAGACTCGCAGTCGGAACTGTTAATGTGTGGGAGACTCGAGAGACTGGAATCTCACTCACATGCCATGTTTGATAAAAGCCCAGCTCTTAGGGGGCTATGAACAGTCCATTTCAGCTGAGGCGAGGAGGAGGCGCGCACCTCTCTTTCTCCCTTTATCTCTCTCGCTCTCCTTCCCTCTCTCGTTTTCTTACCGCTCACTGCGAGAGATGATTGAAAAGCTGGAGTTTCCATCAGCGGCCGTCAGCTGTAAATGTACTCAGACTGCTGAAACAGCCCTGCGTTGTTGCTGACCGTGGCATGGGCCAGAGGATGTAGCGCCATATTGCATCGTGTGTAGTGTGCCAGCATAATCAGGTGTGAATAAGTAGGTCAGCTGTGGTCTGTGTTTCGCGTTGCCAGTTGGTATTTCTGACAGCAGCCCAGAGTTTTTGTGCAGTCGGAGGTTTGCGGATTGTTGACGTTGATGACTGTTTGCGGGAAGAGTTGGACTTTTGCAGCTTTTGTGTCCACAAGAAGGATGAATCACATAAGTGTTGGGTTACATAAGATGCCAACCCTTTTGCGGGACGACCCAAGCTCTTTTTCGATTTGAACTCTTTTTTTAATTCTGTCGTTTCTCATTCAGACTCTCTCTGGTTGGCATGTAGCCTTGGTTTGATTGCCAACTGAGAAAGTGCTATGGCTGTATCAGGATACCTGTCGTAAGGTGACACACTCTTTTGTCCACTGGTCTTGCATGGCGACTTCCTTTGAGTGCTTTCAGTCGAGAGACATCTGGACTGTTGTTTAACTTTGCTGTCTCAAGCACAAACAGGTGTTTTTGTTACTAAATGAATGGATTAACCAGCAGACCTAGAAACAGTTCCACTCCAGACTCCAATGCCAATTTTTTTTTTTAACCTTGTGCTGTGTGCGTAATCCTAGAGATATAAATAGCCTTCCTCAATAAGAACTGGAAGGAAGGGCACATGCACAGCAACCTTCATACGTTTTGTTCTGGTGCATTTACTTAATTTGTTTAATGTAAAGGTTTGTAATCATCATTTTAAAAAGTAGTTTGTATAAAGTTGCTTTGAGGCCTTGTGGCCTATTGACTTTGGAGGTTTAGGCATGTGCAAAAGTACATAAAAAAAAACTAGTAAATGAATTGTTCTTAAAGGAGAGTTGAATATTCTTTCATCTCATACTTATCCTTCCAAACCTGGCTTTTTCCCCTGTGGAATACAAAAGAAGATATTTAATGTAGAATGTTTAAATTAGGAGGGGGGAGGGGGAGGGTAGATAGCGAATAATTAGGCTGTTTAGGGGCCACCTGACCCACAACTTAAATTTTATTTATTTTTTAAATGTAAACCCGGTTTCTTAAAAGACAATTCCGGTATTTAACACTTTGAGTCTATTTTGTAGTTTGATTTGGATGAACAAGAGTGGTGGACAAATAAATTTTGACAATGGTTCCTGTCTCGACTTTTTGACTATTTTAGAATTGCCCATGACCGCTTTAGAATGGGAGTCTATGGCCATGCACAAACATGTCCTTAAAACATCCCTTAATGTTCGTTTTCAAAACTGTTCAACTCACCGAGTGGTTAGTGGTGTTCGTTGATGATTAAAAACAAATATATCGGCGCAATGTATGATTTCAATCCGTTTATTTTTCTATAGTGGAACTATTTTTTCAGATACCTCACAACCGCGTATAAACTTCCGCTCTTCCGCAACTTCCGTTGCTCTGCTCACGCTAGCCTTCTGAGAGTCAGAGAACCGAGCGAAAAGACCTAAAAGACTACAACCAAATGTAAACAGCCCCCTTTCCGTCTCCGGTAGCGCAGTAATATCCACGAGCAATGAGTCCTCCAACGGAAATCAATGGGATTTTACAAAATGCCAAATAAAACACGACAGAAACTGTATTTCTCTACGCTACTTGTTTTGGAACATCAACGAACACCACTAACCACTCGGTGAGTTAAACAGTTTTGAAAACGGACATTAAGGGATGTTTTAAGGCAATTCTAAAATAGTCAAAGTCGAGACAGGAACCATTGTCAATTTCTTTGTCCACCACTCTTGTTCATCCAAAACAAACTACAAAATAGACTCAAAGTGTTAAATACCGGAATTGTCCTTTAAGAAGCTAATTATTCATATAAGATGACAAAACTATAAGACATTGCATGTGTTGTGCTGTACAAAACCGTACGACCCATATCTAACTGTAATTGTAAATTGTAATAGGAAAAATACAACTTTTGGTACTTTTCGTACCATTCAAGTTATAATCTTACAATTTCGCTTTCTTGAACGAGTTCTTGCATAAGTTGTCATAAGAGTGTGTTGAAGATGCGTTCAAGAAAAGTTTGCCCAAGCACAACGGAATGAAATTAAATTCAGGCATTTCGAGATGCATTTCTAAATATTTCTTTTTCAGTTTTTTTTTTTATACTCAGGAAGGCTACATTTTATTTGATAAAAAAATAAGTAAAACAGTACTATTGTGAAATATAATTAACTTCAATTTTCACTTATTTTTAAAATGTAATTTATTCCTGTAATGGCAAAGCTGAATTTTCAGCATCCATTACTCCAGTCTTCAGCGTCACATGAATTGATCCTTCAGAAATCATTCTAATATGCTTTTTTGGTACTTTAGAAACGTTTCTTATTATCATCAATATTTATTTATAATAGAAAATCTTTTATAATATTAATGACTGATTAATTTACTGTCACTTTTGATTAATTGAATGCGTCCATGGTGAATAAAAGTATTAATTTCTTTATAAAAAGAAATCTTACAGACCTCAAACTTTTGAACAGTACTGTGTGTGTGTGTGTGTATGTGTGTATATATATATATATATATATATATATATATATATATATATATATATATATATATATATATATATATTAAAATAAAGTTTTTTTCATTTTCATAAGCTCTATGTAAGCTTGCTTAGACTTTATAACCTTATGAGAATAGCGTGTCTGTTAAACCAGGAGTTTTCATTGGACACCGTTAGAGGAGTTTTTATTCTTGAGGAGCCCCAGATGCTCAGTACATTATGTGATATGATGGTGGCTCCTAATTTAGCCGCAGTCTTATCCTGTATGGATGAGTAATTGTGTCCATAAAGAAGGTTAATCTTCATAACAGGGGAACATAAACCAGATCTCTCTGGATCCTCTTCTGTTTCAGCACAGAACAGGGGAAGAGAGTGTTACTGAAGCTCAGAGCAAGGAACTTTTTTTGGGTCGGAAGAATTTAGTGCCGTTTCTGAGAAAATAAACATTACGCTTCAATTTGCTCCTCACAGTTATTGTCTGGTCTAAGAAAGCGCAGGCAAACTGAGGTGAGGTTCACTTATTTTAGACCAACTCTCCGCATTTCCCTAGTAGGAAGGTCTGGACGGTTGGGGGAAAAGACGGCATTTTGTGAATGCCTCAAAGTTTCCGGAAAAGTTCATCTCAGAACTTTGAGTGCCGTCTTGCTCCATTACTATTCTTGGAGAGTCTCAGGTAGCCATGGCGAAGAGTTCGCACCCAGCTGTGGTTTAAGTGCTCTGTGAGAATGGGAAATAATCAGGAGACCCTTTAGCCTCCTGTCTACACTTTTTCCCTTCTGCCTTGCACTCGCACACATACACACTTTTGGGTTTTACTCCAGAAGTCCCTTGCCAGCCTGGGCTCAGCACTTTAAAAACCCAAACAAAACAAAATCCTCTGCGGGGGCCCTCGGTGCCTAGGGAACCGGGCAGCTCCACCTCACACTCAGCAGCAGCAGGGCTCCCTGATCTGGCTTGGAGCTAGACTTTGGCTGAACTTTCACTTTTGCCTGAAACAGTTATTATTAGTGACCTGAAAACCTCCAGGAGGAGTGGAAATGGAAGCCAGATGCCGTTAGTGGCTGGAAAACGATATTAAGCTTTCAAATGGTGCCCATGGGGAGGGAGACTGACATGGATTTCCATGTTGGGGGGGTGAAGAAACTGTGACCCCGGCGCTGCTCTGGTGATTTGTTCTGCCGATGGCTCATGCTTGAATATCGCTACAGGGATGGTGGTGGGGTGGGGGGTGTCTGGGGAGGGGTCAGACCTCCAAATTTGCTTGTTCGCGGGGGTATGAACACCATCGTTAGTGCTGATGGTACATATGCAAAACATTGGTGGTTCTTCAAATGTAGGTCATGATTTTTTCCCAAAGATTTTAATTATATTATATATTTCAGTATTTAATTTTTTTTAGATTTCCCTCCCAGGCTTTTAATGATATTCCATGTATTTATGTATTAAGTCTGAAATGGCTCAAAAAGATGATAGCCTATGTTTTCAATCAGGTCTTAATTAGTTTCAACCAAACAATGTTACCAATTCAATTCAAAGTAAAATATTCATGTAAAATATGGTAAAAAAATGTTATCACCATTTTTGGAAAGTATGTTTAAATCGGAGATATCCATCTTAACTTCCTCATTCTTGCAATTTATGAACTAAAGAGTGGTATTGGTATAGTTATTGGTATTTTGTTAGTTTGGATCCAGCTTGTAATTTTCTTAAAATAGCACAAAAAAAAAAAACTCTCAACCTTGAGTTTCCATTCATATTATTTGTAAACTCTCTCTGTTACATATGATGTGTTTACTATAGGAAAAGGTACAACCTTACTCTGCTTTTTAGTCTGACAATGACATCTCTGGATTAGTCCAGTACACGCGCTGCCCCTTTAATTCCTGCACTTCCTCATCCCCTTGTTCTCTCTCTTTATACAAAATGTCTGTGCAGCCTCCAGCGAGGTTCTGTCTCCAGGAGGGTAATTATTTTTAGCAGGAAGTGTCTGAAAATGGACTGTACTTGGTCAGATGTGTGTGTGTTTTTATTGCATGTGTGTGTGTTGGCCCCTGCCTGGCTGGCCTAGCTTGCAGTGAAGAGAGATTGGCGGGATGTTGGTGTTGTTATTAGTCTTAACAGCAGCCGGGCAGAGGATGTGCTCTCCTCGGTCCCATGGGATATCAGAGACAGATCCGAGGAGATCAGAAGGCCGAATATGTCAGATGAATTTCAGCAAGAGGGAATGAAAATAGCAGGCTAGCAGGGGAGCCTTTTTTGCTTATTTATGAGAACATCACACCTGGCCTATATCGGCACAATCACATTTTATCCTGTTATTGTGCTACTTGCAACGTTTTTATCCTAGGTGGTCAAAAGGGATTTTTCTCAACCCTTTGTGGTTGTTCTTCTCGCCCCTTAAATCAACATAATTTGGCAAATTGCTCTTTTATTTGTACGATTTCTCAAAGTTACCCAGTGACGTTATAGTTATCAGTTTGTGCAGGATTGTTTGAGGTGTTTGCCTTCAGTTCAGCTGGACTATTTCTTTTGGCAGGCCGATACGTACATCTGACACTGATGGCTTCCCTGGCCATCATCCAGAGAATATTTCAAACAACATGCTTTTTAAAAGACCGCTGTGCGTCCTGGGAGTTACAGCATAATTAAACAGACTTGAACCTCTCCGCGCAGAAACAAATCACTATAAATATCGACATACTGAAAAGGGCTTTGACTGCGGTCTTCCATAGATTTTTGCATTTTGTTTTAGTTATTACATAAGATTTATCATATCTGTATTTCTTGTGCTTTGTTTTACAGGTGTAGATGCATATCAAGACTTTTTCTTTATCATTTTGTGCATTTCGTACAGAGGCAACATGAAATCAATATTGACCCTGTTTACTTTAATACACATTCCTAGTTTTATTTGTGAACAAAATCATTGCACAATGTTAAATAAAATATATATTATAAAACGAAAATGTAAACATTTCTTTTTGTTCTATCTATCTATCTCTATCTCTATCTCTATCTCTATCTCTATCTCTCTCTATCTCTCTCTATCTCTCTCTATCTCTCTCTATCTCTCTCTCTCTCTCTCTCTCTCTCTCTCTCTCTCTCTCTCTCTCTCTCTCTCTCTCTCTCTCTATATATATATATATATATATATATATATATATATATATATATATATATATATATACCAGGGGTGGTGGTGGTGGTGGTGGCGCAATGGATAAGACACATGCCTTTGGTGTGAGAGACCCGGGTTCGAATCCACTGTGAGACACCAATGTGTCCCTGAGCAAGACACTTAACCCCTAGTTGCTCCAGAGGCGTGCGACCTCTGACATATATAGCAATTGTAAGTCGCTTTGGATAAAAAGCGTCAGCTAAATGAATAAATGTAAATGTAAATATATATATATATATATATATATATATATATATATATATATAAGCACGTTGTTTTGTTTAAATAAGAACCGCTGGCATTTGAAAAAATAAAAAGAAGAAAAAATTCTGATCTTAACAAGACAGAACATCCAGTGCTGATGGTATGATTTGAGAACTCAGCCCACCTAAAACATCTCAATCCCTCATTTAACGGTCTGCTTTATCTTTGCGAGCAATCAGGTGGCGTATATTCTCTTTTAATCCAGGACTTTCACTTACACTGAGGTATTATCTCTGTTAAACACACATCCGCACACAGATACTCGTTCCAAATGCATCCAAGACCTCCATTATGGAGAGATGCATTATCTGTCACGCTGGAATGTGCGAATTATGGATTTACACGACCTGCATCCGAGGCCAGAGATAGAAGGGGGAAAAAAATGGGAGTTGGTGAGTCGATGAGTAGAAGCATCGTGTTTTGTTTCACGTTTCTTCGGTCTGTAACTATTGCTGGTGTCTGAGTCATCAGTTCAAGTCTCTGGGAAATATGTTCTGCACTTTATGCTGCTGGTATTGTTCCAAGATTTAAACTACTGATCTCATGCTAATTCCAAATTAGAGGATCGATCCAGAAATGTCTGATAGCAATCTGCCTTATCCAGGAAGTTCAAACAAGTTCAGAATCACTGGAATGTTGTTTCTTATATTGAGGAGGGCACATTCACATGATCAAGGTTTAAAATCCGCTATATGCACAGAACATTCTTATGAACTTCCGCAATAATATCAGCCAGCTAGAAAACTTGCAGGGAAACGTCACTTGTTGGTGTGGTATCTTCAGTTTTCTGAGGTAGCTTTAACAGCATCGATATTGTAATAGTTTATAATCAGAATATAGTCAGTTAAATAGTCAGGCCTAGCATTAATTTGGTTGTTCAAATGTAAAAAGAGATTAAACGTATGTTTAAACTTCAGCGTTTTTAACAACAGCTGAGCACTGTTGCATCCCTCGGTTCCTCCTCAGCAAAATTAAATTGTACCATCAGTTTTCACTTTCCCAGCCGATTACCAACATTGAAAGAAATGGATCATGCATAAAATGTATCATCTGTTTCTACACGAGATGTTAATCTTTCTGTTTAAAAGTTGTGATTCTCCACTCATACGTCTGTATTGTTATTTTAAATTGGTTCACTTGTAAAATGCGATTGCCATATTCCCAGGATATCTTGTTTTTCTTTATTGATAATTGGCAGGCCGCTACATCAGACACAAAGTAAATTTAGCCTTCTTAACACTCAGATTAAGCGATTACATTTCAGTAAGGTCGTTCTATATCTTTCAACATACCTTCTGATGTTCATTCACGTTTATTTCCTGCACTAACTAGTAGTAAAGAGGAAGAGATGATCAGTTCACGTGTGCTGAACGACAGCGATTTGTCACACCACATTAAAAAGCGCCAAAAAGCTATTTATAGTTCGAAAGCGGAGACTTTGTTTCATATCAAAAGTAACAAAGCACAAAGCTTATTGCGATATATTGGATGGGAGGCAGTCACACTACAAACTTTTTGTACTGAAATTGAAAAGAGCATAGACTAAAATATCAGTTCTTGGATTTAAGAATCGATATCTATTCATCAAAATGAGAATTAATTAAAATGTTGAACTAGGGCTGGATGATTAATCGAAAAGTAATCGAAACCGAAATTCAGAGCCTGTAACCGACGTAATTTTACTAAGTCGGTTATTTCGGTTTTTTAATCCTATTAATATTTCCGCCTACTGTGTGTGTACTTTCCCCTTAAAACATATTACCGCGTGTGTAGTCACTTGACTCCGCCCCGTCCCTGAACGCGCGTCTATTTCGCTTCAAACGCTCGCTTACGCGCGTCTTATTCGCTTTGGTTTGGACGCGCGAATGGATTCAAAATGTTTAAGCGTAGAACTAGACGCGAATTTGACGCTATATTCGCGTTTGGTGTGAACGCAGCATAATGAACAGGCTGCGATGTCAAGATTGCAATGCTGGAATGTGTGTGTCAGAGAGAGAGAGGCACGGGCGCGATCGAACAGTGGAAACATAAAAACATCATTCGTCATTATAACATCAACGTCAATTTGTTCATACAGGACATCATTAAAACTGCAAAGTGTTCAGCCTACTTATATTTGTGTAAAACATTGTGCTTTTGTCAAACTGTAAACTCTTGTCAAACTGTAACCTACAACTGTCACCCAACCAAAATCACACACACACACTGTGTAATTTAAAAAAAATCTAATTATCAAAAAGCAAAAATGATCTCATCTTTTGGACATTCATCATATTGCATTGGTTTTCATTTCTTGTCCTAAAACAGAGCAGTAATCTTTTTATTTTTAAGTTACACATTCTACATTGATTAAAAAATCTAATCAAATGTTTTTAATGGTAGTATTATTTTATACAGAAATAAATTATTTATAATTCAGATGAGAAGTTAAAGTTAATTTAAATTTTAAGGAAACAAATATATTGATCTGAAATATAGCAAATTAATTTTAAATTCATTCAGGTTACCAAACATATCTCAAGGTCTTTTGAATAAAGGGTGGCAGTCTTTCATTATCAACTGTTGTTGTGGATATACTGGAGAAGTATTTGTTCTCCATTTGAGTGAGATGTTTTTATGTGGCTAATTGAGGAAAGTGCTTCCATATATTTTATTATTAGTAGTATTAGTTCAAGAATAAAATAAAGATATCGGATTGATATCGGTATCGGCAAATAGCCAAAGCTGCGGCATCGGTATCGTATCGGAAGTGAAAAAGTGGTATCGGGACATCCCTAACTCTTTCATTAGAAAAAATAACCGTGAACGTATTTACAGTATAAGCCTTGCCAGTGACATAGGAATAAAAAATAAAAAAAATCGTTCAATAATCGTAATCGAGGTAACTTGTTTGATTAATTGCGATTATGATTTTAGCCAAAATCGTCCAGCCCTATGTTGAACCAAGGCAGATCTTGAAGGCAGCAAGAATGACCCCTTGACAGCTGACCAAAAATCCCTGAGATGGCTTATCAAAAACCAGGAAGTAGCCTAACCGTGGCGTGCATATACAATATTTGAATGATAATCTGATATAAGTGATGTGAACGATTAATATAGCCTATATATTGACTTTTTCTCTGTCTTAGTTATTAGCCTTTGGTGTCTTCGTGTGTCTGGCGATGTCATGTCCAGCCAGTGAGAGTCATCATGCACTGCTTTGCTGACTAATCCAACTGACGTTTTTGGCAAAGTCTGGCCTAAGAAAAAGTAGGAGGGTAGTACTTGTGCATTCACGAGAGCGTGTATGCGTTTGCATCTGCCATTGTGTGTGTGTTTGCGCGTGTGTGGTCGTGCTTTGGCAGCGTGAGTTTGTTGTTCCCGGAGGCATGGTAGTGAAAGCGGACCCGTAGAAGGAGAAGAGCGCTCATGACGGTACTCGCTGGGAAAACCGCAGGCCAGACGAGCTGATTGGACTGCGCTGTGACACCATGTTTCCCATGTTTTGAACAGCTTTCACTGGAAGCCGGCCAACACAGAGGGGGACCCCTCTCTCCTGCTCTCCGCCTCTTTATTTCTCTTCTTTCTTGCCCTCTTGTGCTCCCTCTATCCCATTCAGACCGATGTTATTGAGACGAGAGGGTTGCTGAAACTGCAAACCAGCCTTTGAAATGGAAAACAAATTTAAGAAAACAAGCATGGATTGATTTCCTCACTGCTTTTCTCATCTACATCTCCTCTACTTCATTTGTGCTGGATGGAAAGGGAGGTTTGATCCTCGAGAGCTTGTCCTCATGTCTTTTCTAAACCTTCATCACTGGCTTTCTTCAGTGAAACACAAATGAAGATATTTTGAAGAATGTTGGGATCCAAAACTACATTGGACCCTATTGAAATTCATTGTTTGAGACATTCTTCAAAATATCATCTTTTCTGTTCCACGTTTTAGGTACCATTACCTTTTGGTTCCATTGTAAAAACTGCATTATTTCAGCTATTATGTTCGACCACTAGCCCTCCTCCATCTTGGGTGAGGTTGTTTTTCTGCTAGTCATAGTGGTAATAACTCTCAATAGGTCACAGAGATTATCAGCCATTCACAGATGCGCTCAGATTAATTTAGCGTCGATGGGCTTAATTGTTCTTGCAGCTCTGTCACTAGGATATAGACATAGCTGGGCAGGTGCACTGCAGGTTCTTTTCCGCGTTTCAACAAAAACAGCAACGTTGAGGTGGTCATTCATCCTCACGAACATAATCGAAAAAGAGCTGGCAGGAAAGGCCCATTTAGAAACGGCTCTGATAGCGTTCTGTTCGCGATAAATACTTAAAGCATTCGGAGAGCTCAGTCTGCGGGCTGCAGCGCATTTCATGCATTATTGAGGTTATGAGGGCTGAGGTGTTCTTCTGTGTCTCGCAGACAAAGACCAAAAAAGACGAGAGGCTTTGTGTATCATCAACACTTCCAGAGCAGAGAGTTCTAGTATGCATTGATAAACATTTATCGATGAAGATGGTAATGTGGTTTTGGATTACGGGTGTTGTCACGAATCACAAGATTTTTAGTAATCAATATCAATACCAGAATCAAAACCAATATCCATTTTTGATAAGTTTCACAGCAAAAAGTTTGATATTGAGCATGCAATTCACAGTTTTTATTTTAATAAATTTGATTAAAACTGTAGAATGTATTCTTCAGATATTTTGTAAATATTCAGTAATAAAAAAGTTAAAATAAAATAAAGTCAGCTTTATTTATATAGTGCTTTTTACAATACAGATTGTTTCAAAGCAGCTTTACAGTGATAACAGGAAATTAATGCAACAAAGATTGTTTTGGCTGTACAGCAGATTTAGAAGAAAGTCATTGTCCAGTTTAAATAAGTTCAGCGTGCCGTTGATTAATTTCCATTGTAAAAAATAAAATCATTAGTTATTAATTTATTAATTAGTAATAATTTAATTTATAATAAAAAAAATTATTAACTAAAATTAAGAATTGAGCCAATTTGCTGAAAGTATTTATTTATTTATTTATCAGCTTGCTATGCTACCGGGCCATAAGGGTGACATGGTGATTTGATGTTCACTCCCAAAACTTTTGTGTTCCCCCCGCAGGCGTTCCCCCGAGAAACTTTGCATTCACTCGCAAAAGCATATACCTTTTCCTCCCATGTCATATTAAAAGTTTTGCAAATGAACAGAGTTTTTCAGTGTTATGAAAAACTATTTGCGCAAGAACGCAAAATTTTACAAGTCCAAGCACAAAAGCATTGAAATGTGATATTTCATCATAGCTCCTATTTATAATTCTCCTCCAAAATATAATTTTTTTCACATCACCATGACCCTTTTGAGGCTCTGTACTACAAAAGTACTCACTAACAGTCGGAAACATGACCTTGTGTGCAGTGCACATGCTCCAACCTTTCGCACTGTTGTGCTTATGTGAGAGTGGCTCATATTCGAATACTTTCCTGTGATCTCTCATTTGTTATAATGTCCAAAAATAGTGCTCACCACCAATCTATCCTCGTCATATCCCCCCCCCACCCAGCTGCTTTCGTGACTGTTTTCATGGTCTGTGTAGAACAGTTCCCCATGCAGTCTCCCATTATGTCGATATTGCATATTCCTTTGACTGTGTTTTGTATTTAGACATGGCACGTAAGCATATTCTGAGTTCAGGGCAGCTCAGCAGATGTGCAATGGAAGGAAATTCACAATCAAAATAATGTTCTGGATAATATGGCAGAGCGGAGTCGTGGGGATGGTGCTCGCGGGGGGGTTGGCGACTCGCTGAACTAAAGTTAGCAGCTTTTTTTCGCTGAGTCAGTGTTTGAGTTTAGCTTTTCCACTCCGGGCTCGTGAACATTTCTGCTGACGCATTCTTAATCCCTTCCTTTACTATACTTTTGTGAGCAGTTATGTGTCAGTTCTTGCGGTTGCTAATGCTACATCTCCACTATTATATGAAAATAAATGAACTAAACAAGCTTTTTGGGAAAAACTCCCCCTTAAATAAACACCTAGCTTTGACTTGGAGGTGTTAAAAGCATTTGAATATGTTTACCTTTAAGTGAATCTAAAGGAGGAGTTCTTTGTTGGCTTATCTAATGCTGTTAGAGACCTAGTGTTTGTGTTGATGTATGAAGGTCGGACTTGTGTAGTGTTTCAGATGAGGGTTGATTGACTGAGGCGTGCTGAAGGTCAGTCGTATTTCTGCACCTTCTCTAAGGTCACAGCCGGCGATGGCAGAGAGCCAGTATACACATATACTCATAGACCAGTGCCAACACAATAGCAGCCAGATTACTGTTTACCTCACACACTGCCTTACATCTTTGCTGGCCTACTGTGTACACACTACTACTGCGAGTGCTCTACTCCATTCTGAACGTAGAACTTGAGAATGGAGTGACTTGTGGGCTTAAGTTCAGTTTTTAATTGTTTTATTACAGAGAACATATTCTATCTCACATATTTGCAGTTAAAATGCTTGTGTATGATTTTTTTTTTTTTTTACAAGTCAAGTGTACAAGGAATAGCCTAGTTCAACATGACAATTTTTGATTTCCACTTTTTGTGGAACACAAAAGAAGATAATTGGCAGATTGTTTACAATAGTCTTTTTTTTCTCTCTTATAGTGACCTGTAAACATCAAGCTCCAGATTGATATCATCCATCAAAGTATAATAAAAGTACCACTAGACACATAATTATAGTTTCATTTGATGTCATCATTAACATCATAATGTTGCAACACTTCCGGTTTGACACAGTTATGCCAAACATTATTTGTTCTTGCATGTCTCATAACCAGTCATCATGACCCATTCACTCAAAAATTAGGAATGCACAGATATCCACATTTTAGTTGATACTACTGATAAACCAATAATTACTTCGTGTCATGTCTGATATTAATATTCTATACTATTTTATCTAAATACAAATGCTAAAAAATATATTATATAATAAATATAATTTAATATAAGATTTAATAATAAATGAATGGGTAAATAATCACAAATCGATTAATAAATCTCTATTATACACTGAAAATCGATGTGATACTGCTATATAGTGCATCAGCTTCAGTGGAATTAGAATATGGCACGTGTCGACTATATATATATATATGCAACTTTTATGATGCTTTTTTTTCATTTTTGGTGTTTGACAGCCCCTGGTCTTTATCCACTTTTACTGTACATAAAACGGCAGCTTTAACATTCTTCAAATCCTTTTGAGTTCTTCGGAACAAAGGAAATCATACGGGTTTGGAACAACAAGATGGTGAGTAAATGATGGACTGTTTCTTTAAGACACTGAGCCAATTAAATACAGGCTCTGAATTGAATAGTGGTCCGGTTTTGGTTAGGGAATGTTATCGCTCTCATACAGTGTGCTGAACTTTATTTTATACTGTTTTAATGCAGCGGTGCGTGCCGTCTGGAATGACCGGCCCTCACTCGTGGAGCGCTGTAGCATGTCTCTGCCCACTTAACTTGCATAAAAATGTTTTCCTGTCTTTCCGGTGTGATGCGAGTGAAAGATACAAGAACTGCCTAATCAGCAGCTGAGGTGCTGAAGGTCACATGCTAATACACAGGGAGATTAACCCCAACTGAAAACATGAAGAGTAGATTTGATCCGTTGACAATAAATACCGGTTGGGCTGTTTATAGGTGAAACACAGTCCAGGAATAATATGGAAAGATTAAAGTAATGTTTTAACTGGCTGATATGTTTTTTGATCCACCTGCTATGTCACCATCTTTTGTGTTTTAGCTGCTCCATGTGTATACATGCTGACTGTTCAACAGTTGCAATCATTGTTGTATTCACCCCCCACACTTTTGTGTCAAAAAAAAAAAAAAGCTATTGGAATTTCCTGAAATGTCATCCCCATTAAAGTGTCCATGATGCATCCTTTGAGGAGGTCTTAGACTTTTGTTTCACTGAAATTGAGTGACAGTTCCTTTAAAACAAAGTTTCTTCGTTTTGTTCAATTCAGTCTAAACAGCTTTGTTGATTCAAAGTCACATGCTTACAATGTAAAAGAAGTCGCACATTTGAAGTCTTAACCAAGTTGATTTATAGTTATGCATTTGCAGTGTAGATAGCTTTTTTTTTATTCAAAGTTGTGCACTTGCAGTGTAAATGTTATATTTTAAATTACGGAGTTGCAGTCAGGGCCGGCCCAGTTGGTGCCCTAGGCAAGATTTTGGATTGTGCCCGCCACAAGCCAACTAATACCAATGATAACTGCACTGTCATGCATAATTAACGTGTTATGGTCATGTATTAATATCACGTCATGATGCAGTGTTTAAAATAATTAGTCCAAGTCCAACATAACTTATTGTCAACTATTACCCAAGATGTCCGCGCTATACTGGGACATTGGCTTTTCTGCTAGTGAAGAGACTGAAGATGCGTTGTCCATCTTTTTTATAGTCTATGTCTATAAGTCTATAAACGCGCTCAGAGGGCTCCCTTTATAATCTCTAAAAAGCGTGCTGAACTCAGAGTCAGCACTGAACAAAAACTGTATTTTGACTAACTTAAACCTCTGATTGGCCACTGCATTCAAGTGATCAACAAACATGTCTGTGATTGGCTTCATTGTTCAACATTGTAAATAGAAACACTTTGGGTGCTTCTCAATACTCAAATTGATGATTCCTCCAGCCCGTGACCTGGAAACCGATCAAAATAGCCATCTTTCTTGAAGGACATCTCAACTCTCTAATTGCACCGCAAGGAAGCTTCCTGAGGAGTCATGAGTGAGGATACACAGGTGTATCCTTCCCTCGAATCCTAAGGGGGTGGAGCTTAGATGCAAGGAAAGGAAGCAAGGATGAAATGAGAAATGAGAAGAACCCCTGGACACTCTCCAGAGCACAAACACTAGGGTTTGTCAAATCTTTTTCCCCCAAAATGATATTAGTAGAGTATCAACTTAGGGTGCTTTTGCTTTCGTCTGGGAGAACTGGGCCTGCCTCTCATGCGGCGCCCCCTGTCATTCTATGCCATAGACAACCGCCACGTCACCTATGCCACGGTCAGGCCCTGGTTGCAGTGTTGAAACCTTCATTGATTCAAAGTCGTGCATTAGCAGTGAAGACCGCTTTTGAGTCATGCTCTCACAGTGTGGACAGCTTTGATTATTCACTCACACACTTGCAGTTGAGACAGTCACACACATTTGCAGTGTACACAGTTAACTTCAAACGCTGGCAGTGTAGTTTTTGATTCGGAGTTGTGCTGCTGCTGTGTAGAAAGCTTTTTTGATTCACTTAGGCACTTGCACTTCAGACGGCTTCATTGTCGAAGTTGCACACATTTGCACATGTGCATTACAGTTAAGTTCAAAGTCAAATTCTTGCAGTGTACACAGCTTTTGATTTGGAGCTGTGCATTTGCAGTGTAGACAGCTTCACTGACACTTGCAGTTTAGACAGCTTGTTGATTATAATTGAAGTGTTCTAGTTTTGCAATGTCGTCTGCTTGTAGACTTGTTCTTATTGTTTACACTAGTGAATGAATCGGAACAATGCAGCTCGGCCTCTCTGAGTCAGTTGGACTATACTGTAATATCTAGTTCAGGTCACCGTCTGCGGCCCCAGCCCTCAACAATTAACCGCTTGTTGTCTTGTGAAGAACAAACACCCCCTTCTTTCTTCTCTCTGCCCCGTTATGCTAATTTCCAGTTATGAATCTGAGCATCTAATTAATTCAGTTTACAGCAGAAATTTCAGGATAAACAAACCTTGTATTAAAATGCAAATATGCAGAAGAGTTTGTGGTAGTTAGATGCCAGACTCTGTCATGAAATTCTTGAAAAATAATGCAGCACTTGTGCTCTTTTTTCTCTCTTTTTTTTTACACAGCACCTCGCCCGCTGAATGAAGGCTTAGGACTGGCCATGTGTGTTTACGCTGAGGGCAAATATGTTTCCTATGGTGCTTTGCTCGCTGTGCATCACTTCATATTCTTTTCCCAGAGACCGTACACTGGCACACAATGTTAAAAAAATATATACACAAAATGAAAATGAAAAGATTGAGAAACTTGTCATTCATTATAACGTTCATAAAGTTTCAAAGACATGCAGTTTGGTAGTAAACAATCCTCATAACAAACAGTCTGACGTGTACTTTTGTGGAGTCAGTAATTGATTTTTTTCTTTACTCAAGGCAGTAACATTAACTCGGCTGCTATCCAGAAAGACAAGATGATCTCTGCCTCTTTTGTCATCCAGTCTCAGGCCGGTCAAACTGTTTGAGAAACAGTTCACGTCCCTCCCAACCAGAGATCCACTCCCCAGACGTCGCCTCCACTCCCAACCGGAGATATAATTGCCTTAATTAGTTTCTTTAAAACCCGCATAACATTTAAGGAATGTTGTTATCAGTGGTGGAGGAGGCAGAGATGTATGTATTTGCTTGGAGAAATGTAAAAGTTTCTGGAGGTAAAGGCGTGCTTCACTTTTTCTCGATAACACATCAATGATTTTTTTTGCAAAGTCCCTTACTGTATGACTGTGACAAGCAAGCAGTTCCAACACGCGCTCTCAGACCCCCTCAGATTGCGATTCTTCCAGTGCTGACTGAAAGCCTCTGAAGTAAATTGCTGATCTTGTTGCATAATAAATCAAAGGCGGAACTATGGTGGTTTAAAGAAATAAGAAAGAAAGAGAGAATAAGCTCTGGGCTTGTTCTTGTTCCTCAGCTTTAATGAACTGCGCTGTAAGCCCTTGAGAGCTCTGTTGATAGCAAACATGGCGTGTAAGATGGTGAACCGGTCCTGGATTCATTACAGCCGTAGGAGCGGCTGATATCGCGAGCCCTGTGGACCAACCGGACCGCTCTGACAAGAGATAACGCTGATCTGTGAGAACGGCTTCGACAGAGTTTGTTAAAAAGAAACTATCCTAATGAGAATATTGTGTCAGACGTAATCCCAATACTGTGACTCTGAGAAGCCTTCAAAGAATTTCAGTTTAAAGATGTGTAGAGACGTTAACAAGTTCACGATCACTCGAGTTGTTAAGATGCTGTTAGACGAATCAGGTCTGACATGTATAGGTGGTTGTATCAGGGAGATTTATACTGTCTAAGAAACTTTTTTTTGTGTGCGTTTTAAGCTGTCACTCCTGATGTCCAGCCTACAAAACAAGTTGGAATTAGTAATGCATGTACAGTCTGTTAAACCGCCTCAAAAAACTCCTGCCCTCCCCAGCTGGTTTGAAAGGGAGTGTTCTTCTGTCAACAACTGGGACATTGTTGCACTGAGACGACCCAAATGTACTGCATCATAATCAGCAAGCCCCCATAATGCTTTGAGTGTCTCTTAATTGGATGGAAATGAAGTCTGGTCTGTAGTTTGTCCATACCTAATGAGACTCAACCCCACGGTCCCTTGTTATTCACAGATTCTGTGTATGCGAGCGCGTCGTGCGTGCGGTTGCCTGTGTTCCCAGAGGTTACAACAGTGGGCTCTCACATTATAAAGCTCTGTGAACGTGGTGGTCTTGATTGGGTACCGCATGCCACAGTGTGAAGTTTCTGCGCTATCGCAACCTCCTGCAACGATATTACTCACACGCCTTTGTCTGATTGTTGCTGTGTGATAGTGGATCTTGACGACGTGCCAAATCCTTGATTTGCAATTAAGCCATCTAAGCTAACGGAGACAGGAAGATTTAGTGTATCATAGACTACTGAGACACATGCATTGTTCGTGCAGTGCGATTAGGTCATTGTTGAACTTTTTCAGACTGTGTGTGTAATTCAAGACTCGGAACAAGGAAGGAACTGAACGGATCAGACCATGTTGTAATACTTGTGGTTTGGTAAATGTTTGGATCAAATTTTAATCAGTTTTTTAAATGCATTAAAATACCTGATAGCATGTTGTAAATGCAATAGTCCAATGTAAAGGTAAATGCAGAGATAATCACAGTAAATTACAATCATAAATTAAACATGTTTTGTAACGCATCATCACACTTTTTCTTAGTTTTTCACCAAGTGACGGTCGGCCGTCGTTGAGTTTGGCCGGCCCAGTTTTTGCAGTGTGTTCCGCACTGTATTTTAATAAAAGCCAAAGTGATAAAAGCGAGCAAAGAAGTGAAGACGCCACAGATAGTTGGCTGTTCTAATTTTATGCCATCTTACCTGAGCATTCCAATGCGCAAATATTTTCCGCCTGGAATGAAGAAAGTGATCAGCATAATTGAGTCTTGCTTATATTTTCATAATTGAAACTTGCTTAACATTCAGAAGGGGAAGTAAGCGCTGGTTTGTTTACGGTTTGTATCTCTGCAGTCCTAGCTTCGGTTTTCCCTCTTGAATGATGAATATAGACTATTGATACCTACTGAACTGATATAGACAATTATTTCCTTACACGCAGGCGCAGAATGCACATGCTTGTTGACAGTCGTCTGTAATCATTTTGGTGCGTTCAAGCGCAGATGATTTGGCTTCTTTAATTATTTTGATCATTTATTTTGTTCAGTGAAATCACTTGAAGTGTGTGAACAAAGTTTTTCTAAAATGAATCTTACTTCCCAGCACTACATATAGTATGAGAGTTAAAACAGTGTTTTTTGCACCAGCCTGCTTTGTTAAATAAGCTTGTTTCTAGAAAAATCTGAACTGCTTTTTGAGGTTACAATTACACGACAACGTTATAAAAAGTTTTTCCTTTGCGTTTTTTGTGTACAACGTTGTCAAAACCGTCCCTGTTCACACGGTTGCGTGAAAACGACTAAAACCGCTGTATTATGCATGCCAGGTCAGTAGTTGGCAATGTCACTTTGTAAAGCCTATAGACTGAACACATAATACTCATGCGCTTGATGTCAGCTTTTTCAGAAATTTGCCATTATGTAGTTTACATGGAGACAACAACTTTGGAATTGTTCAGTGTAGTGCTGGATGATCCATCAATATTTTTTGTCCTTTTTCACGGAAGCAAATACTGTATATTTTAATAGTGTGTTATCTGCAAAAGGTTACTTTTATTAACAAAACTTCACAGGGTCAAGTTTCCCTCTGCTCACTGTTCTTACGTTCATACTCCCTGAGGAGCAATTAAATCATCGCTCACAGGACTGGCACTCAAGGTGTGAGAGCACATTGACCCATTTATGTGAAAACAATATTAATATGGTTCTGTACTTTGTGGGTAAAGTCACACATCAGTGGCACCAGGCCCTTCGCTTTACTACTAACTCTAGAGCATCAAGGGGTCAAATGCAATATTCAGTCTTTAGAGGTCACAAACTCTAACACAATGTCTTTTCGGGATGTGACATGGTTAAGTTCAAACTTCTGCTGCCAAATCTTTGGCTTAGGTGTTTAACAGACCCCACTACAGTGTACACAGAGTCAAAGCTCAAAACGGAGGGTCAGCGTTGAGATTAGTTGCTCACACAAAGCAGGTTTGTTATAAATGGTAGCAGCAATAGCAAAGACTTTGATAAAGGGCTTAACGGCTATGCCGGCGTAAAAATAGATTAGCTCTATCTGTGCTAATGGCAGTCGTTGGTGCCTTTCAAAACACACATACACACGCACGTCTTTCATAGTTTTTTTCACTTAAGTATAAAGTCATACCCTTCAGAAATCAGGTCACCTTTTTTTAGACCAAATGATTAAAGGACAAGCTATAAAAAAACCTCAAACTGTAAAATCTTTTTATTTTTTGGCAAACTCAAGTACACTGGACAATTCTTCTTTTATTTTGGGGCTTTTGAACACTTTATGTTCACTTTAGGGCAGTGAAGAGGTGACTCAATCTCAGTCCACAAAAAAAAGTGTGACTTTTGTGGTGCCTTTGGCTTTTTCTTTTATTTCTTTAAAGTTTGAAACAAATTTTCATTGTCTGGTGGGTAGTGCATACATTTGCAACTTACTTCCATACTGTTTTTTCAAGTAGGGCTGCACGATATAAACTGATATTGTGATATTCTTTTTTCTGTGATGTATATAGCGATATAAAAACATAAAGGAATTTTCAACGGATGACTTGAATAGCTATATGTGGAAAGAATGAATCATTTTACAATGATTAGGGTGATTTTCTTCATAGAAATTAAAAATAATAAAGCTTTTAATTTGAAGACATTTGAGTGTAAACCATCCTTATAGGGCGGAACAATTTGGAAAATAACTTCTGTTTACTCTCTTTACAAGAACAAACTCAAGCCTCTTTCAGTAATCAAAGTGAACAGAGCCCACTTGAGTTTCATTGGCTATATTCCCACTGTATTTGACCCATTCAGTATAAAATAATGTATACTAAACTTTTTTTTAAATTAGGAATATGTGATGTTTTTTCACTTGTGTTCACTTAACCAGCTTTTCTTGCTAACAGAATTATAAACCCATTTGTTCAGAATTCTATCCACCATTTTTAGTTACAGTACAGCTCCCACGACAAAAGTGTGTCTGCTGTCCTCTCTCACCTGTGTTAGAATCTTGCTTTGTTTTTATCTGTTCCTGACTGCCTCTGAGCTGTTGACCCTCTTGAGTGCTCAGGTGCTCTGTGGCTCAGCGACACTGGCAGTTATAAAGAGAGAGAGGAGGAAATCTAATGGCCTGTGAGAAAGATAGGTTATGAGAGAATGAAGGAAGAAAAACAGCAGCTATACAGAGAGAGAGAGAGAGAGAGAGAGAGAGGCCTCGCTGACGTTTCCCTGCTGCATATGCAGCTGATAGTATCTGGCAGGGCCTGGCTCTCTGGGGAGCCCTGTAATCTGTTCCATCAGCGTTTACTACCGAACAAATTAACTAAGACAAGCACCGCCGCCTGAGCCAGCAGAATTCTTCCATTAGGAAAATTATAAAGCTATTATGGGGAACAATTTGGTCCTTTATATAAACGACTCTCATTGGAGGGCTACAGGGCTTCCTTGAACTACACCAGGGGGGCTGGATGGAATACCCTTGGGGGCATTACCACTATTGATACCAATAGGAAAGAAAAATTGCGCTCTTTAATATCTCAAACATTTCTCCTCGACGGCAGTGAGATTAAATGGAGAGTTTATTAAGTCTCTGAGAAGAAAAGACCCCAGGAAACTCACACGTGTCTCCTTTGGAGTTTCTTAAATATAGTATCTTAACATTTTAATTATTTTCCCCAAGTAATTTTAGGAGAAACATCTGAGACAAAGTTGATACTTCACTGAAGAACCACCTTAAGCTTTGAAAGTGCAACTTTTACTGTATTATGATGAATATTTGCTGAAATTTTGGTTGCACGACCTTAAAAATGGTGTAAGACAAGACTATATATCCTGATTACATTCACAAATCAGTTCTGAAGTTGACATTTTGAATTAGGGATGCACCGATCCACATTTTTTCACTTCCGATCCGATCCCGATACCTGAATTTGGATATCGGCCGATACCGATACTATTCCGATACCAGAGCTGTGTTTGATTTAATATTATTATTATCATTATTGTTTATTTTATATGTTGCTGAAATAAACTTCTCTCAACAGGCAAGTATGAATGATATGTTATGTACGTATGTATGCATGTATGTCCCAAAAGGCAACTTGAGGTAAGTATAAGGTCAGAAAAGGAAGTCAGAAAAACAGGAAAAATCCCATTCTGAAAAAAAAAATGCAACTGTAAGGGTTTCAAATTGATTGTCATGTCAATATTTATTACATTACCAAAATGTCAAATACTTGCGTCTTGAAATATAAGAAAAGTGCAAGTGTAAACATCTTACACACACATTATCTGAAGGGTGATCCTCGCTCCGATGCATTAACTCTCTCGATGAATGCTCGATCAACATCAGCATCGTGCAAACAAACAAGCGGATTTCGCCTCAGATCCGCGTCGATTTCGCTTCAAACTTTTGCTTTTTACGCACGTCAATTTTTCTCTGGTCGCGCGAATGGATTCAAAATATTCAAGCGTCCAAATAGACGCGGTAGACGCGAATTTGACACGCTATTCGCGTTTGGTGTGAACGCACAGTAACGTGGTGCTTTTTTAAATGTTTGATTGCGTTCGTTGTGTTGTACGACGCGAGGGAGCTTTAAAGGCTCTGAATTACAGCTTTGCAAACATTGCATTTTGCTGTCTTGCTCTGCGGTGTTTCCAGTGTGAAGTATTTTCACACAGCGGACGTTGTTGGCTAGCCGCAAACTGTGGAATGGATTTCCTGAGCGGGGGCGTGTCTCATAACTCTGTGTCTCATTGAGCCGCGCCTCCGTTCAGGAAATCCATTCCACAGTTTGCAGCCAGCTAGCAGACTCGCCGGCGGGAATCACTTTTGGACTTTGGAGTCATTTCAGCAGACGTTAAAGCGAGCGCAGACATGACTCATGGATATCGGATATCTCAGCAGGTTGGATCGGGAAAATCCGATACGTGAATTACGCTGGTATCGGGTCCCGATACCGATACTGGATCGGATCGGCCCCATCCCTATTTTGAATCCAACTAATCATTCTTTTCATTCAATCAAATAAGAATTCTTTTGATTTAACCCTTTTATCTGTTTGACAGTTCAGAACGATTTATTTACAAATGCTTTCCTAAGTTGGAAACATAAGCTTTACTGTATTCATATTTCCTGTAATTTTGGCTGAACGAATCGCATTATGGTGTAAGACGAATATATATCATGATTATGGAGAGGTAATGTGTATAGACTACCCTTAATAGTCGTGCGTACATGTCATGTCAGTGCATTGTTAGGGTAAATGCATTATGTCACAATTTATTTCCGTCACAGTCTCACTGCTTGTTTTAATAACAAGTCATTTAGGAAGACCAGAGCCAGAGCCCACTTACATAGCATGACGTTTTTATCTAAAACATGTCCCATTGACCCAGAAACCAATGATCCACACCCGTCTCTTGGGATGGTATTTTAAAACCAGATTTGTCCCTGGAGATCAGCCCTCGTGCTTTTACCTTGCCAGACTAGCCGAACGACGCTCTTTCAGAGTGCTTTGCGGAGCCATGTGTCTTCCTATGTGGAAGGAGGAGGTGATAATAACAGAGGAGAGTAAAACTGGGGCGAGACTGTGGTGACTCAGCCCCCCAGTTGTTGTGTTGGAGGTTTGGGGAGTCTGGCGCACAGAGTTCCAGCCTAATTAAGTTGATTTGTTCCCAGCATCTGGCTCCCAGATGTCAGACGATATTCTTTAGCTCAGCTCCCTGCTGTTGAGAGGAGAGGAGTGGGACGGCAGGGACCGCAGACTGCTGACTTTTCACGAGGCCCACCAGGGGTGGGACTACAGCGTGCTGTAGGTGACTGATGGATGCGGTGGCCAATCGTGGTGTGTTTGTCGCAAATTTTAGGGAATCTGATTGGTCCGTTCGAATGAGTGGTTTATAGCTGCATTGTGCCTGCAGGTGCATACCAAGCAGTTTTCTCACACCTTATAAAACGCGCGTTTTCTGCAGAATAGACGTGATGTTTGGTGTGAACTGTGAAGGTCCATTTGTATTGTTTTTACAGCTTTTGAACCAGTTGATCCAAGTCACATTTTGGACTGAATGATTCACATGCAAATCAGTTCTTAAGTTGACATTTTTACTGCGTCTGAAGTCTGGAGTAGGTACTACATTTGAATTTGAATTTACTTTGCGACTGTTAAAGTATATTCTATATAGTATGAATATGGGTAGTATGAATGAAATTCGGACAGTAACAACATGGCGGATGTAGTATGTCACGTGACCTACCAGCATCAGTTGCATCCGCTTCACTTCCATTCTAAATCCCCTCCTGTGGCCTTATGGGATAGTCGAAGTGTCCATCGAATGTGTATTTCAGAATCTCGGTGGAAGTAGTTGTACTTTTCACCTACTGTTTTTCAGATACTATGTATTCGGACATACAACTGCTTTGGGACTGTTTTTCACATACTATATAGTAGGGAAGTATTCGATTTCGGACGCAGCGCTTGAATTTAGCCTGAGTTTAGTCCAAATTGTGAATTGAATCAACTGTTCAAACAATTTTTTTCAACAAACCAGTTGATTTGATTCACAATTCAAAGCAGTTCATTCACAAATATATTTTTAAGCTGACAATTTAAATCCAACTCGCTGAATCATTTAGAGAATCAAATCAGCTGGTTTGTCTGTGCTTCATGATTTAAATAAATCTTTCTTTTCTTTTTCACAATTCAGAATGAACAAATCAAAGTTGACATCTTGAATCCAACTCGCTGAATTATATTTGTCTAAATTGTGAATTGGATCAATGATCTTTCAGTTTGGAACAAAGTTAAAATGAGTAAATAATTAAAGAATTATAATTTTTACATTTTTATCCTTTTTATCTCATAGGGAAGACAAATCAGTTCTAAAAATCCAAAAACTAAAATGATTGCCAATTCTGTAAATTCAAGGTTGATATTTAGGCACAGCTCACTGATCTCATTTCATTTATTTACTAAAACTGTTACTCTGGAATCTCACGTGAATCGTTTCCCTTATCTGTCCTCAGAAAGAACTGGATGCCACCGCCACAGCCCTGGCCAACAGACAGGATGAAAGCGAGCAGTCCAGGAAAAAACTCATCGACCAAAGCCGCGAGTTCAAGAAGAATACTCCAGAGGTGAGCAAAAGCGAGAAATGGAGTGAGAGATGATTCTCCAAATGATAGGAAGCTCAAAGGTAGTGGAGCGAAGGGGAATTTGAGTGCCTAATTTTCATATGTCTTGACTGGCACATCCTGGTCTCCTGGGTACATTTGAAGCACCAAATTTCGGCATTTCATATCAGTTGATATTCTTCTGCTTGCATTCTACCTCCATTTTTGCTGCTTTCATGGTTTTAAATGTGCACCCTGTAGAGTTGCAGTCTTGTTATTACAATTGTTCCACTTGAGTTCTATAGCATGACCGTGCCTTTAGATTACTTTCCGGATTTTGCACTTGTCTGAAACTCGGCATGGCCTCGTAAGAGAGGTCAGTGGCAGAGAAACCAGAGGATATTATGGTTTATCCATTTAGGGAATACTCGGTCTGCATGAATAGTGGCGGACGGTCGTGTCCAGACCATAGGGTTGTCTGTGAGGTCATGTTCCAGAGGAAAAACCGACGATGCATGTTAGCAAGACAGTAAGGATCAGTGATTCTTTATTTACTGAAAACCCTCTCTGATCTGATAGAGATCTAAAACAAATGCGCCCTGACAGTTGGAGAACATCACGACTATTGGATCAGGATGGTTATCAGATGTTTGTTCTGTTTAGAAACAGATTATTCTTAATGTGTGAATGTGATGTTTATCGACTCTTGTTTCTATCATATAGTATTTACAGACTCAAAATCTTGAATCACGTGGAGGGTTAGCTTTCTGTCAGATAATTGCATGGATGAGTGACATTCATGACATTTTTAACTCATTCATCGATTTTGACTCTTATTCTGAAATTTATTTGTAAAATAAATCCAGATAGGATGTTTAATAAAAGCAAAGCAATCTGTCCTTTTTTATGGCAGAAAAATCTGAAATTAGTATGAAATATCGTATTTTTGTAGAGATATATTTTGTTATTTAGCCGTATGCAATTTTATTGACATTAATTTAATAAAATTGTGTTATTACTACTACTACTACTACTACTACTACTACTACTACTACTACTACTGATAATAATAATAATAATAATAATAATAAAAAAATTATAACGATACAATATGCAATATAATAAATGTAAAAAATTATACAATGTATAAAAATACAGTATTGCATACAAATGTTATATTAAATTCTGCTATGTAGTAAATAATTGCAAATTAGTGAATCTATTGACCATTTGTTCTGTTTTCTGAGGCTGTTTATTTATGTTTGCTGTTTATTTGTCTCATATTAGTATTGTACTGAAGACAAAACTTTTGTATCTAATAGGTCAGAACAGTGCAGATCAGGATGTAGTGATTGCGTCATTCAGTCATAATGAATGAAAAGAAAGTAGAGAAAGAGACATCAGACATCTGTCAGAAGACTTCTAGAGTTCAAAATAACCTTGGGCTTTTCTTTTAGTCTTTGATTAATAATATCCTTATCAGCCTAAGTGTGCTTTTGTAAAGATTTCAGACAGGTGCCTCCAATCTTTCCAAACGCCAAATCCGTATAATTCCTTACTGTATTTGGTTTTGAGAAGTCTCTGCCAGCCCATCTGGGGTGTCGAGAACTCAAGGGCACCGCAGCGCTCCGGCCTGCTCTATCTTTGATCATGGTTGCCGTCGCCTCCTGCCCTCCTCCCTCTCGCTCCCTCTTTCCTGCCTCTCGTTTTGCGAATTCCTCGCGAGTTACCACTCCCAGAGAGTGCCGATGAATAAATGGAAAATAAAAAACCTGTTTTGTCTCCGGAGCCTCAATAAATCAGTCCCCCTTTTCCATTTAAAATGTCCAGGGCTGCAATTTATGTCTGAGCTTAATAACCCGTTACTAAATTAATCGTGCTGGGGGTTTTGGCTGGGAGGCCACGCGTTCGGAGATTCTGTGAACCCTGTAAAAGAAAAAAAAAAGTCCATCTGAGTGCTTTTCTGCCCGGTACCCAAGGTGCAAGACATCAAGGGCCTCAGTCAGAGAGGTGGAAATTCTATCTCTGATGAGGGAAGTTGGAAAGTTACCTTAATGGCTGGACTGCTGGATGTGGAATTAATGTGCCATGGCTACCTTGCTGTACCGTTTCTTCTGACACAAGGCAAGCCATAATCTAACCTAGATGGACTTTGTCGTATCAGCTTTTTAAAAAACATTTTTTAATTTGAATGTTTGTGCTTAATTTTCTCATAAATTTGCATCAGGTTCCACCAGTTAAGAGAACAGATCACCCCAAAAAAATCTAAATTCTGTCATGTGATTGTCATTCCAAACTTTCTTCTGTGAAACTCAAAAGGTGAATTTTTGCTGAATATCCTTGCTAGCTTTATAATGAAGAGGGGGGTTTTAAGCTCCAAAAACCCCCCCAAAAATAAAACAAAAGTATGATAAAACTAGTCCAAAACTAACTTTAGCTTTTGCTCAAATATCGATGTATTGTTGCATGACGTTCATGACGTTTTATGGATGCATAATTTTTGCCTCTTCAATTCTGTCTTTTTTTTTTTTATCAAATCCAATTTTGTATGACAAAAGCAAAGTAACGGGCTTTTAATATTGCACAATTTAGTGAGAAATTTCAAATTTAGTAAGTTTAATAAATGTTAATTGACTTAATTATATTTTGATAATAATAATCCTACAATATGTAATATAATAAAATGTATTATTATACAATATTTTAGACAAATGTCATTTTAAAATCTGCCTTACAAAATATATATATCTCACTACGTGTCAACCAAATGAATAGCACAAATTTTACCTTTCAAACAAATCTTTTTAATAAATGCACTGTACAAGTATTTGTTCATGAATTGGACTGATTTAGTTCTTAAAATCCGCGTGAACCGGAAGTTCTTCTAAATGAGAAAAATAGAGGGTGTGGCTTGTTTTTTCTGTACTGGGGATTGATTGGATCTAGAAAAGTAGGCGTTCCCTTCAGCTTGCTGAGACCCAAGCCATCAAACTGACATCATCAGAGATGGAAGGCCATTCCACAGGGGAAGTACATTTTCAGATATTGATTAAAGATTACGAAGACAAAAAAAAAAAGAAAGAAAAGAAAAGTGGATCAACTTGCACGGATTAATTGTTTATCACAAGACTAGAAATGTGTGCTAACAGTAAATGGGGTCAATTTTGATTTCATACTGACTTAAGTTTCACTCACTGACTCCAGCATTAACAGCCCACTTTAGGGGAATATTAAAAATGTATGTTTTTTTTGTTTTGTTGTTGATTTGTTAGTCACACAACGGTCTAATGGCTATATAGAACTATAGAACTAACGTTTTTTGTAACATTTATATGACATTTATGGTGCTTTTGTGTGCTTTTTGAAACTCTACTCCCTATTCATTGTAAATGCACAGAAAAGAGTGACCAGTGTGTCTTCTTTTGTGCTCAACTGAAGAGAGAAAATCCATACAGGTTAGGAATGACATGAGGAAATTATGGCACTTTTTTTTCACGTTTTGGATAAACTGTCTCTTTAAAGTTTTCAGAACTTGTCTGTATATATTTAGACAGATGAATTGCCATTTTTGTTTCTCTGTCTCTCCATATCCGTTTCCATTTTCAGTCTACTAATGTTCCACTGTAGTTGTGTAATTGTTATTGACTAGTTATTTATGTAGCTCCTTCATGGTTCTGGTTCGCCTCAGGATGCTGGTTGAAAAGTTTATTGTCCGCTATGTGATGTCAATGTGACAGATAGGGATTTGTTAGGATGACCCGTTATTTTCCAACCGATTACGTAACGTCTGTGTTTTGCTCGGCGTGCACCTGTGAAATAAATAATCCTAAGCAGCCGTTAAATTTGCCACAGATCACTTCATTTAGTCTTTTTTTCGAATGCATAAATATTTAAACCAAACAACCGCAGCATTTGGTCCTATTTTCGTTTAGCTTTCACATGCTCATTTAGATGAAGTTTTAAATAGGATGTGACGGAGACTGAAAGAGACCAGTGTGTCGGCGCTGAAATTATATTCCGAGCTGCCTGCATGATGGAAATATTTTCATAAGGTCATGTGCATTCCCTCCCCTCCAGCTCACATATTTTGAGTTTATGCATTAGACACCATTGATAAAAATCACATTTTTTGCATTTCTGCTGAGAGTGTTGCACCACATGCAAACACCATAACTTGAAGAGCGCATTTAAACTTTACGCTGAGTGTTTGATGTGAATAAACCACACAGATGTTAAAAGCGGTGCTCTTTCTATACACTCTTTAAAGTGAACATTATAAGTTCTTCTAATCATATTTTATTTCCGTAATGTGGCATTTTTTTGAGTTAAACAAAATTCAATTACAAAAATGTAAGGTGGGACTTGGTATTATCTATATGGCAGGTGGTTGGTAGGATAGGGTTTGAAAATGAAGACTGTTTGGTGACTTCAGATTGAAGGAAAGTCGCAATGAAAGATTACTTTTTTTTTTTTTAACTACTTTTGTGCAGTGATGAAATATTCGTAAGATCTGAGATGTGTTTTAAGAATTTAAATATTGTCATTTTGATTGCATATACTGACTTTATTTGATGTTTTATATGATGCCTTGTGCCATTTAAAATTTACTTGAATGTTTTTAAAATTTCGGTGTGAATCTAAAATGATGCAGAATTGTAATTTTAAATTAAAAAAGTTTAATTAAAATGGAATTAATTTCAAAGAAACTCGTTTGACTGCTGTAAGTGTACTTCATAATACAATTTGTTAGAATGAATTTCGTTTTGATTTTTAGAATTAATAATATGCAAAAAATCCTAAGATATTAAACATTAAGTGATATTAATAATCAGTTTTTGAAAACCCACCCATAGTTTTTTTTTAAACATATTTTGTTGTTAAATAAATTAACTTTCATTTTAAAAAGATACATTTTTTTAAATTAAAATCTTGTTTGTGGCTGCATTGAACTTTAGAAATCCACTCATGCAAAAAAAGTATTCTACATATCAGGGAATAAATAGGCATAATTAGTCTAATTTATGTCATTTTGTCCAAAAAAAAAAAAAAAAAAAAAAAAGTTCTCTTTGAATTGCAATTTAGTAAATTCCTCTTCCTACTATTTTAATCCGACTTCCTGCAGGTTGTGACCAATTCAGTGCAACTCATGAATTTAAAGAGCTAATTCTTAAATTCTGGCATTGATCTAGTGAGAAGATATATATATATTTTTTTTATTGTTTTTGTACTATGTTTCTATCATATTGTCTACAGGCGCATTTATAATTCTTCTGCTGATTCTCAGCGTCAAAGGCCACTATAAAGAACAGAGTCAGTCGTCAGTTTTTTTCAGTTATGATTGTTGTGTGTGCGTCAGCCATTTTGATTTTTGCTCCTTCACTGGCTTTGATGTTGCCTTAAAGGGGACGGCTGGTTGGCCTCTGGACGTTGTGATGTTAGTGTCCGGAGATTTCATTGGCTGCCAGGGCTGGTCAGAGAGAGCTGTGAACTGAATGGGCCTGACAAAATGAATACAGTAATTAGGGCTGATCCACTGGCATGCCGCCCACGCTGGCAGACTGGCGTCTTACACTGTTAATTATAGCCGTCCCGTTCTTAACACGACATTAGGGTATTTACCAAGGACTGAATTTGTTACAGTGTATTTGTGTGTGTGTTTATGTGTATCTCTGTGTGTAGAGGTAGTGAGAGAGAGAGAGCATTGTGTGACTAGCACACTGAAAAATGCCTTTGATGTTGACACTGTAATGGAGGGATGGGGGGATGGGGGGCTGGGAGGCACAATCCAGTGAGGTCTGGGGTCGACATATCCGGTTTGTAGACCCAAGACATTCACTACATTCATACGTGACCGATTAAGTGTTTTCACTGCCAGTAGGAAAGAAAAATCACGAGTCATGTTTCTTTATATATGTCAATTGTTTCTTCTAGACTGCAGTGAGATTACATGTGGAGACTTTTGCCAAATTTTTCCTGAGAAAAGACCCCAGTAATCTCACGTGTATCCATTATAGCTTCAGAAGAGAATAATAACAACTGTGGAATAGCCATGATATGAAAGTCGGCAATCAAAAGTCAGAGATTTCAATATGAGCTTAAACAAGTGTTGTATATTTGAAATATACAGCACTGAGAACTGTGAGTCTTTTGAGCTATGATAAAGTAATCGGCAAGCAATCGTTTTCCTGTGGGATGCTTGCACACATGTTTAGTCTCTCTTGGATCAACAGGTCTTATTCAGGGTTTCAGTTTAATCATGCTCTTTCTCACTATTTTGTGTATATATTAAACTTGGTTGCCATTTTCAAACTGGAGTTCTGGATTTCTTGATTACCAAATCAGCATATTAGAATGATTTCTGAAAGATCATGTGACGCTAAAGACTGGAGTAATGGCTGCTGAAAATTCAGCTTTGCCATGACATAATAAAAACATTTTGAAATGTATTAAAATAGAAAATAGTTATTTTAAATTGTAATAATATTTCAAAATATTACTGATTTTACTGTATTTTTTAAATGCTGTCTTGGTTAGCATAAAATACTTCTGTCAAGAGCTTTCAAACACAAAATCTTACAGATCACAAACTTTTGAATGAAAGTGTGCATTTATAGTGCCATAACGTTCATAATGGACCTTGCATGTAGTTTTATTGGATTGTTTTTTTAATGTTTGTGTTGTATATATTTGAATGAGATAACATCCTGCATTTTATGAATTTTTTTTCCGAAGTTTCTTCTGTGTCCTGTCAGAAGTGATTTGCTTTTACATGGTATCCTTGAAGAGGGGCTGACCTACTAAAGGCTTGTGTGGGAGAGACGGGTCAGGGATATCTGTCTCTCTGCATAGCCTTCAGGTTCATGGTGGGGTTTTAGCATTAGTGCCTATGTATCTCCTCCTGACAGGATAGTAGAGCTGAGTGTAAAAAAAAAAGTAAAATATCAAAATAAACTTCAGAGTTGTTGATGATTTCTTTCCTCGCCCTTCCCCCTCCTTGGGTTTTTCTGTGAGGTTGAGAGCACTTGTTTAATGTACTGGTTCATTGTATTTGTGCCTGTAGGATTTGATCCATCTGCTCAGCCAAAGTGGGAATGAGACTGGAGTGGAACTGATGGGGCTTGACTGTGTGCCACTTCCTGTCTCTCTCAGCTTACTTGATTGGCTGTTCCTCAGAGCTTCCTGTCTGATAGTCACCACTGGACTTTGCTGAGTGTTATGCATTTGGATATTCTGACTACTGTGTCTCTGTTATGAATCACGCTGCCCCACATTTAAAAACGAGTCTACTTCAGTTTCTCTTAGATCACTGTTGGTTGTGCTTGATTGGTAGTTTTTGAAATTAATGCTGATTCCTTCATAATTGTATAATATTTAGTGTTCATGTCCGGTCTAGTTTATCACCACCCGTCTGGTGACTTTATTACCGACATGAAATATTCAAAAATGAGCCAATTTCTGTGATGTCATAAGGATTCATTTATTTTCCCATCAGAATGCATCACTGAGCATGTGTGAGTACCCTAACCTGACACTGAGCACTTTGGGTCTGTAGGAAGATGCACGACTAGAGCTGAATATAATTTTTTCACCTTGTTTAGAATCCCTTTGTGCTGAGATATTGCACTGGGTCATTAGAGCCGACAGGAATGGGACAAGGAATGGGAATAGGAGCCGGAATGGGAACCTCCCTCTGGAGTTCTGGGGGTTCGTCTGTCCCTGAGCTGCCTGGAGAAGAGTAATCTGTCTTCTCGAGGCGACCTAGCCGACAACAGATTGGTCACGTTAGCCGAGCCTTTTGCAACCCCCAGCGATCCTTTCAAAACCCTGCAATCTACAGTCCTGCGGTCAGAAATCAAGCCTTAAAGGGATAGTTCACCCAAAAATAAAACTTCTGTGATCTTTTACACACCCTTATATGTCATTCCAAACCTGTATGACTTTATTTATGTGGAACACAAAAGAAGGTATTTTGAAGATCTGTTCTTGCACATATAATTAAAGTCAGTGGGGTCCAAAACAACATTTTGTTGTTGTTGGGTTTTTTTTTTTTACGGGCAAGCAGCTCATTGAATTAAATCTGATAGTATTTTCTCATGCACTCTAATCATTTTTGCAAAAAAAGCGTTTTTACATTGCACGAGGGTGTGTAAAAGATTATAGAATTTTAATTTGTATGTGAACTATCAATTTGTATCCTATAATGACTGGGAGGATCTCGGATCAGAGCCTGGATGTATCAAGAATCAAAATTCCCCTGTCCATTTTATTACACCAATTAAGCAGTTACATGCAAACAGTCCCAAGTTTGTTTGACACGCACAGTGCCTAAAGCCTTTTTTTCCTCCATCAGCTTTTTCTTAATGTCATTTTTTTGACGTTTGATTAGAAAATACTACATTACAATTGTCATCGTCGTATTTGCATTTAACTTTATCGTACAATTCTTACTCTTTGGTTAACTGTGAATCAATACAGTAAATACAATGTTTGTTTAGCCTGTTTATGAAAGAACCTTTATATATTGTTCACATGAGTGAATACTTATGTTCTTTGTGCTTTAATACAAAGAAAACATCTACTATTGTTTTAGGGTGAAAAAGAATACTTATATTCTTAGAAAGTGAGTACTTACACTGTCACATTATTGTTTAGTGCCAAAGAACACTTATACTCTTTGTTTGGGTATTTTTTACGCAACCTTATTCTGGCTAAACAACATATTATTGTGTCAGTGAATGTGTGTGTGTGTGTGTGTGTGTGTGTATGTTTGTTTGTGTGTTTTAGCGTCTGCAAGCACCCGATAACCCACACACTCATCTTCGTCTCCTTGGGTGGGCAGTGTATCGGCCTTGGGAGTGTGATCAGATTTCATGCTGTGCTCCATCATTCCCGAGCAAACGGCTGCGCTGTCATACGCACTCGGATGCACGCTGAAACATGCACACTCAAACGCATATGCTCTACACACTCGTAAAGACGTTCTTCGTGTGTAAAAGAACACAGACAGGCATGCACACATGCACAGACGCCATTAACCCTAGATCCACTTACTGCTTTTCAACACTAGGCTTGCCTGTCCTGTGCTTTTCAGCGCCGCTGAACCTCCGGAAGCCTGTCCTCTGAAGGGCCCCAGTCTCAATCACCTGGTCCCCAGTGTTAGATGTCCTAACAGAGACCTACTTTTACTGATTAATGTACCTCAGAGGTCTTTGTCTGACTTGGGTTACCGATTCTTAAAGTAAATCCGCACACACACCTGCACAGCGTCCTTTTTAACAGCCCTTAATAGGGCAGGGCATTGACACAAATTTCATGATTCAATTATTTTTTAATTCACAAGCTTGTGATTTTGATTAAATTCTGATTACAATTTAATTCTATATAAAATTTTCTCAAGGAAAAAAATCTCTACTAATGCTGTAAACTAGAGGTCTGCGCAGAATATCCCACTCCCGCCCGCTTTGCTGATAATGGTAGATTTTATCCCGTTCCCGTCCAAAACTTTCCACATTTTTATTCAAACATAAATTAAATAATGAAGAACGGGTTAAGTAAAAATATAATGAATATATAATAGTGCATATATTATATTTAGCAAAATGCTCTTCTCTAGAGTTCATTTTTTTAGCTGACTAATGAGTTTTTGGTTATTGAACGACTTTTCTGAGGTAAATGTAATATTACGTGACATTGTTTACAAGCTGTTTTATTGACATCTTTCAGCGCTTGAAATGCTGATTGAGTGATTACATGATACAGATTTTGGGAAGTTGCACTTTATTTTTGAACATACCTTCCGATGTTAATTCATGTTTATTTCGTGCTATAACTAGTAGTAAAGAGGAAGAGCTTTGC